>NC_084762.1:93648219-93948219 GCF_028858725.1 Colius striatus | reverse complement strand
CATTCGCTCTGCTCCGTACCTGAAAGTACAGATTGCAGCACATGACTGCCTCGTACATGGCTCCCCACACATTTTGTGTCTTTTTCTTTTTTCCCCTCTCCCTTCCCTCTGATTATATCCAGAGTGGAAGGGAGAGAAGCAGCACCCATCGCTCCGTTAAATGTTCATTTTTGCCAAGTGACGCTGTGAACGCGAGACGCGACTGAATTCCTGTGGCAAGGAGCCTTTAAAATTTCAACAGCTCTACCTATAAATACAGTTGCTGTGAAAGGCAATCCGGCTTGAGAAAAAAAACCTCACAAATATCATGCTCTTTTTTTAGTCCCACTATATCTGTCTGACTTTAGTGCAATGCAATGCATCTCTGGCCAGGCGGTGAGGGCGAGCGTGAAGGCTCTTGGTTCCTCTTGTGAATTTAGGCGAGGAATGGGTGCAAGCAGAGATGGGAAAAGGAAAAGAATCTGTTTTCTTTGTGCCAAAAAGATGGAATGGTGAGGTTGGTTCTGTGTAGCCACGTGGCTTTTGGTCATCGCTTGGTCCAGGTGGGTCCCTGGGAGCTGCTGCACTGCAGGGTGATGCAGGTTGCAGGAGGAAGGAGCTTGAAGCATCCTTGGGTGTGAAGCAACGTCCTGGGTGAAAATTAATTGGGGGGAGGGAGAAAGAAAATAATTAAAGAAGGAAAAAAGGCAGCTGCCACCTTACCCTGGAGGTGTCTGGGCTCACCTGGCTGCTCTGTGATGCAACCGTGGCTGCCTGGGGAGCTTGGGGGCTGGTTTTGGGCATGCCCAAGGTTGCCCAGGGACAGGCTGGTCCCCGGAGCAGGTACAGCATGTTCTCCTGGGCACTTCTCCACCCCAGTGGTACCCCCCCCACCAGCCTCACATGATGCAGGGTGATGGCCACCATGAACATTCCAGTGGAGAAGGCACCGCTACCTTCAGGGCTGGGATGCAAAGGCTAAACCGAAGGGTGCTTTTGCAGCTTAGTGATGCTTTTAAGTGTGTACTCGCATGGAGGAAACCCACCTATGTGGCCAGAGCAGCTTCAGCATTAACCCTGGGGTCACCTTGCAGCACAAAAACCTGCTTGAGGGTGTTTGGATGGGGCACAGGCTGGACAATGGGTGAGAGTAGGGTGGGAGATCAAGGCGGGGAATTGCTGCGTGTGCAGTTCGGCGAAGTGCTGAGCCTGGGCTGTGTGGGAGCTGCAGACAGGCTCCTCACGTGACCGTCTGAATTTCAGATGATTGCTGGACCACTTTGCCAACAGCCTCTCGCAGCTCATCAGCTGCAATATCGCTTCTTTCCCTTTTCCTCTTTGCCCTTTCCCCCCCATCCTCCCCCACCTGATTTCCAAGCCAGAGCAGGAAGGGTGAATACAACACAGAGGGTGGCTGCAGCTGCACAGGATCTGTATCCAAATTGTTTCCTGGAAGGCAAGTTTTAAGTTTTGGGGGGTTTTCTTAATACCTTAAAAACATTTTTACTGTGAGTCTCTCATGTCTGTGCTGCTTGGATGTCACATTTGGTTTCCCATGACATTGGGCGATTGAGGTGGAGGGAGCAGGGTAGGGGAAAGGAGAAGCCAAATGCTTTTCTTCATGCAGATCTCTGCAGTGGTATCGTGGCTGGTCAATGGCAAATGTGTTCCCTCTCATCTTTGTGATAGTTGTCAGCAATTTCCTCTCTTACGTCACTGCAGTTAATAAGATGTTTAACTTGGGAGCTGGGGGCGATGTGGCGTGTTATCGTGTTGCAAAGGAGGGGGGGGAATGACGAGTTCCCGCACAGGCTTGTGCTGAGGGAGATCCTATCGGTGCAGCTTGTCAGGCTGGGGAGAACAGCTGGGTTTGGAGTCAGCCCGTTCCCTTTCACCCTTAATGAACCTGACCTGGCTGCATTGAATTTTATTTGATTATGGCAATGATTATTTTGACTTCTAACACTACGAGAAGCGACTCGGTCCTCTAGACCTGCTGCATTGCCAAAGCCAAGGCTGCAGCACTGTTTTTGTTTAAGCAGACTGTACCTGCCTGGCAGGACTTTGACTTTTTTCCTTGGTCCTCTGAAGCATTGCAGGAGACCACCTGATAGCTTTTTTTTTTTTTGTGGTGATGTTGGTGTGACAACACAGGTGTGTTGCCTGCAGAAGCAGAGCCCTCCGGAACGGTCGTTAACTGTGTGTTTTGAGTGCTGTGTATGTCACCAGTTGATTATAGAGTTAAAGCATTGCTGTTGTAGATGCCTTGACCAGAAATAGCATCCCTCCCTGCCGTGGTTTGCAAGGCCAGCTTGTCAAGAGTGGGCAAGTTGGTCAATAAACACTCTGAGCAGCACCCTTGGGAGTTTTGCACCAAAATGGAAACTCCTGTGTCCTTCAGCCCTTCTCTCCTTGCCAAGTTGTTTTCTTCCTCCCCCCCCACCCCCTTCCTTCTCCAACCTGCTGCTCCAACTCTCTCTGCTGTGTTTTTCCACCAGTGTCTTTCAAGCATGACAGCAGGGAGAAGAAAGGCAGCGCAGGGCCACGGGCACCACGACGTGGGGGGCTGATGCCTATCAGCCCAACCCTTGCATGTGGCTTGGGGGCCTCATCTTTAGGGTTTGAGTTGGATAGCCTGGCTATCTGACTCGTGTGTCCACGTTCATGTGTGAGTGGAGAAGGGTCCCGTAACCCTCTCATGGCAACAGGGTGGGCAGAGGGGCACAGAGGTTTTGTAAGAGGAAGAACCTCAGCTCCAGCAGTGACGTCTTCCACTCGTCGAGTAGGACCTGTCACTCCCAGTCCTGCCAGCACCCAGCCACAGGCTCCCACCAGTGATTTTGCTCAATAACTCTTCATTTTTCCTTAAGGAAAAAAAAAATCTTCTTAAAAAGCAACATGCCACCAGAATGTTGGGACATTGGCTTGTTTTTTTGGAGGGTCACAGCCTCCTAGCTCTTCTCTTGCTCCAGAGAAGGAGCAATTTGCAGCCCTCGTGGGAACAGGGTCTTAAATAACCCCACCACATCCAAGCTAAGCGAGCTCACGCTTTCATTGCTGGATACAGGAGTTAGCTTTTCTTGCTTCTTGCTGTTGCACACACAACAGCCTTCTCTGTGCTGCTCCTGCAGTCTGGGGTGAGGGGAAATTCGGGTGCTGGGTAGTGCTGGCTCGGCACACTTTCCCGAGCTGGGCAGCCACCCAGGGCCCCCTTCATGCAAACGGGGTCAGCAGCTGGAAAATTGCAGAGCAAAGTGCCTCCCTGGTAATTCCCAGCTGCCATTAAAGCAGCTTTAAAATAAATTCCCTCAAAGAGCAATTCCAAGTATTTGAGGGTTTGAACTTTGCTGGAGAAGGGTTTGGGAGCTGCTGGCTACCACGTTGCACCCTGGCAAGCCAAAGAAAGGCACTGGGGTGGGGGGAGGAATTGCCCTGGTCATCACAACCTTTATAAAGCCCTTTTAAAATGTGTATATTGCATTTATTTAGTAGTGATGTGTGCAACATGTTGATGAGAAATGGAGCACTGCTGGAAGCAAAGCTTGCATTAGACTGGGAAGATGCTGAGCAGTATCCTGGGCTACTGGCAGCGCTCAGGCTTTATCACCCTCACTGTGGCATCATACCTGGTTGCCAGTGCTTACCCAGGGGCATGGCCCAACCAGGCACCCCTTGCCATGCATTCCTCAGCCAGCTCTGCTTGGTAACGTGGGTACAACAGAAAACAAACTTTGCAGAGAGCCCTTCTCTCCCAGAGCCCCTGAAGCTTGCTTTATAAGAGACAAAAAATACTTTGGAGCAACGTGCTCTTTTTTTTCTCATGCTCATGAAAATTCTCAGAGCAAACCAGTAACCTCAGCTACCCCCAATTCATTATTTTTTTAGGGGGCTTTTAAGGGAAGGCTTGTCTCAGCCTCTTTGTCCTTTCCTCTCCTCCACCCTGTCAGTGACAAATTACAGCTTTGTGCTTTCTTGTGAGGCAGGTAGAAAAATGAAAGGGTTTAGTCAACAAACAGGAATATTTTTCTCATCCTTATTTCCCCACACCAAGAGACTCAGTGTCCCTGTGGTGATGCTCCACAGGATGATGGGGTCATGCACCCCAAGGAGTGCAACCTGCTGGGCATAGGGATGTCCCCATGAGGCTGGGCACCCTGAGCTGGGGACAGCCAAGCTTTTTTCCCACAGGAAGAGTGCTGGGCTCCTGCCAAAGTCCCCTCTCTGGGGCCCTACCACCAGCTCAAATACAACCAGGCTGAGTGCTGGTGATTAAACCCATGATCCAGGTCACCTCTTGCCCCAGATGGTAGGGATACCAATAGCAGGGTTGCATCCAGGCAGGGAGCTTGTATCTCTGCATGCCCACTCAGAGAGGCTGGTGATTATCTGGGACAGGTTGGGGTGAAACAACCCTAGAAAGCCCATTCCAGCTGGGATTTCCTTCCTATGCACCCTTCCTTGCTGTGGCTCAGCCACTCCCAGCTCAAGCTGATTCTGTTCATGGGCTGTCCTTTGCTCTGGCAGCTTTTTAATTAACTTGGTATCATGTATGTAATACTTAAATGTTTTTTTCTGCCTGGACATAGTGGAGCTATGTCCTGAGGTGAGCAGGGCAGGTATGGATGTACAGGGCAATTTGCCTTGGACAGGACAGCAGTGGGTGCAGTCCCAACCCAAAGTCACATCCACTGGACCACACACTTAGTTCTCCTTTTTTTTCCTCCTCCAAAACTAATCCCTCTAGCCCCTTAGGCTTTTGTTGTTGTTGTTGTTGTTGCTGCTTCTCCCTAAATTCCTGATAATTTGCAGGCTCACTGCCAGCATACAATGTGCTATAAAAAGGGGACTTGTTCTTCAAGCTTCCCTCCAGTACACAGCATTTGCACAAATAGCAACACGCTTGACAGGGAGGTCTGATTCCTTCTGCTATTACTGAAATGCTCAGAGGGTGCTTGGGGAGTAGAGCCACTGTCTTAAGCCAAGTTGAATTTCTCAGAGAGCCCTGAGCCCAAATCCCAGCTGATGTTTTAGCTCCCATCATCTGGAAAAACAGAGTTGTGCCTTTTTACTTTTCTCCCCATGCAGCTTCTCTGTCTCTAAGAGTGAGGGGATGCAATTTGCATCCCTCCACACTCCACCAGCTCAGGTATGGCTGCCAGGAGGGATGTGGGCTGTGGCATCCCACAAAAGGCAGCCCTAGGGCCACCACTGATATTTGGCTAGTCTGTAGACCCGTCCCTCCCCTGCTGTTACAGGCAGCCACGACACAAACCCCCTGCCAGCTTCCTTCTTAGAGCTAATGAGCCGTTTGACCCTGGCAAGTCCTCGGGGAAAGCTGCTGCTGGAGCCTTGCTGCTCACATGGCTACAAACTGCTCTTGTTTCCAGTTTAGATTTATTTGTGGATGTCTTGTACCCATTTGGCCTTATTCTTCTTGTACCCACACTGGCTTTTAGCTTGGATGGCTCTTTTCCCTGCTCTGCTGTGCTGTGCCAAGGGCTGTAGGTCTGCTAACCTAAATAAGCCTAATGCTCTGGGTTGACAGGGATGGAAGGGGCATAAGGGCATCCAAATTTCCCCATCCCTGTGGTGGAGACAGCATCAGCAACTCAAATCTGCAGCTCATCCTCCCATTAATGGAGGAAATGCCTCTCAACATCCCCACCAGGGTTGGTTCCACAGAACACCCTGACCAATCCTCCCTATTGAGAAACACTCTCCAGTTCTAAGCCCTCATCTGATATCATTGGCATGCTCCTCTTTGGCAATGTAAAAGCCATTTTGGGGGAGGATGAGGGTTTTTTTCCCTGATGCAGCCTTCAGTAACACCTTCCTTATCCTTCCAGTTGGCAGCCTCAGGTAGCGGCACGGCCGCTCGTGCGCCTGGCTGTGCTAATCTCGTGCTAATCCCAGCCCTGGTCTTGTGAAGCAGAAGTTTCCTGTGCATGACTGTGTCGGGTGCTTTACTGACAGGCTGAAGTGGATTTATCACACTTAACTTGATCAGAGCAAAATATGCATGTGGCTCTGTATCCTTGGCTCCTGTCTGGGTGTGTTGGACCAGCCAGGATACGAGGTGTTTTGATTCAAACCTCACCAAGGGGATTTGAGGCTTTGTGCACAAGACCTTGCAAAACGAGATGATGTCTGTGAGCCTGTGCAGATGTAGGAAGAGCTGCAAGCTGTTTGCTTTCCCTTCAGGAGTGGTAATTTCTCACCTTGGGGATCTCATTTTCCTCACCAGTTCTTTTTTCCCTGCCATGTTTGGTATCTTTACCATGGATTTTCTTCACATATGGATGCCTTTTTGCACCTTCTTTGGAAGCTCTGTGCTTATTCCTGGTGATGCTGAGATGCTGGCTTGCCTGTGCCCATTTGGACTCCTGCCTTCTCATAGAGTCATAGAATTGTTTGGTTGGAAAAGACCTTTAAGATCATCGGGCCCAACCACTAACCTCACACTGCCAAGCTCACCACTAAGCTGAGCACAGGGAGTGCTCAGCTGGTACCTTTGGTGCCATCATCACCAGCTTCTTACTACTTCCAAGTTTTCCTTTAGTTAAGAACCTGTTTTTTTGTTTGTTTTTTCATCCTGCCTAATCTAAACTGCATCATCATGTGCCTGTTTGGGGCAGGGTTTTATATTCCCCTGCAGTGTCCTTCTGGCATGCCATGCCCTCGTTAAGTGATGTGTAAATTGGCATCACCAAGGAGGAGCTGGGCTCTGCAGTTATTAGCAGGATTATTCTCATCTCTCACAGTTCCCAGCAAAGCTGCTCAGCTGGTATAACACAGTTCTAACGTTCATCTCTGCTGTCAGGGAGAGTGATGAAAATCCCACATTGGGGTTTGGTGGCAAACTCCTGGGAGAAAGTTCAGGACCCCAAGCTCCTCTTCTCCAGGCTGTGGTTGTTCAGTGCCTCATGCCAGACACTAACTTTCTACCCTGAGTCTTTTCCAAGCAGCCTGTGGGCTCCTTTGCAGCTCTAGCACAGGAGCACATCACATCCTGTGCTTGGTGGTGGTATTACTGGTTTTGTTTTCTGCATTGTGTTTTCTCACTGCCTAAATCAGCCTACATCCACAGCTTCCAACACTTACAGTGGATGCAGCTGGGTATTTTCCCCCTGCAGTCCATCTTCCTCATTCCTCTCTCCTCATTTATTTGGTTTCTCACTGTATTTAAAGCCAGGAGTGGTCAGCGTGTGTTTTGCAACCTTCTGCTCCTGTTACTCATTTCTTAGAAACGAAAGGGAAAGAACCACAAGCACTAAAGAGCCTGAGGTTCGAGGGCTAGCTGTTTATTTGTCAAAGCTAGAAATGCAGTGGCTGAGGAGAACAAGAGGAAATCCTCAGTGCAAATGTACCTCAATTAAACTCAGGCTTGCATAAGTCCAAACTGGAGAGGGTCATAACCACAGTGGCTGCAGTGTGGGGGGGTTCCTCCTGCTGCAGTTTTACTTGGAGGTGTTAGCACTGCAATTACTGCCAATAACATCTTAGTGTTGCATTTTGTACCTCCCAAGCTGGCTGTCCTGCACCATGCCCAGTGGGTGCTGGGTAAGCAGTGGTGCCCATCTCAGTGGCGTTGTGGCAGTACAAGTGGCAAGTGGGGAGCTGTGAACCAGCCCCGGGGGTGTGAATTCTGGTGAGGAGGCTGAGGCTGGCCATTAACTGCTGTGGAGAGAAGGGATAAAGCATGTGAAGCCCAAAAAGCATAAAAATAGGTGTATGGATCATTCAGGAGGGTTTGAGGACTGCTTAGGATCTCCTCCCTCGGAAGCAGCAGCTACCAGATGAAAGAGAACATCTCCCACCAGGCATTTTGGAGCATCTGCTTTGAGTTTTGTGTGTATGTTTGGGGAAGTGGGGAAGGCTGCTCACTGGGTTACTGGCTGGGCAGGGCAGAGAGTGTCCCTCAGGGGATATGGTTGGTTGCTTATGAAACACGTTTTGACACCAGGAGCGATTTCCACATCTTTCTTCTCTTTCAGACTGCGTTGTCAATAACTTCCCAGAGCGCTGAGGCTGGGCATGAGCTGGATTTCTGCTCACCGGGAGGGTAAGGGGTGGTTGCACAGTAGGGGGGACACAGAGTTTCCTTTTTCAGTGCTACTAGAGGAGGCATTGGCATGTAATTACCACCAACTTGAATCCAGCCAGACCAACTTTCTGGCAAAAGCAAATACAATAGGAGCCAAAGGTTACTGCATGCCTTAAGTAAAACCATTACAGCCCTGAGGCCTCACCCAGGCCCATTCTGCAAAGCATCCAGGACCAGCTCAGTTCAGTTTTCCTGAGCCTGGAAGACTTGGTTTGATGGCAGTGACCCATAACTTCTCTTTTCTTCCTTAGTTCTCCTCTAAAGCCACCTACGTTCCTGTGGCCACCCCAGCACCTGCCAGGAGCAGCACATCTGACTGGAGTTAGCAAGACTGCTGTGGGATGTGCTTAGTTTAGAGTTTTCTTGCTAAAATTATTAGTGGCTTTAATTGAAGTCAGAGGCAAGTGAAGGCAGGTTACACATGACCAGCATCTTCACAAGACACTGCCAGATACAACCCGATGTCCTGCCCAGTGATGGCGTGGATGAAGATGCTGGGCACCATACAAGGTCCTGCTTGGCCTGGAGGAGCCACCCTAGGCTTTTCTTCCAACTACTTCCCTAAACTGGGCTTTGCTACAAAACCCAGAGGATTTAACATTCTATCCCTGCAGCCCAAAGTGATGCAAATTCATTACTCCATCCAAATCTCAAGAAGCAGTAAATCTTGCCTCATACTGAGCGTGCTCTATCCTTTGCCCCAGTCTGAGAAGCTCTGCCTGAGTCCACCCTGCTGCAAGGACAAGCCAGGCCAGGGAGGAAGTGTTCAGTGGGAAAGGCTTTCTCATTGCCACCCAGTTTAATTATCAGTGTCTTGGTGTTTGCAATGTGCTGGCCGCTGGTCCTGCCCCCATACAGGGTTGCTCTGGCCACTGGCATCCCCACAGAGCTACTGGCAGTGAGGAATGGAGTTTCACAACCCATCTTTCCAGGCTCCTACAATATTGCTGGAGGGAGGGGAATGTGCTGGAGAAAATATCCCAACTGTTGTTAAAAGGCACAGCTTTCTCTGGGACAGCCATTCCTCCACTGCACCAGACACTCTGCTCTGTCTGGCAGTGCCTGCTGGAGCCAGCCCGTGTCACTGTCGGGTGCCTTTGCCCTCCTGACCTCCCCTTCATGTGCAAATAATTGCAATCATGATAAGCAGATTCTTTTATGAAGAAACTCTTTGCTTTTCCCTCACGGTGCTCAGTCAATTTCTATCTGGACAATAAATCTCCAGGCTCTCCAGGACACACCCTCCACACCAGGCAGTAATGCCTCTTAAATAATGGGCCTGCCAGATGCTTGTTCTGTCTGAGTGAAGAGCATGCCAGCCAGTTGCAGCATCTGTAAATCATTTGCCAGGAGAGCCCAGGCAGCGTGGGAGTCTCAAGTCACGTCTCATGTGGCCAACCCTTTTGAGTCAAGGTGAAAGTTTTCTGGGCTACCCAGAGCAGAAACATCTGTGAGCTGCAGCAGTGAAAGATGTACCCCACATATCTGAGGAGGAAGGTGGAGAAATCTTCCTCCTTTGTCCTTCTGAAAGGTTTGACCTCCTTGCCAGGCAAAGGCTAAGCTAGTCCATTTTCTTGATCCTGCTCTGTGTCTGCTGTTGCTTCAAAATGCTGGGAGCATCAGATGATGAGATGTACTCTTGGGCAGCGGAGGGCACTGGGGAAGCTTGAACTTGTTTGGTGTTGGGTCATCTCTTCTTAAGTGATGGGACATGGAAAAGGCTGAAAGTAGAAATGGCTTTCTCTGGTGTGACCTCTCTCTTGAGTCTTCTTTTGGAGCATCACAACCCCAGTCCATGTGTTTTGGGACTCCAGCAAGGACTACATCTACAGGTTCTCTGCAGAAGATCTCCTTGCATCTGGGAGTGATGTCTGGACCATTTCACTCAGCCTGGTTTCTCTCCCAGCCTAATTACAAATCTCTTGGATGCTCTTAGGCAGCTTTGGCAGGTGTTCTGCTTTTCTAGCTCTGGTGCCAGGGAACCTCAGCCACAACCATAAAGTCTTTCTGTGGTTACTAGAAAGCAGTTATGCTCCTTGTATGTCTTTTCCCTGCCAGAAGCTGGTAAGTGGACAGGTCCTACACAAATAAACTTCTCAAGGGCAGGGCTTGTTTGGTGGAAAAAGGTTAATCAGCATGAAGTCTGTGAATTGCTACTGACCCAACTTTGTTGACAAAGTACAGTTATTAATTGGACTTAGAAGCAAAGCACCTGAGGATATTTAGAAGGAGCTTGTCCATCACAAGGGCTGAGATCTCCCAGGGAGAAGATCTGGCTGAGCTCTTTGGAGATATACCTAGGGTCTTGTCCATGGCTGTGATTTGGGATTTTGTTGCCGAGGTGTGTTGCTGAGATGTGATGTGGTCTCAGTCTCCAACAGTAGCCATGGGAATGTGGTGATTCCCTGTCAGTGGAGCTGTGGAAGAGGACAGGAGGAGCCCACCAAAGAAGCCCAGCACCAGGTGACTTCTTCAGAGCAAGCTGAAGTTGTCTCTGTTCATCTAACTGAAGAATGTCCCTGCTTATTCCAGGGGGAGTGAGCTAGATGACACTTACAGGTCCCTTCCAATCCAGACCATTCCATGATGACTATCACAAGCCTTCCTGGGTCCCTAAATTGAGGTTTCTGCTCTCAAGCTGAATGCTACCCATAGCATAATTGCCTGGGCAGGAGCAATGGCTTCATGGGAAAGGTGAAGTTCAGGAGTGTGACCTGTGCTGCTGCCAGCATGGTCCTAAATCCTGATAACTGCTGACTGCTGTGGGAGACACTCTCACCCTACTGTTCCCCCAGCTTGGTGGCTTATTTTAGGCTGTGGCAGGACAGTGGTTGGTACAGGGCCCTGGGTCCCATGGCAGCATTTCAGTCAGAGAAGAGCCACCATCATGGCAGCAGAGCCCAGCAAGCTCCTGAGCCTATCATGGCTGGCAGGTTTGTTCACAGCATCTCAGGCACTGTGTGATGAACAGCTTGCTTCCCTCAGCCTGGAAACGAGCAGAAAACCCACGCTGGCACCCACCCAAAACAGAAGCTATGGGAATCCTCCTCGACAGCATGACAGCAAACACTCGTCTTGAGCAGGGCCAGTGCTGGGAGGCTCTTGCCCAACAAGCCCCCAGAAAAGCCTGTCCCATTGCAGGAGGAGCTTGCTTTGGGGCTGTGAAGTTTCCTGCACCTGTGTGACTAAGCAGACCAGAAAGCACCTTTGGTGCACACCAGAGTGGTGGCAATTTGGCTGTCACTAAACCATGTCCCTCAGCACCTCAGCTACGTGGCTTTGAAATTATCTCCAGGGATGGGGACACCCCCACCCCCCTGGGCAGCCTGGGACAGTGGCTAACAACCCTCTCAGGGAAAAAGTTCTGCCTCAGCTCCAATCTAAACCTCTTCTGATGCAACTTTTCCTCTTGTCACTCATTGCTTGGGAGAGGAGACTGATCCTCACCTCACTACAGCCTCCTGTCAGGGAGTTGTAGAGAATGGTCATGTCTCCCCTCAGCTTCCTCCATCAGACAGGAGTTTGGAGCAGCTTGGCCATTCTCTGCAGAGCAACTATGGCAAGCAGCCCATCACAAGTGGGGTTTTCCCATCAGGCTCTCCAGCTGCTATAAATAACAGGAAACGTTTTGTCATTTTCTGCTCCGGAGAAGGTCAGGAGATGGATTCTGTGGTCTTTGGAGCTTTAATGAGGTTGGAGATTTATGCAGTACACCCAGAAGTCCCCTGGGGCAGCCTGCCTGAGGCCATTTGGCTCATTGGATGGAGAAGTCTTGAATGCCAGCCTTTGACAAAGTTACTTTAGGCTGCCCTTTATGAGATGTCAGGTCCTGCTAAATCCTTCGTATGCTCTTGGTCTCCAAGGCTGGATGTTAACTCTTGGATTGCTGCAGAACATGCTCATGAGAGTTTGAACTATCCTCCATCTGCAGTAGGAAAAGCTTCTACTGTGGATGGATACAGGGATACCAGCCACTGATCTCATGAACATGCTGGGAGCTCATCTGGCAGCTTCCCTGACTTGTCAGCACTTAATATTCTGCTCATGGTGGGCAAATGTCTAAAATGGTCTTTTTGATTCCTTCATTGAGGAAGCTTGGCCTTCTTGAATCTCCCTGGAGCTTTTAGACCAACTGTTTCATTCCTGGGTGTTTGATGTCTGATGGCCAGACCATTGCATTTATCATTGTGTTCCTGCCACGGGGAGGAACAGAGTCCCCAGTGAATGGCAGAAGACTTGAAGCAGCCCTTTGCAAACTGATTTTATTTAAATTATTCACCTTGCAGTTTGCCTCCAAACCAATATTCAGTCCCAATTTGTGGTGAGTTTGACTCACCTCAGTGCTCTGCCATCTCCATTATTGGCGTGTGCTCCGTGAGCCTGTCAGATCCTACCAAAGCTCTGGTTATTAAAGGTTGCTGTCTTCCATCTTCATGGCTGGGACTGGATTAACACTATGGTGTTGGGGTTGGAAAAGTCCTAAGGCATTGGAATGGTCTCAGAAGAAACAGACCAAAGTAACCTATTTCCAGTGCAGTTGATGTGTGCACACCAAGGCTGGGAGTTATCCTAAATTAGAGAGGTTCTTGCCATAGGTAGGATGAGGGAGGGGGACATACCTCTAGAAGTTAACTCCATATATATGCCAACTGCTCTTTCTCCATTAGAGAGAGGACAAAGTGAAAAGCCTGAAGGGTATTTGTCTGGGTCAGGCTGGCATCGATTAAAGTCACACAAACCCTTCTCTGGCTGATGGCAGTGATGGGTCTCAGTTGGGGTTGGATTATTTCCCACTCAGCATCCCCAGCTCTTCTCCTCATGGTTTCCCTGGCTTGTGCTTGCAGCAGGGGGGTAACTCAACAAATCCAAGTGGGAAGATCAGCCTCAGAAGTTTACTCAGACATCTCAACAGCTTTCCTGGGTCAGGCCTGTGCTGCCTGAGGCCCCAGCAGTGTGCAGGAAGGAGGCAGAGCTGCTGCCTGATGCCTCTCCCATCCCTCCAGCAGATGCAGGAATGCTTTGATGTCTGCTCCCCCAGCACCAGGATTAACCACCAGTCAGACCCTTCCATCCACCTCCAAATAAATCTCCTAAACTCAGGCGAGCCCTGCTCAGAGGGATCCCAGCATTCCCCTCTTGCAGATTAAGGGTTAAAAATAGTTTCTCCCCTTGCACCTGCCCTTCTGAAGCCAAGACTATGTGTTATTTTTACAGCCCAGGTTTCTTGGTGGTTGGCTCCTCTCCTAGGGCACAGAGGATGGGGACATATAGCAAAATTACATCTCAGAAGGGTAGGCAGCGTGGGAAGCGCTCACACTACACATGGGTTGGAAGAAGCCTTTCCCACTCTTTACTTCTCCTTCCTATAACCTCATCCTTCAAAACCAAGGCAGAAATGCTCTTTCAGGGATGATCCTTAGGAAAAATACCAGCTTTTGTTCTTTTTGCAGTTTATTTAGACACCTCTTCAAAGGACAGGAGGGCTGCCAACACCGAATGTGGAACTGCGTGCTTGTGAGAGCATTCTGTCTGTCTCTGAGGGGTTTGGGGGTCTAAATGAACATCCCCTCTGGAGCAGTGAAGAAAGCCTGGCTCTGCCCTATTAAATTATTTCAGGAAGGCTGAATTATTTTTTTGTAAGAGCCTGTGTGTTTACATTTCATAAGCTTATTTTAAAACACATGTGTATACAAGGGCAGCCTTATTTATAAGGCGAATGGGCTGCTGTGTCCTTACCTGACTTAAGTGTCAAGGAAGCAGCTTTTTTTTTTTACTCTTTACAAACTTTTTACAAGAACAGTTTAAAATAAAATACTGGTTTGCTGTGTGCCAGTGAATCTGCTCAAGAGGAGGTCAGGGCAAGGTCTTGTTTTCCAACTGTAGAAAGCTATTTTGCTTGTTTACTGAGCTTCTCTTTGCCAGCTGTCATTTTAGGTTAATCTGTTAATGACAGCTATAGGTAAAAAAAACCAAACCTCATTTTGATCCCTTAGAGTCCTAGGATGGATGCATGGCTAAAATCCCAAGCTAGCCAGGCTTCCCAGCTAAACAGAGTTTGGGAACTTTCCATCGGCAAAGCAGGGTTTGCTGGGCAACCCATTCAGTCTGGGTTCTTGGCAAGGTTTCTAGCTTCAAATCCCACTGGGAAATACATGAGAAAGCCATTTGCAGGGTATACTGGTGTTTTCTGCTTCTCCAGGGGGAAGGATATTATTCTTTATTCTTGATTTTAGCTATATGAACTGGCAACGCTCCCACCTGGCAACAGGAAGGTGGGGAGCATCTTACGGTAGTGCTGAAAGGCTCTAGGTTGATGTATGATGGCTGTCTAGGTTGTAGTATGATTAGATATCACAGAATCACAGAATGGTGGGGATTGGAAAGGACATCTGGAGCTCATCCAGCCCAACCCACCTGCTAAAGCAGGTTCCACTTGATCAGGGGACCCAGAAACGTGTCCAGGTGGGTTTGGAAACCTCCAGAGAAGGAGCCTCCACACCCTCCCTGGCCAGCCTGTGCCAGGGCTCCCTCACATCAACACCAAACAAGTTTCTCCTTGTGTTTAAGTGGAACTTTTTTGTGTCCCAGCTTATGTCCATTACTCTTAGTCCTGTTGCTGGACACTACAGTAAAAAAATTTGCCCCATCTTCTTGACATGCACCCTTTGGGAATTTATAAGTGTTGGTGATGAGGTTCCCCCTCAGCCTTCTCTGGGCTAAACAGCGTCAGGTCCCACAGCCTTTCATCTTCAGAGAGATGTTCTAGTCCCCTGATCATCTTTGTAGCCCTCCACTGGCCTCTCTCCAGAAGTTCTTTATCACTTTTGAGCTGGGGAGCCTAAAATTGGACACAGGACTCCACATGAGGCCTCACCAGGGCAGAGTAGAGAGAGGGGGATGTATGAACCTTAGTGGCAGGATGAGGAGAGTGAGCAGAGCCCCAGGGAGCCACTAATTTACACTAAAGCAAAGTGAAGCTTTGACTGTAGGATGTGCAGTTCATCTTGCAGAAAGGATCAAAAGCCTGTATGTGTTTTATGCCTATCCTTGGAGATGTTTTTCTGCTTTTAGAAGCAAGGAAGCTTCAAGCTTCCTTGGGCCTGGTAGGTATGAACGTGAAGACCTAGGAGGTAGGGAGGTGAGCAGATGCTGTTTATATCCAGGAAAGAGGTGAAGCAGATGTGATGTGAGGGATGATTTTCCTTCCAGAAAAGCTGTAAACCAAAGCCCTGACCACTGGTGGTTATTTAAAGAGTCCTGCGGTGCTTCCTGCAATGGGAAGGTGCTTGGCCTATGGTCAGGCTGGGCGACTGCTCTCTGCAAAGCCAAACAAACAGCAGCCACTTGAACTTTCCACCTTGAGGCTGGGCCAGATGCCTCGTCCTCAGGCCATGATCAAGCACCACGCCTCAGGCTTTGCAGACCAGCCTTCTTGGAGGATTCAGGGTGACAACCACATTTTGGGGTTGAGGGGTGCTTTCCCTATTGCATGAAAATCCTCAAGGGAAAAGTTTGATGCTGCTTGAAGCTAAGAGAGGCCTTCTGGGAAGGGAGATTTGCATCTCCAGGATGGGCTGGGAGACTCTACCCATGGAGTCCATGTCCTTTGGTGACCTTGGTCAGGGTGAAGAGAGGAAATTACATCCTTTAACACCAGCCATGTACTTTAGCTGAGTACAGTTAGAGTGCAGTTAGCTTCTTAACTGCAGGATGTTCATTATCTAGGTGGACCTGCTTGAGCAGAGGGGTTGGCTAGATGATCTCTAAAGGTCCCTTCCAACCCCTACCATTCTATGATCTGTGATTCCTGAAGGGCGTGAAGATGCCAAGGCATCAATGGTGAGATGCCCATGGTGATGTGTCATCGACTGGGGAAGTTGATGTTGGTCTTTTCCAACCTCTGCCATCCTGTGACAGTCGATGTGAAATGTCAGGCACTCACCTCTATGTATCTTTGTTGCTTCTATTGAGTTGTATTTAGCATGATGCAATGCCTCTCCCAACTTCTGCCCAGAGGGGTTGTGGAGTCTCCTTCCTTGGAGGTCTTCAAGACCCGCCTGGACACGTTCCTGTATGACCTAATCTAGGTTGACCTGCTTGTGCAAGGAGGTTGGACTAGATGATCTCTAAAAGTCCCTTCCTACCCCTACCATTCTATGATTCTAACCCTTCCCCAGTGACCAGAGACATTTTAGCAGCTCACATGAACCCTACTGTGGATTCTCCTTCCTCACATCCAGCAGCAGCTCCTCAGCCTGGGAACTTTTGCAGGACTTGGCAGCAGGGCTACTGCAGGAGTATTTCACACAGGACCCAAAAATATTGCTGTGGGTGCAGCAGCGGTCGGCCTGAGTGCGGGGTCAGGTCCCTAAGAAATCAGACTGTTGACGAACGAGCTCCAGCGTATTCAAATGTTTCGTCTGATTTTCTTGGACTGCAGAGTTTCCAAGGGAGCCAAAAAGCTGGCTTGCTTCTCTTATTGACTTTGCAGACCAGAAATACAGGCGAGTTGAGTGAAGTAAGGAAGCTCGAATTCTTGTATTGGTGTAGCAGAGAGGGGGAAAAGCTCCGTTTGAAAAAGCTCAACTCTTTGTTTTAGAGATAATAACAAAAGCCCAAGGTGGTGTGTCCCAGCTCTGCTGCCTGCTCTCAGCACCAGCAATGGTCATGTGGGCACAGAGCAGGCCCATAATATCTATAGATCACAGTATCTATTGGATCTTATTAATAGTTACAAATATCTCAATGGTGGGTGTCAGGAGGTGGGGGCAGCACTTTTTGTAGCTAGCGATAGGACAAGGGGTAATGGGATGAAGCTGGAACACAAACAGCTCCATTTGAACTTAAGAAAAAGCTGTTTCACTGTTGAGGTGAGGGAGCCCTGGCACAGGCTGCCCAGGGAGGGTGTGGAGGCTCCTTCCTTGGAGATCTTCAAGACCTGCCTGGACACATTCCTGTGTGACCTGATCTAGGTGACCCTGCTTCTGCAGTGGGATTGGACTGAATGATCTCTAAAGGTCCCTTCCAACCCCTACTATTCAGTGAGTCTATGATCCACCCCCACCATTGAACTCCTTGCTTGACATGCCTATGAATTTCTGTCAAAGCAGCAAATCCAGGGATATTTCTCTTGTCAAGGTCAACTAGGTGTGTCCATACAGACACTCTGTGCAAGCCAGCACTGAGCTGAGACAGGAGCACAGGAGACATCAGGCAGGAGCAGAGCATCACTTTAAACTGCAAATGAACTCTGGAATGACAGTGAACTTGAAGCAAGGGCATGTTTCAGGCCAGGCTGGCCATGAATCAGCTCTGGAAAATGAAAGACGAAACTTTCTGACTTCAAGTTATGAGCTTATATACTCCCAATTATCTGGTTTAATGGACATAAGCCAGAGACAAACATTTATCGAGGCAAGCATTTGGGACAGCTTCCTGAAAATGAACTCATTGAAAATGGTATGATTTAGAGGCTAAAAATGACTCAGAATCTTGTATTTGAAAGCTGAGTTAATTTGACATGAAGATACCTTACTGTGGATCCCAGAGCTGCATCCTTTATCCCTTTACTGCTCTTTGCTAAAATGTAGAGGCATGATAAATCACTTCCAGAAACAAAAGTTGAAAAAGAAATAACCACATCTGAATGATAGCAAAAGATTCTGCACATCACAGCTATGCAATCTTACTCCTTTCCCCTCAAGATACACAACCCAGGCTGGCAGTGAACAAGGAGGGGCAATGAGGCAGCCCATGACCTGGCTTTGTTATTTCACAGCACAGGATTGGGGTGGGGGCTAGAATAAGGATGTCCCACACATGGGTGCAGTTTTGTCAGCAAATCTTAGTCCTGGGGGCTTTTTTGCAGATGCTGTTCCAGAATAAGGTTGTGGTTTTTTTCGGACTCTTTAAAATACTGATTCCTTTGTTACTTTACAAATGGCTGTATATTCCCAGAACTGCCCTTCCAGGGATGAAAACACAGAAGAGATGTCATGCCTGCACCTGGGCATCAGTTCTTCCTGCTAGAGGCTAAAATTGGCATCTGCTAAAGTTAGTGGAGATTTCATTGAGCTCTTGTTTGTTTTATTGAAGTGGATGGGTCAAGGACCAGGTTGTTATTGATGCCCTGGCATCAGCGAGATGCACCCAGGGTTCTAGCTGGTGGGATTCATCCTCTTCTTTGGGGCTATGGTTGCAAACTGGGAAGATGGTCAGAATGTGCTGCCAGTGAGGAGCTGGTGATGCTGTCACCAGCTTTGGAGACAGTAGTGCCTGTGATGATGGTGATCACAGGATGGTAGGGGTTGGAAGGGAACTCTAAAGATCATCTAGTCCATAATGCCCAGCTCCTGCCTCTGATTGTACCAGTGAAAGGAGTGAGCTCAGTTAATTCTTGATGTTAGCCAAAGTCTCCTATTCCTACCCCTATGCAAGACTCATGCACTGCACCAATCTCCTGGGAGCAGATTTGGGACAGGTGCACCTCTGTGATAGAGCTGGAGACTTCACAAGTGCATCCAACCAAATGCAGGTCACCCTAGTGCCTCAGGCTCATCCAGCTTCACTGAAGGGGTCAGTTAGCATTTCCAGACCTTGCAGGAAGGCCTCTTGGTGAGGTGCCCAAAGTCTTTCAGGTGTTCTGGTGGGCAGCAAACTGAGCATGAGCCAGCAATGTGCCCTCGTGGCCAAGAAGGCCAATGGCATCTGGGGGGCATCAAGAAGAGTGTGGGCAGCAGGTTGAGGGAGGTTCTGCTCCCCCTCTACTCTGCCCTGGTGAGGCCTCATCTGGAATCCTGTGTCCAGTTCTGGGCTCCTCAGCTCAAGAGTGATAAAGAACTTCTGGCCAGAGTCTAGCACAGGGCCACCAAGATGCTGAGGGGACTGGAACATCTCTTTGACAAGGGAAGATTATGAGACCTGGGGCTGTTTAGCCTGAAGAAGTCCGGGGGGAGACCTTATCAGCACTTATAAATGATGTTGAGAGGATGCAGCCAATCTTTCTTCTGTGGTGCCCAGTGACAGGACAGGGGGTAACAAACACAAGCTGGAACAAAGAAGTTCCACTTGATATAGGAATAGAAACTTGTTTGGTGCTGAGGTGAGGGAGCCCTGGGAAGTGTGGAGGCTCCTTCTTGGGAGCTTTCCAAACCCACCTGGGCACATTCCTGTGCCTCCTGATCGAGGGGAACCTGCTGTAGCAGGGGCTTGGGCTGGATGAGCTCTAGAGGTCCCATCCAACTCTCATCATTCTGTGATTCTGTGAGTAGAGCTTATGGGAAGTCCTTCTGCTGTTTCTAGTAAATGCCTGCCCAGGGCATGCCAATGACAGCAGAGAGGATGTGCTCCAGTTGTTTGACAAATGACACTTCCCATAGGTCTGGGAATGGGATGGAGGTGTTTTATCGACCAGCTGATAAAAGAAAATGCTGGAGAAATTCCTGCCTGGAAATGCACAGCACAGTTTCACACCATGCTTGATGTTAAATTACAATGCTCATTTAGCAGCCTTTGGCTGTCTCTGTGCTGCCCACAGTGCTGTGCCAGTACAGCTGCCTGTTTGCAGGGAGACAGCATGGGAACAGCTCAAGCTCAAAATAAACTCTTCTTTTTCCTGTAATTCCCCCAAGATACACTGTCTCTTGTTGCCATCATGAAGATGGCATCAGCATCAATGCCCTCATGCCAGCAGGGCTGAGCCAAGCTGTGTGTGCTGGAGTGGATGAGGCTTGTGCCCTGTGACTGGAGGGGACATCTTCAGTGGCCCTCAGTTCCCTCAGGCAGGCCTGTGCTGGGACATCCCATCCCTGGGCTGCTTTTGCTGTTGCTTGTCACGTATGATGCCAAATTTAAACTATTAGTGAAACAGCAAAACATCCTTTGTGGTGCACTTATAAGATGCTGCAGTATGGTTTCTATGGTAAGATGAAATAGTACAGATTTTAGCATGGAGTTTGGTACATTGATAGGAATGTCCTGACTTAGCTGCTTTTCCATACTACAGGAGCTTATAACAGGGGAACTGGTCAAGCCCTATGTTTCTGCACTTCTGCAAGGTCTCTAGATTTTCCTCAGTGTTGTGGGTTTTGTTTGCTGCAGCCTGGCTCTTTAGGAAGCAGCCTGAAGAAGAGATGGAGTAAAACCCTCCTGGGGTTCACATGTGACAGTGAGGATTAGGAATGGCTGTCTGCCTGCCTCCCTCCCCAGGCTGAGACCATCTTGTGTGCCCTTGGGAGCAGAGGCATAGGGACCACTCTGGCTGAGTCTCTAAGCAAGTATTTAATCCAGCTGGCTGAGTCACTCCTGATGACCTCTGGTTTTGACAGACCAGGAACATCCAGAGTGGGTGCTGTGGCTCCCCTGCAGAGCCCACACATGTAGGAGCACTCTGTGCCACTGAGCAAGATGTCCAGGGAAGGGATCAGTGGTGCCTGGTGAGTGCAGTGGGGCCAGAGAGGAGAAAAAAGAATGGGGAAGCAGCCTGGATTTCCCCCTGCACAGCAGCTTTAGCTTTTTGCTTGTTATTGGAGTTGCTTTTTCATTCACACCCTTTGCCTTTCCCTCCAGCAAAGGGCACATAACATGCATGGGCATCCCCCAAAATATTTGCTATCTTTAGTAGAAGGCTGGCTTCATCATAAATGATGAATTTGAGTTTGCAGCTTAATTTATCCAGGAAAACTCATTTGCTTTCACCTTGGTTAGAACCTGCTCCGGTGCAGCAAGGGTGGCTGAGAAATGCCACCCACACTGGGGTGTCAAAACGCCTCTGAAACCCTCTGAGTAGAGCTGGAACAGCTTTTGTGTCTCCAGGCCATTAAAGCTTTCTCCTGGGGTCAGGAAGGATGTGCAGAGCAGAGATGAAACACCATGTCCTGCCTGTTCCATCCCTTCTGGATCTGGCCATAGGAGCTGAGGAAGTTTTCCTGCTGAGCAGGGTGGGGAGCCTTCACATCTCAGCCTTCAGTTAATTTTCAGGTGATATCCTTCCCTGCCCAGCTGGTCTGAGCAACCAGCACATTCAAACCCTTCCCTCTCTGCAGGGAATCTGCATTTCCCTAAAGGCAGTGCTGGCTCTATGCAAATATCTGATGAAGTCAAAGCCATGAATAAGCTTCCCAGGGCATTCCTTGAGCAGTCAGACAAGTCTCCTGCAAACCTTTTGGTGTTTTGGGGAAGAAGCAGCGTGGCATTGCTGACTGTGGGCTCCTCTGGCCCAAGAAGTGCCACATGCTGATCACCTCCACCAAGAGCAGGGTCTGTCTGGAAAGGTGCTTTGGGGTTGCAGCATCTCACAGTTGGATTTGCTTTTCCAGGGTACACTTTTCCATGGGATGTAGCATCCCTGCTTGTTGCAGTGCTCACATGATGTTCACAGCAGCATTGTATGTAGGATGGATTTCCTCCTGTTCCTGCCCATGGGCCTTCTTCAGTGATCCCCAAAATCACCCTAGTACTGTCTATCACAACCAGCTGGTCTGAGTTATGTGAACTGCTCCTTGCTTTCCCTGCTGGGATGGGAGGAGGAGCAAGTAGCAGCATCCCATGGTGAGTCTGACATGTCTCCTGTTTGGAGCAGGCTGTTTGCTCATGCACATCATTGCATTTCTTCTCTCTGAGATGCCACAGCACTTGCTGGCTTTTGTAAAGCCACTACTGGAAATCCTTCCTGGGAATGATAGGAATGAGATTAGATGTCTGCTCATCTTGTGTGTCAAAAGACAGTTCATTTAAGTGACAAGAAGCACCGAGATCTCTGTAGTTTGCCATCAGTTCCTTTTATAGATGGTTTTGCCTCACAAAGTGGGTGGGAGCAGCCTTGGCATTGGAAGTGAGGATGTGATTTAAAGGGTTCATGTCTGGAGCGGCCTCTTTCTGCTTCTGGTTCACAGCCTGGAGGGAGATGGATCTGATTGTGACTGGGGAGACTATGTCTTGAGCTGCAGCAATGTAGGACTCTGATCCCCTTCCCTAAAACAGAGTCCTGTTCCAGAGAGGGTTTTTGATACCTTGGCAAATCTTGAATCTAGTTTGGAACCCACTCAGTGAGGAGGTGAGATGGGAGGATGCTGGCATGCAGTCTCAGGGAAGGGCAACAGTGTCACCTGGCCATTCTGGTCACTGAGCAGTCACAGAAGCCATGGTAAAAAGGTTCTGCACTGGTTCAACCTTCTTCCTCCAAAGTGATACACAATCCTCCCTCCTCCTTTCAGTTGGCTCCTCCATCTCCCATGTTGACAGGGTGTAAATTGGGCGGAGGGCAAGGGGCAACACGGTACATACCTGGGCTCAGCAGTGGGCATGATCTGAACAGCAGAGACACCGATGTCTCGCCAGTGAGAACAGCTCCAACTTTTGGCATTTCATCCTCTTTGATCTCTTATTTGAAAGAAAAGCACCTTTATTTGCTCAGCAGGCCCTCACAGTCAGGGGACACCTCTCAGTGCCTGCCAGCACAGTGTCTCTTGGCGCTGGGTGTTTGCACAAGAGCGACGGCGGCTCAGACCAAAGGGTTTTGTCCATGTTGCTGGTTGTGGCTGGGTGCAGGGGGGTAGGAGAGGGTCCAGGGTCAAGCTGTGCCTATAGCTGTGCATCCAAACTGGCAGCTCAGAGATCCCTGCTTTTATCCCCAGAGCTTTGCTGATGTGTTGCCTTTGCAGAGCATTGGTCCTGCAGCAACCAGGGGCTCTGTCATGACTTTTTGCTGGAGCTAAGGAAGTTTCTGGAAGAGGTTTGCAGGGAAAAACTTCTCTGCAGGACCTGGGCTTGGTGGAGTGAGCTTGGCTTGCTAGGGGTCTACAGCATGCCTGGGCACCATCAGACCTTGCAGCATCTCGTGCAGGAGCAGGGCATTTTTCCATCTCTCTCACTTGCTTCACAGCTTTTAATTATCCTGTCTGACACCCATCATGTTTCTCCCAGCATCTTTCTGTATTATTAGTGGAGTATTTATGACCTGCATGCTGGAAAGGAGACAGCCCTGGAAGGACTGTTTCAATGGGTGGTTTCACCTAAGGGGGTGACAGCAGTTAAGACTGGTGAGGACAAGGAGAAGCCATCCCATCCATTTTCCTTGCAGCACTGTACTCATGGGCTATTGGCTGCTTCCAAAAGCCACCCCTCAGCATCCTGTTACAATATGTGTGGCCCTGTCTCTGTGGAGTGAAATGTGTAGACTCAGGGCAAGGGTGGGATGGTTGGGGGGACAACCCATGAGGCACGGGGTCTGGATGGTAGAGGAAGCTCAAAAGACCCACACAGCCCATCTCAACCTGATGCCATTGACTTGGGAAGCTGCCTGTCTCCAGAGCTTGGCATCTGTGGTCAATGTTGGCGTAGATACCAACAGAGGAACTCTCAGTGGAGCATGTTGTCTTCTCCCCCATGTTGCCATCCCCAGCATGTCATGGAGAAAGATGTGCTTTTAATAGTATCTACAGGTCCAACTCCACACATTGGGTAGATTGAATTCCCTGGAGACCCCTTCTCTGTCAACAACTGTCCATGAAAGCCAGGGTGGAGGGTTGGCACCAGGAGTTGTGCAAGAGACGCCACTGACGCAGAGACAGCTGCTGCTGCCCTTTGGTCAGGGCTGCTGTTGGCTTGACCAAGAGGCAAGACCAGGAGGTGTAGGGACAACTTCGCTTTGGGATCCTACCACTGAGTGTAGACATGACAAATAGCAAAGTTCAGTTCTGATAGAAAACGGAGTGGTTGAAGATCAGTGGCCAAAACATCAGTGCTGGAGTAGGCAGTGTTAAAACTAAGCACAGGATGCACCTCTCCCAAAAAATAGCCTCCTCATCATAGGCTCAAGCTGTACTGTGAAGGGGAGGTCATAGTAGCCTCTCTGTGCCCTTCCTGGGTAGCTGCTGCTACCCATGCTCCTGATGCTTCCCCCATAAGAGGCCTCTCTCCCCCATCAAATTTGCTGCTCATACACCTGCCACAAGTGTTAAATTCGCTCAAAATACTATGAGAAACCACAAGAAATGATGAGCAGATGTTCAGCTGTGTGAGAGATTCGGGGTGGCAGATACACGTGGTGGTGGCAGTTGCTAGGGGGAGGGCACTGGGGTTGGCTTGCCTCACTGTGTGTGTTTTTGGGGCAAGGATGCTGCTTTGGGACTTTTTTCTTCCCTGGGATACTCTTGAGCAAGACAGGAAATCTGGAAATGCCCCATCAGTTACAGAATTGCTCTTTTTTTGTCCCAGTTCCTCTGACCAAAAGAAATCCATGAAGGAAGGAGGAGAGCTGGCTCCCAGTATTTGGGGTTCCTGACTTCCCTGTACATGAGGCACTGGAGGGTGAGGATCATCCATCCCCAATAAACTCCAAAAACCTCTCCAGAGCACACCATCTGCAAACCTGGGAGGCAGCCAGCTCTAAGCCTATTACTTTTCCCTGTGGAGTTGGCCAATCTTCCGTCCCCTTCTAGGGTTTTTTCCTTCCTTTCCCTTCTAATTGAAGCCAGGAAAAGCCTCTGATGTCGGCACCATGGCTGTGAGCTCCTCATGGCTGCTGGGGGAAGGCAGCAAGGGGATATCCCAGATCATCAAACCAGGGTCTCAAGTGGTAGGGATGGACAGGGGGCTGTGTTTGGCTGGGGGAAGGAGCTTCTTTCCCCCATGCTGAAGGTTTGGTGCTTTTTCTTTTGGTTATTATGAGCTGATTCTGGTGGATGAATCTGTTATGGTGTAAGAAGGAGTTAGGTTAAAAAAAGGAGAAGCAGCCCCAGCACTGGTAACCATCACAGGCATCCTCACACCAACAGAGTCTGTGTCCTATCAGGATTGGGAAGTGGAACCAGAGCAGACAAGAAGGAAAAACAACTTCCAAAGGGCCATTTTCAGCACTTTTCCATGCCTCAGCCTCTCTTCAGAGAAAAAGAAAACATGAAAGATAAAAAGGGATCAATCATGTTAGTGCAGCCTCTACTTGCATTCTCAACTTGCACAGACTGTGCTCTTTTTATCTGTCTGGCTGGCTTCTTGTCTCATCTTCCCCCTTCCTCCCTCTTTACCAGTCTCCCCACTGCCTCCTGCTTGTGAATCTCAGTGCTGACATCATACCACTGTCCCCACTGTCTAAATACCACCAAACTGCTTAAATCTGACCAGAGCTATAGAATCTGGGGCTGTGCAGCTCTTTTATGCCAGTTTACATGGAAGCTAACATTTACCATGCACTACAAAAGATGTGGAGGAAGATACATGAACTGGTTTATTTGTAGGTGAGTTTTGATGGCCTGTTGATCTTCCTCTGTGCCTGTGCAATTCTAATCCCTCTCCTTGCTGTTCTGTTTAGAAAACATCCCCTGTGGCAAAAGAAACCATGGTGGTCTCCTGACAGCGCTGGGCAGGACAGGGAACTTAGAGTGGCCAGCACAGGGCCACCAAGATGATCAGGGGACTGAAGCATCTTCCTTATGAGGAAAGGCTGTGGGAACTGGGGCTGTTTGGTCTGGAGAAGACAAGGCTGAGGGGGGATCTCATTAATATTTAATAGTATTTAAAAGGTGTATGTCGAGAGGATGGAGCAGCACTTTTTTTCTGTTGTCTTAAGTGGTAGGGCAAGAGATAATGGACAAAAGCTGGAACATTAAAAGTTCCACTTAAACATAAGGAAAAACTACTGTAAGGGTGAGGGAGCCTTGGCCCAGGCTGCCCAGGGAGGGTGTGGAGGCTCCTTTTGAGACGTTTCCAAACCCACTTGGACATATTCCTGTGCCCCCTGATCAAGGGGAACCTGCTTTAGCAGGGACTTGGGCTGGATGATCTCTGGAAGTCCCTTCCAGCCCCCACCATTCTGTGTTTCAGTGCTCCCTTCCTTGCAGCAGATACCACAGGGCCGCCGCCACCTCCCCTCAGTGTCCAGCACGGCTTTTCCGGGATATCCCCATCTGCTCTTTCCAGCCCTGCACCTGGAGCAGGATGTGCTGGTGGCTGCTTACACCTCTGTCCCCAGACACCAACTCCTGTGGGGTGTTTTGTATCCGTTGCTCTCCTCCCGGATCTTTCCTGTTTCCTTCCGTGCAGATGCAGCCGGAGGAAATCTCAGCGCCTTGGCTTTCCTTTGTCCAGGCCTCGGCCACACTTGTGGGTCAGGGACAGCACTGTGGCTTTCTGTATCCTGGGGCCTGTCACCACTGGCAGTGGTGATGGTTGCAGTGCTGGTGGTGCTGGTGACAGTGATGGTGGTGCTGGCAGCTCTCCTCGTGCCTGCAACCAGGCCTCCTAGGCCTGCCCACCGCAGTCACACGCGGCCCTGGTAGATGCGTGTGAAACTGCTTCTGTGGTAATCACTGGGACTACTCTGTTCTGTTTTGGGGATGGTGGAAATGCTTGTTGCAGAGGTGGGACTGGGAGCAGGGAGAGTAAGACTTGATCCCCTTTAAGGGAATAGGGCTCATCTGTGTCGCTCTACAGAGGCTGAAACCAGGAGAGAAGTCGAGCAAATGTAACACAGATGGGTGTTTTGTTGTTTTTTTCTGAAGATGAACTTTGAACATGAGATGTGCTCACTCAGGAGATAGCTATATTTATATACCAGCAAGACAGATATTGTTTGGGTGAGTAAGAGCCTTTGTTCTGAATCCTGCTGCTACAGCCCACGTGGTGAGACAATTTGGCTCTGCAGAGCTTCCTTTTCCTTTGCTTGGGGAGTTGCTGTGTTTAGAAAAACCTGACTTCACCAGCCACATCCTGCTAGCCCAGGTACCAGCGGCATAGCTGTCAGGTCTGGCATCTTCTCACCACTCCAGCCAGGCCCTTTTGTTAGCTGCAGCAAAGGAGCCTTGGTCTTTATTTTATGTCAAGGTGCTGGGAAGAAGAGCAGCCTCATCCCTGCTATTGCAGACTCTGTCCCTGGATGGCTGAGGCCAAGCTATGCATAATGCAGCTGCCACCCTGCAAAGGAATAATTAGGAGAAGCCTGTCATCCCTTCTGCTTTGGGGTGTAGGCACAGAGGTGACAGCTCAGTGGTCTCCATCCCCTAGAGCAGCATTCTCATTGCTCTCTTGCCAGAGTGGAGTGTATTCTCCCTGGGTCCTGGGCAGGCTCCTGCCAGTACTTCTTGTGAAGGAACCAGAAATGTCTGAAATCATGGTGAAAAAGGTCACTGTGACTCACAGAGTATGTGTGATTTTTGGTGGGGGTTTGTCAAGGAAGAAGCCCACCAGGTTGTGTTAATACTTGTGAAAGTTCAAATGCAAATATTGTCAGCAAAGCTTTGAGATGAGCTTGCAGATGCTGGGCACATTGTGAGGAGGCTGTTCCCATCCCTCCCCAGCCTTAGGCACAGCAGGGAGACAGCGGCATCAGGGTGCCTGTCTCCTCCACTCATCCGTGCTGCATTTCCTTCACTGGGCTTCAGCCTCATGGGCTTGAGCCTGAAAAGCGAGTTCTGCTCTGCTGAGCATCCTCATCCAGGGCTTCCTTACCACATCCTCCTGTGCTTCCTCCAGCTTCTCCATAGCACTGAAGTCAGAGGACATTTATTCACTTGGCAGGTTATTAATATTAGTTGAAATACCCTTTTCCACATTGCTCTGCTCTGCCATGCTTAACGTGGTGATCAGCATCGCAGCCTGTAGCCCTGGAGATGATTCAAAGTTGAATATCCATTAGGGACTTAAAGGCTTCAAGGCTGAATTGCTGAGATGTGCAATTACCAAAATGCTTGGGACACTTCCACTGGAGAGGAGACTTTGTGGGAAAGGAGCACTCACTGTTCTTGTACAGCGGCGGTTCCCACTGAGCCTCAGTTACTGGCAGTGAGCACACCCAAGCCAATAAAAAATATGGGCTCCAGAGTAGCTGTGGAGCAGGAACCATGTGCTGGATGATGATGAGGGGTGAGCTGCTGCTCCCTGCATGCAGTGGCTCCCAGTCCCAAGGAGTTGCTCAGCGGGTGGGTTTACTCTGTGACACGATTAGACATGGGCATGATTTGTGTTAATGTGAGCCTGTGGCTGGTTAAAATGGAGTGTGAGCTTGTCTGGGGTATGGAAAAAGGAGGGTTTTTGCTGCTTTTCTATGTGCAGTGCAAGCACTTCTCACAGAATCACAGATGGTTGGGTTTGGAAGGGATCTCCAGAGATCATCCAGCCCAACCCTCTGCTAAAGCAGGTTCCCCTTGATCAGGGGGCACAGGAATGTGTCCAGGTGGGTTTGGGAACCTCCCAAGAGGGAGCCTCCACACCCTCCTTGGGTAGCCTGTGCTAGGGCTCCTCACAGCAAAGAAGTTTCTCCTCCTGTTCCAGTGGCACTTCCTGTGTTCCAGCTTGTGCCTATTACCCCTTGTCCTGTCACTGAGCACCACAGACTGGCCTTATCCTCTTGACATGCACCCTTTGGGTATTTATCAGCACTGATAAGATCCCCTCTCAATTTTCTCATCTCCAGGCTCAACAGCCCCAGGGCTCGCAGCCTTTTCTCATGACAATGCTCCATACTGCTGCATTGAGCCCAGGGAGGCAGAAGGCAAATGCTGTTAAACATAGTGGAAGCTCAAAGACCCAAGAGATGAAGATGTTAAAAGCATAGATCCTTGGATCCTTTGCTTCAGAGAAACTGGGTTTGCAAGGGAATGATTTGTGGCAATACCTCTTTCCAGCAGCTTGAGCAGGCATCTGTGTCTACCCTTTCTTACTCCCAGCCCTTTCTGAGTGTTTTTACCTCTTTTTTCCTTGAAGGGAATGGAGAAGGAAGGAAGAAGCTTGCTGAGGGGATTGCCAACAGTTGTGTCTTGGGAAACATTCACTTTCTAGGTTGCTGGCTCTTTTTGTGGCCATGATAGCCCAGAGCTCAGCAGCTGCACCTGTAAGAGCCAAACCCAGCCCAAAATTACCCTCCAGATATACCGATTCTTAACCAGTGATGATGAGCTCATCCTTGGTGGGAGCAGACCCCACAAGCAAAGTGGTGGGTGGAAACATCACTGGAACAGCATATCAAGCCCAGGAGGAGAGCAGGTTTCCTATCCTGTCTTACAGGAGCGTTGCAAGCTTTGAGCAAAGTTCCCAGCTGCTGTGGTCCATCTGGGGTGGGTGAGCTCAGCATCACCTGAGACCTGAGCTGCTCTGAATCAGACCCAAAAATGCTGGTGGGAGGCAGCTCTCAGCTCACTCCCATCCCTCAACTGAGCTTCCAGCCTCCATCAGCTGCTAAAATCTGATTTTATCAATGGAGACTGGAAATTACCACCCTGGGATGTCCCACTCATCCCCAGACAGGATTTGGACTTCCCAGGGGATCCTTGCAGAGCAGTTCAGTATTGTTCTCCAGCATCCATCAAAAGAATCCCCAAAACAATGCACCACGACCAAGGAAACCCACGGCTCGACTCTGCTCAGCCACAAGTCACCATCACAAAGCACAGAGCTGGTCCTGTCCCATCTCCTGCCTCTGGGGTGGCATTACCTGCAGGCAAAGAAAATGAGTCAGGAGTGATGTGATGTGATTAATGAGGGGATTTGGGGCAACTCAGTAGGGCAGAGACATCGCAGGGTCTACAGAGGAGCCAGAGAGGGCTCAATGCCAAAATCCTTTTGAGTTTTGGCCCTTTTCCAGCTCCTAGACCCCTCTAAGCTCCTTTCCAAAATCCTGTCTGTTAAACCCATGGGCCCAGAGACACGCTGTGTTGCCAGGGCAGTGCCAGGCTCGCACGTGCTGCCAATAATAAACCATCAGTGCTGTGCCAGCAGGAAAGCCCACGAGTTCCAACAGCCAAGCTGGGCACATTTAGGAGAGAAGCTGTGCTTCCCCTCACCACTCCACCTGGCTTTCTTCTTTTTCCCCTTCACTGTTTGATTCTTCTCATTCCTGGGGACCTCTGGCAGAGCAGGAGCCAGCGAATGGGTTGTCAGGGATGCTCAGGCACAGAGGAGCCCAGTGACAGTGCCCAAGGGGTGTGATGAGCTGCTCAGTGCTCAGCACAATTCCCTGCTTCCCTTGTGTCTTGTCACATTGGGATAAAACAACTCAGAAGGGAATGTTTGTGGGCTCTGGGGCGTCAGGAGAAGAAGAGAGGGGCGTATGCCAGCCTGACTCGGGTTACTTATGTGCTTATGGTCTATTTTGAGACTCCAGCCACGCGACACTAAGCAGCTGCTGACCCAGGGTAGGAATTAGCTTCAAAACAAGAGTCCAGCAGGGAAGCACCGGGTTTCCCTTGCCTCTCTGAGCAGGGTTGGCAGCACCCTTGCCTTCCCTCAGGCTCATCCTCTTGGATTCTGTCATTTCTACAGAGAAGATCAATCTCTCTTTTTAAATTCTTTCCCATTTCCATTCCTGAAGTGAAGGTGCCCAGGGCTGGGAGGCTGGGATACCTGATAGGAGGTGACGTGCTGGCAGTGATGGTGGAGTGGATGAGTGAGCAGAGGGACCCTGAAGATACCGGCCCACAACTCTCCTCTCCTCTCCTCTCCTCTCCTCTCCTCTCCTCTCCTCTCCTCTCCTCTCCTCTCCTCTCCTCTCCTCTCCTCTCCTCTCCTCTCCTCTCCTCTCCTCTCCTCTCCTCTCCTCTCCTCTCCTCTCCTCTCCTCTCCTCTCCTCTCCTCCTCCCCAAGAAAGCTTATTTGCAGGCAGCTTAGTTTGCCTTAAGAGCATTAGAGGTGCATTTGGTGGACATCAGCTGCTCGAGCAGCGCTGAGAGCATGTGCCTGATTAAGGGCAGAGGTGGCTGGTTTTGGGCAGAGGAACAGATATGGGAGGAGATGTTCACCCTGCATTTAGGAGACACTGAGATGAGGTCAGAGGGGATGAGTATGGGTGCCAGGGGTCAGCTCACATGGCTCAGGGACTTAAATACACCAGCCAGGTGCTGATATTGAGTGGTATGGACAAGAGGAAATGGGCTCAAGTTGCACCAGAGGAGGTTTAAATTAGATATTAGTAAGTACTTCACTGAGAGAGAGACGCTGACACAGGCTGCCCAGGGGGGTGATGAAGTCCCCATCCCTAGACATATTTGAAAGACACATAGATGTGATTCTGAGAGACATGGTCTAGTGGTGGGCTTGGCACTGTGAGGTGAGTGGTTGGACTTAATGTTCTTAAAGGTCTTTTCTAACCAAAATAATTCTATGATTCCATGAGAAGAAGCCCCTTCCTACCATGTGCTTTTCCCCTTTGCAGGGACAATGTGAGTTGCCCCCCCCAGCTTTCCTGTGCCATTTCAGCTTTTTAGGTGATATTTCAGCTTTTTTTCTTGAAATACCACCTCTCTTTCTAATCTACATTCTCTTGTGAAGATGAACGTGGTTGGGGGTGTTCATACGGGATCTGGTTGGAAAAGACCTTTAAGATCATCAAGTCCAACCCCTCACCTCACACTGCCAAGCCCATCACTAACCCATGTCCCTCAGCACCACACCTATACCTCCTTTAAATATCTCCAGGGGCTCCCCCAGCTCCCTGGGCAGCCTGGCACAGGGGCTGACAATCCTCTCAGGGAAAAAGTTCTTCCTCAGCTCCAATCTAAACCTCCCCTGGCACAACCCGAAGCCTTTTCCTCTTGTCCAATCATTCATTACTGGAGAGAAGAAACCAACCCTCACTATAACTGCCTGAAAGGGAGTTGTAGAGAGTGATCTTACCTCCTTTCAGCCTGTTCTTCTCCAGGCTAAGCACCCCCAGCTCCCTCAGCCGCTCCTCATCAGACTCGTGCTTCACTGAGGTGCTGCTGTATGCGACGGCACCGTGTGTCCCCCACACCAGCCAGGCCCTGCCTCGAAGGCACCATCACCCCCCTCATTTTCCTTCCCTTTCTTTCCCATGCAGCCTCGCTCACCGCCGGGATTTATGGAGGTGCTGAGGAGCAGCTCTGCGCCCCGCAGCCACCGGCAGCCCTCCCCGTAGAGCAGCGCCCGGCCTCCTCGCCTCGCCTCACCAGGCCTCGCCTCGCCCGACACCCCGACCCTCCGACCCAACCATTCAAGGCTCCCGTGCATGGATCTCCTCAGCGAGGGACCGCTGCCCCACGCCGCCCCGTAGGCCCCCGGCCCCCCGTGCCCCCCTCAAGTACTCCACATACCCCGATGGGGTAACGTGACGGGGGTCAGCCTCCCGCCACAGACACCCCCCACCACATGCAGAGGCCTTTCTAGAGCCCCGCGGAGCGCGGCACCGGCGGCCGCTCGCCGTCGCACACGCGCCGAGGACGCCGACACTACAGCAAAGGGATTTGGCTTCTTTAGGGTTTTTAATTATTATTATTATTATTACCATTAATATTATTTTTCCCCCCTGTCTGGCTTTTCCCCCCACGAGGGGTTTGAGGTGTGTGGAGGAAGCCGACGCGCTCCCAGGAGCTGGGATTATTTGCACAACGTCTGTACATTGAGTTCTCGATCCTGTTTTGGTTATTTTTTTCTTATTGAAGTGCAGAGGGGTTCTCATTTCTTTGGGGTTTGGTTTTTTTTGCCCCCTCCACGCCAAGCTTTTTGTGAGTTTTGCCCTCACTACCGTCAGCACCACCTCACTTTTCTCCCATCCCACCATGGCCCGGATGAACCGCCCTGCGCCGGTGGAAGTCTGCTACAAAAACATGAGGTTCCTCATCACCCATAACCCCACCAATGCCACGCTCAGCACCTTCTTGGAGGTAAGGAGGGGAGGCTGGAAGGGATGGACCAGGGCCCAGCTGTGCATTTTAGACTAAAAGCCGATGTTAAGGTGCAACAGGGATCAATCCTGTGTAGGATCATAGAATGGTAGGGGTTGGAAGGAACCTTTAGAGATCATCCAGTCCATCCCCCCTGCAGAGCAGGTTCCATCTAGATCAAGTCACACAGGAACGTGTCCAAGCAGATCTTGAAGACCTCCAGGGAAGGAGCCTCCACACCCTTCCTGGGGATGAGGCAGCAGCACATGGTACCATGAGCCCTGGTGGAACCCCAGGGCAGCGGGGGGCACCTCCAGTTTTTGGGGATAGGATGTTTTGGAGAAGTCCAAGAGTGATGTTTGAGCAAGGTGAATATGGAGCAGTTTCCCCACAAACTTGTATCCCCTGCCAGCTCCACCATCACATTGGATCTAGGGGCTCAGCAGTGATGCACATGGATGCACTCTACCTCCCCTGCATCTCCCAGCACTTCTATAAGGACTTCTCATGCTAAATATCCCAGCATCTCCCATGCCCAGAGTGTGTTGGGTGGTGCAGAAGGAGCTGGAGGACTCAGTGTTGGGTGAGCCAGCAGCAGTGTTCTGCCTGGGAGCACTGCCTCAGCATTGGCACCAGCTGGGAGTCACAGAATCATTATGGTTGGGAAGGACCTTTAAGATCAAGTCCAACCACTCACCTCACACTGCTAAGCCCATCACTAACCCATATCCCAGGTTAGGAAGAGATGAATGGATGCTTGTCCACGCTCTGTGAAGAAAGACTTGCTCTTTTTATCAATACCCAAGGGAAACACCATGTCCTGCAGGTTCAGTGGAGCTGACAAAAGCAGCTTACCAGGAGCCATTTGGGGTTGTTACTGACTTTGCAAGGCTGCTTATGAGCCTGGCAAAGGTGTTTTGCCTTAGACCTAAATCGTGTTGAGGCCCAACGTGCTGGCAGCAGAAGCATCTCCCTAGCTCAAGGAAGTCCCTCAATGCACACCTGAAAAAACACATGTGATTGCTGCCAGCTCAGAGAGCTGCAGGAAGATAGTTGGAGACAGCCACCCCGTACCCTGCATGCTGTGCACGAGTCCATGGAGATAGCATGAGTAGGAAGAGGAGGGAAAACTCCCCTTTCCCCCAATCTTATTGATTTTTGGGTGAGCTGCCAAGTGTGTGGGGTTTGCTGTGGTCTGATGAGTGCACACAGGGAATGAAGGAGCTGCCTGATTGCAGGGGATGATCTAACAGTGTACCTGACACCGGGGGCAATCCCTGCAGCAGGTGATAAGCCACGCTGCAAACAGCCAAAGTCCCACACCCAGGCCTGCAGCACGTTGGAGTGATGTCAGGGTACAGCAACGAGGTCAAGAGGGAGCCTCTGAGCAACGTGCAAGATGCTGAACGTAGTTGTTGGGGCACGCTGTGACTGCCCCAGGTGCCTCCACACAATTCTGAAGCACAAATGATTTCTTCTTTGGGGGACTTGCACGTGTTTTGGAGATGTTTCTTGGTCTGGGGTGATGTGTCCCATCAGGGCTTAAAAATAAAGGCTCCTTGATGGTTCCTTGGAGTCATGAAGGGTAAAAGTCTTACCCTGGCTACATGGCTTTGGTGCCCTGGGATTTCATGTTTCCTCGTGCTTTCCCAGACTGAATGGACCACAGGGGGTCTGCTGAAGGGTCCAGAGATGGAGCATGATGCTGTTTTAGGTCTGTCCTGATGTACAGGACAAGGGGAAATGGCCTCAAGTTGCCCCAGGGAAGGTTTAAATTGGAGATTAGAGAGAACTTTTTCACTGAGAGGATTGTTGGGCACTGGCACAGGCTGCCCAGGGAGTTGGGGGAATCCCCATCCCTGAAGGTATTTAAAAGATGCATAGCTGAGGTGCTGAGGGACATGGGTTAATGGTGGGCTTGGCAGCATGAGGTGCGTGGTTGGATTTGATGATCTGAAATGACTTTTCCAACCAGAATGATTCTCTGTGGCCATAAGCAGGGCTCACATGTGTTGGGATTAGCTGAGGTGCAACTGTCAAGGTGTTTTTTCAGACCTTTCCCTCTCCTTCCCTCCCCAGGACCTGAAAAAATACGGTGCCACCACGGTTGTGCGAGTGTGTGAAGTGACCTATGACAAGACCCCCCTGGAGAAGGACGGCATCACCGTCATGGTGAGGAGCTGCACCCCCTGTGCCCACATCCCCCCTCCCCACCTCTGCCCAGTGACCATCACCCTTGGCCCCGAGCAGGGCTGGCAGCCCAACTTCACCCTCAGGGTGAGCTGGGTGAGCTCCCTGCTCCTCAGGCTCAGATGGGGCTGGGGCTTTGAAGAAAGGAGAGCGCTGCCCACGCACCCGAAACTGTGAGTCAGGCGGCTGAGTCGGCAGCTGCCTCCTGCCCGCGCTCAGCCACGGAGCATCCGGAGGGGGAGAGTGCCAGGGCTCACGTGCAAGATACTCTTGCTGCCCATTACTCTCTCTTATCAGAGAAAAGGAGTGGGTTGGCTTTTTGCTCTTCCAGCAGCTGACTGAGGGATAAAGGCAGCAGGCAACGAGCAGGGAAAGGCAAAGAGGCAGAGCAGGCAGCTGCCTGGACTGCATCTCGGCTGATAAGTAATTGGAGATGATGTCAGGCCTGATTGCCCTGCCAGGAGTTCAGCTCCAGCTGCAAAGCGAGGCTCTGCTCATTATGTAGGAATGAGTTTGGAAGTGCCTCGTGTCTCCTAGGGTGGTCCTGTGGGTGTGTAGGTCCTCTCTATAGCTCTAATGTATATCCTACAGAGAGACTTAGCTATGTCCTAGATCCTCTGAGCTACAGGCAGATAGATAATAGATCCTATGTCTCAAACCATCCAGATGCAGATCTCTCTAGATATAGATGCTATGTCCCTATAGGATGTCTCATAGCTGTATCCTACATATAGAACCTGTTTGAGGGACATCATATCTGCTCACTTAAACACCAAATCCTGTCTTCTAGCCTGTTTCTGACTGCAGTCCTCCAGTCAGAGTTTCTGTTTCTAGGATATAAATCCCTCTCTACATATTACAGGGAGAGAGACCTACATCTAGGGCATGTTTTATATAGGGAAATACCAATATCCTTGATATAGAAACTATACAGCCTCTGTATATAAGTTTCTGTAACTATATAGAAACCTTCCAAGGTATATAGAGAGCTATCTATGTCTTATGTATATCTGTGGGTAGCTCTATATATGCAGATACAGACATATCTCTCTATATACCTATATCTTAACAAATATATCCCAATCCCTTTCTTTGGGGAACAGGCACAAGCTAGTTAAGGACTGACCATGGTGTGGTGTGCCTGGCTGCAGCAGCTGCAGCCCACACGTGCAGTGATCCCATCCTGGACACCCTCCCTGAGTGTTTTTGGACATCTCCCTTAGCTTTGGGCTCCTCTGGGTGCTGCAGGAGATGTTGAGCAACCTCTAAAGCTGACAGCAGTTGCCAATATGTGTCTTGTGCCATGGACATCTGCTTGGCAGCTCTTCCAGCAGGTCAGAGTGGGGGAAGAAATCTGCCAGAGGGCTGATGCTGTGTAGGTTTCACTGGATGAAGGCTCATGGTGCAGGGTTAATACACTGTATTGGATACACCAGTGGTGTTCAATATCTTCATCAGTGATGTGCATGGTTGGGATCAAGTGCACCCTCAGCAGGTTTGCAGATGACACCAAGCTAAGTGGGGCAGTTGATATGTAGAGGGAACAGATGGCATCCAGAGGGACCTGGACAGGCTTGAGAGGTCAGCCCATGTGAACCTCATGGAGTTCAGTATGATCAAGGACAAAGTCCTGCACATGAGTCAGGGCAATCCCCAGCTTTATTACAGAGTGGAGGATAAATGGATCGAAAGCAACCCTGCAGAGAAGGATTTGGGGGTGCTGGTGGATGAAAAATGGGATGTGAGCCTGCAATGTGGGTTCACAGCCCAGAAAGCCAACTGTATCTTGGGCTGCACCCAAAGCAGTGTGGGCAGCAGGTCCAGGAAAGGGATTCTCCCCCTCTGCTCTGTTGAGACCCTCCCCCTGCAGTGCTGCATCCAGCTCTGGAGCCCCCAACGTAAGAAGGACACAGAGTTCTGGAGCAGATCCAGAGGAGGCTATTAAAATGGTCAGAGGGCTGAAGCACCTCTGCTGTGGAGAAGGGCTGAGAAAGTCAGGATTGTTCATCCTGGAGATGAGAAGGTTCCAGGGAAACCTTATAGCAGCCTTTCAGTATAGAAAGGGGGCTTATGGGAAAGATGGTCCTTTTTACCAAGGCCTGTAGTGACAGGACAAAGGGCAACAGTTTTAAACTGAATGAGGTAAGGTTTACACTGAGCGTAAGGAAGAAAGTTTTTATGATAGGTGAGGCACTGGCACAGGTTGCCCAGAGACACTGTGGATGCCCCATCCCTGGAGTAAGGGCAGGTTGGGCAGGGCTTGGAGCAACCTGCTCTAGTGAAAGCTGTCCCTGCCCATGGTGGATGGACTAGGTAATATTTGAAGGTCCTTTCCACCTCAAAACATTCTGTGCTTTGGTGATTTGTGGTGTGGTGTGCCACCCCCTGTGCAAGCCTGGCAGCCTGCACTCACAGCTGAAGTAGTGCTTTCTGGGTACTGCAGGGAGGAGGTGATCTTGCAGGACAGACAACAGGCTGTGCACAATGAGCTGGCTCAAGCATGAGGAGCCCCTGTAGCCTAGCGTGCTCCTTCCCTAGCAAGGCTCAGCTGAAATTGCATCACCTGTTCAGACACTGGAGTGCAGTGAAGCTCAGCAGCTTCTGCTGCTGTCTAACCCCCGGGATGGCTCTAGCACAGCAGCTCAGTGATTCACCCCTCAAACACCAGCATTATGTCCTTGTTGCCTCTCTTCCACGGGAGCTCACCATGCCACTTCCCCTCTAAGCCATGGCCCCTTGCTCATCCCTCTCTCCAGCTGCTGAGGATCCAGTGGCCACACTCCTCATGCCAAATCCATCTGGGAGTTTTTCCTCATGTTCCAGCAGAACTTCCTGTGTTCCAGCTTGTGCCTGTTACCCCTTGTCCTGTCACTGGCCACCACAGAAAAAAGACTGGCCCCATCCTCTCAACACCTGCTCTTTAGGCCTTTATAAGTGCTGATAAGGTCCTCCCTCAGCCTTCTGTCCTCCAGGCTAAACAGCCCCAGGTCTCACAGCCTTTCCTCATCAGAGAGATGCTCTAGTCCCTTCAGCATCTTGGAAACCCTCCACTGGTGTCTCTTTTGATCTGAGGAGCCCAGAACTGGACACAGGACTCCAGATGAGGCCTCACCAAGGCACATCACCTTCAACCTACTGGCCACACTCTTCTTGATGCACCTCAGGGTGTGACTGGCCTTCTTGCCAACAAGGACACCTACTACATGCCTGCAGAGCAGCTCTGTACGCCCAGTTCCCAGCACACACATCCCCTCCCCACTGCTCAGGTCCCAAACACCATCACCCTGCGTAAAAATAATCCTCTCTGAGTTTTTTCCCTGGGGTTTCACAGACTTTCTCTCCTCCCCTGACTTCTTCCCCACCTTGCAGGACTGGCCCTTTGATGATGGAGCTCCTCCTCCCAGCAAGATCGTGGAAGATTGGCTCAACTTGCTGAAGACCAAGTTCTGTGAAGACCCCGGGTGCTGCGTGGCCGTGCACTGCGTGGCTGGCTTAGGGCGGTGAGTCAGACAGAGGGACAGGGGCAAACCTGCTGCTCTCTCCCTCCCCTTCCCCAAACAGGCCTTGAGCAGGGTTTTCTCATGCAGCAGAAACCTTAGCAGGACTTGGCATTAACAGGGAGCTGCTGCCTGAGCTCCTCCTTTAAACTTCTCCCAGCAAAGCCCTGGGTACTGGAGGAGATCTGGGGTGCTCAGTGCTGTCCTGCCCATGCCCCATTGTGGTTTTGGTTTTGGTTTTGTTAACTGCTCATTGTGCAAATAGTGCAAAAAGCCTCCTGCTACAACCAGGAGCTGATGCCTTTTGAGAGCTGCTGCATTTTACTGCTCCCCCACCACTACAAGTCAGGTTTTGCATGTGTATTTACGTCTACTTTTCCCATAGATTTGCCTCCAAAGTCCTTGTCCTCATTAGAATCACAGGATGAATCCCAGAATGGTGGGGGTTGGAAGAGACCTCTAGAGCTCATCCAGCCCAACCTCCTGCTAAAGCAGGTTCCCCTCCATCAGGGAGCACAGGAACATGTCCAGGTGGGTTTGGAAATCTCCAGAGAAGGAGCCTCCACACCCTCTCTGGGCAGCCTGGGCTCCCTCACCTCAACATAGAGAGTGAACAACAAACAGCTGCCAGCCCTGTGCTGGGGATTTTACCCCCATAATCAGCCAGCCCATGGCACAGCCCTTGGCATGGCCCTTGGCACAGCCCTTGGCACGGCCCTTGCAGCCAAATGGCAAGAAACTAGAAACTAAAAGCAAGTGCTGGCGATTGCCCACAGTGCCACCAGTACAGTGGCATGTCCCCTTGCCCTGGGATGGGATGTCAGCCCCTGGGACACCTATCTGGGGAGTGACTTTGGCTGCTGTTGCCTTCCAGTGCTCCCGTCCTGGTGGCTCTGGCCCTGATTGAGAGCGGGATGAAGTACGAGGACGCCATCCAGTTCATCCGACAGTAAGTGCAGCGGCCTCTCGGTGTCAGGGGCAGAGCAGCCCTTCCTTCTGCAAGGGAGTGGAGACACCTGGCATGTAGAATAGAATCATGGAGTTGGTTGGAAAAGACCTTTAGGATCACTGAGTCCAACCACTCACCTCACACTGCCAAGTCCGTCACTAACCCATGGCCTCAGTGCCACAGCTACACGGCTTTGCAATCCCTCCAGGGATGGGAACTCCTCCACCTCCCTGGGCAGCCCATTCCAATGCTTAATAACCCTCTCAGTGAAAAAGTTCTTCCTAATCTCCAATCTAAACCTCCCCTGCAGCAAGTTGAGGCCATTTCTTCTTGTCCTCTCACTTGTCACTTGGGAGAAGAGGCCAACACTCACCTCACTACAACCTCCTGTCAGGGAGTTGTTGTGAGTGCTCCTGTCTGCCCTCAGGCTCCTCTTCTCCAGGCTGAACACCCCCAATCCCTCAGCTGCTCCTCACAGCACTTGTGCTCCAGCCCCTTCCCCAGCTACCAGCTACACCCCCAGGTACTTTTCTTTTCCTGGAGCCAGTGCCTGGGGTTGTTGTGGCCCAAGAGCAAGACCCAGCTCTTAGCCTTGTTGAACCTCATGCAATTAGTCTCAGCCCATTGATCCAGCCTGTCCAAGTCCTTCTGAAGAGCCTTCCTACCCTCAAGCAGATCAACACTCCTGCTCAGCTCGATGTCTTTTGCAAACTCACAAAGAGTGAACTCCATCCCCCCATCCAGATCATTGTTAAAGATACTAAACAGAACAGGCCCCAACAATGAGCCCTGGGGAAAACCCCAAGCACATCCCAGGGTTTTTTCAGGGCAACAGATTTGCTTTTCTCTCCTTTTTAGGGGCACTGGGGTGGGTCAAGAAAAGTGAGGGCCAGCATTGAGCCCCCTGTGCCTCTACAATAGGGCTGCAGGAGGCTGGAGCAGCAACCAGGAGCATCCCTGTGGGATTTTGGCGCCTGGTTCTCCATGCTCTAAGGTTCAGAGAGTTGAGCAGAGAGGAACCTCATGAGGGTCAACAAGGACAAGGGCAGAGTCCTGCAGCTGGGAAGGAACAACCCCCTGCACCAGCACAGGCTGGGGATTGACCTGCTGGAGAGCAGCTCTGCACAGACACACCTGGGAGTGATGGTTGATAATAAACTGACCATGAGCCAGCAATGTGCCCTCGTGGCCAAGAAGGCCAATGGCATCCTGGGATGCATCAAGAAGAGTGTGGCCAGCAGGTTGAGGGAGGTTCTTGTCCCTCTCTACTCTGCCCTGGTGAGGTCTCATTTGGAGTCCTGTGTCCAGTTCTGGGCTCCTCAGCTCAAGAGGGACAGGGAAGTGCTGGAGAGAGTCCAGTGCAGGGCCACCAAGATGATCAGGAGAATGGAACATCTTCCTTATGAGGAAAGGCTGCGGGAACTGGGGCTGTTTAGTCTGGAGAAGAGGAGACTGAGGGGGGATCTCATTAATATTTATAAATAAAAGGGTGGGTGTCAGAAGGTTGGGACATCCCTTTTTTCTATAGTAGTTAGCAACAGGACAAGGGGTGATGGGATGAAGCTGGAACACAAAAAGTTCCACTTAAACATAAGAAAAAACTATTTCACTGTTTCAGTGAGGGAGCCCTGGCACAGGCTGCCCAGAGGGGGTGTGGAGGCTCCTTCCTTGGAGGTCTTCAAGACCCACCTGGACATGTTCCTATGCGACCTGATCTAGGTGACCCTGCTTCTGCAGGGGGTTTGGACTGGATGATCTGTTAAGGTCCCTTCCAACCCCTACCATTCTGTGATTCTATAGAAGTGAGAAAGCTGGTGAGATCAGTACCCATCTCCATCCCTAGAGGATACATACAGCTGCAGCCTCCAAAATGCCTTACCCTTGCAGGCAGGGGGTGTTGAGGGTTGTGTTTGGGCTGTGGGGTGTGCTGCCACACCCCTGACTGTGCCTGCCCTTCTGTGTCCCCGCAGGAAGCGCCGAGGAGCCATCAACAGCAAGCAGCTGACCTACCTGGAAAAATACCGACCAAAGCAGAGACTCCGATTTAAGGACCCTCATAACCACAAGAACAAATGCTGCATCATGTAACCTCAATGACCTCTTGCCAAAATCCGTGCACACAGACCTTCCCCAACCCTCAGGCACTCGCACGCATCCCACTCCCTCACCTCCTCGCTCAGCCCCACTGAGCACCCCACACGTCACCCCACTGCTGGGGCTGAGGGGGAACACAGGGCTCCACTGATGTGTTCCAGCACCCACAGCATGGTTGTGTGCGACAGACATCCCAAACACAGGCTGCTCTCTCCAGATACAGCCCCGAGGAAGGAAGGTGGTGCTGCCCTGTGACTCCTGGCATTAGCAGATGATGAGCTCACCTGACAGTTCTTCGTCGCCTTCCTCCTCCTCCCTTTCCCCTCCTGTTGCACTGAGAGGATGGGTGAAGGGTTGGGGGGATGCAGGCAGAGCTGTGCCAGCTGAGAAGGGATGGGGAGCAGGAGGGCTGGAGCACCCCCAGGAAAACCCTTTCCCACCTTTTCCCTTTAATTAAGGGCTGCAGCAGCGGGGATGGAGGCAGGGAGGGCACAGTGGCCTTCAGGGGGGAGATGGTGATGGCAGGGAGAATTGAAGGGGGCTCCTAGCCTGGTGCTGGCCACATGGCCATGGGAAGGGCTGAGCAGAGTCCCTTCCCAGCACCATTCCCTTTCTCCTGGCCACTCTACCACTCCTCCATCTCCTCATTGCTGTGATGCCAGCCAGGGTGCTGCGAATGGGGCTCGTTGGGGGCTGCAGCAAAGGCACTGGGAAATGTAGGGACTGTGGCAGGGCTCTCAGCCCCTCAGCTTTGCCAAGGTGCAGGGTCAGCACCGAGTGTCCCCCAAAGTGTGGGGTGCTCTTATTTATAGCTTCCAAATTCAATGCACAGGGTGGTGGGTTCTCTCCTGTCGTGTCCCCATCGCTGAACCATGGCTGCGATGCCCCAGGGGACACAATGTGCATCTCAGGGCACATCCACGTCCTCCACTGCTGTGTTGGCTGGCCAAGGGGCTGGGCTGTAGCTTTCCTGGTGGGGGGGGGATTTTGGGTGCTCCTGGCAAGAGCACATCACCAAATTTTGCACCTGCCTTTCTCACATCTGCCTGGCACCCCAAACCCCTCCCCTGGCACGTGCCCTGGTGGGTTGGACTCAGAGCTGCCCCTGAGCTGGGACGTGAACCACCTCTCAGCTCTCTGCCTTTGAAGGCTTGCAGCAGCAGTGGGCACGGAGGGGACATGGGGCTGGGTTGTTTGGGTTTATTTTCTTTTGACAAGGATAAGAAGAAATTTGCTAATTAAAGGAAAAAAAAACCAACTTGAAAGCTTGTCTTCCACATGTGCTCTGGCCTTTCTTTCTCCCATTGGAACTCCCCATCTGCTGTCACCAGGGCAAGGTCCAAGGCTCTGGGTGTCCTTTGGGCTCGCTGCTGCTCACCCCCTTGGCTGCAGAGGGTTGTAAGTGTTGGGGCAAGGAGGGCTGTCCACCTTGAGAAGCCTTCAGGTGTGCCCTATGTTGGCTGTCTCTAAAGGTTTGTGTGCCTTCTGACTCTCCAAACATGTTTGCTTCAGAAGGTTCATCTCCTGGGAGGAATCAACAGAATCTCAAGGGTTGGAAAGGACCTCAAGAGCTCATCCAGTGCAACTCCTCTGCCAGAGCAGCAGCACCTAGAGCAGGTCATACAGGAACTCATCCAGCTGGGTTGGAATGTCTCCAGAGAAGGAGACTCCACAGCCCATCTGGGCAGCCCCTGCCAGTGCTCCCTCACCTGAATAGGGAAGGAATTCTTCCTTGAGGGAGGCTGGTTAGACTCCTTCAGTAGCTGCAGATGGGTAGGGGACAGCTTCCTGCCACCACACACAGGCAGAGTCTGTGCTTGAAGCTGTTTCTAGTGCCACTCCTCTCAGGATGGGAGCCAGGGCCATCCCATGGGACATGGCTGTGGTATCACAGGAGTGGTACCTCCATGTGTGGCCCTGGAATCGTCACACCACACACCTCAGGCCTGTCCAAGCCTCCACAGTGAGGCACAACCCTGTGTCACTTGAGTTTCTTCTGCCCCATTCCAGAATGGTGATTCTTGTGTCTGGTGGGAAAGGCAGCAACAGTCAAAGGGCCTGTGTTGGGTGGGAAGGGTGAGAAATTGGGCTGATAAAAAGACCTTGTATTACAGCAGTCCCCTGGATGGGTCACCATCCCATCCCCTTCTTGCCTGAGTGTGTGCTGCTGCTAAAATAGGTTCTGCTTTGTCCTCAGGGGTGGTAGGAGGTGGCTTGGCATCGCCATTGGGATGGCACCAAGCCTTATCCAGGAGACCTCATGGTCCCATGTGCTCCCTGGTGACAACAGGCTGTGCTGTGACTTGCAAGGAGTTTAAGATGAAGTGATGGGAACTGTTGCTTTGCAAGCTTGGAGATGTTTCTACCCTGGCAAGAGGAAGAGAAATGTTGTCATCCCTGGGGACAGGGGTTTGAATTCAGCCTCCTTTAGCTGTAGGAACTTTGCATCTCCCCCATGCAGGGTTTAATGGTGAAAGGTTCAGATCTCAGCTTAGTGGGCTTGTTATGGAGGGGGACAGGCTTTACAGTGCTCTGCTTGCCACCTTAAAAATGGAGACACTGTAGCCTAAGAGTAATCCTTGACCTGGCCCAATCCATATGGCCAAATCCTGAGCGCCTCAGCCTGGCAGAGCAGCATCTTGATACCCCTCAATATTGTGAGTCACTGCAAAAGGAAAACCAAACAAAACCCAAACCCTGCTGGTGTAATTGTCCTACTTGCTTTTCTCTGGACATCTTTCCCTCCCCCATCCTGGACCTTCCTGTTCCCTCCCACGTGCTGCTCCATGCACAGGATGCCTTGGCAGCCCAGGAGGTGCTGGTCTCAACTGAAGGGCTGGAACCAGTTCCAAGCTTTCTCTGGGTTGGACTGCCAAATATCTGGGGCTTTTTTTTTAGTAACATAATAGGTTTGGGATTAGACATCTCAAAAGAGCACAGTTCTCTCACCAGTTGGAGGGGAAAGGTGAGTCTCAGAAGGTGCATGACACCAGAGCCAAGGGCTCTTAGTTTGGGCTGGTTTGGGGATCTCTCCTTGCAGGCTAATCCTCTTTTCACCTCAGAGGCCAAAATGTTGAAAGGAGAACCTTAAAAATCTGACATATCTGCTGATTCTGGTCCTGCTCCAGTTGCCTCCATCAGGTTGTGGCCTATGTCATAGGGAACAGACACCCTCCATGGCTTTGGCTACAAACCAACCACCTCATCCTGCCCTTCTCTGCAGAACAAAAGGCAATGAGGCACCCCTGTCCACCTCCCCCACCCCCTCCATGGAAACCTTCCAGCTCTCCATACAGCAGGGAAGCTCTGACCATCCAACCAAGGGCTTGTAGGCTTTGCCCAGAAATCACTCATGACTGAACCTCTCATGGGGGAGTAAATCTAAGCAGGTATTTGTAGCTGTGTCCTCTCACCTGTGGCACATGTGTGTGGCCTTACCTGTGTCCCTCCTGTCTGCCAGTGGGATGCAGCACGTGGTGGGGGCAGGGGTAGGGCTGAAGGCAATAACAGCCCTCACAAATGGCCAAGTTTTTCTTTAGGAAAAGCCTGGGGATGTGTATGTAAAGACTCTGCATCTGTAAATTCATATTCTGGGACTTGCAACAAGGCTGACACTGGAGCTTGGGCTCAGAGCTTCACATGAGGGGGGTTTATGAATAACAGATTTCCCAAGGAAGCAGACAGTCTTCCTCTATCTACAATAGAACCAGTTTTGGGGGTTTTCTTTCATTTGTTTCCATTGGTTTGGTTTGGTTTTTATTAGTCCCAGGGGGAAAGCACAGAGGGACAGTCGTGACTTCCACGCAGTTTCCAGGCTCTTCCTCGCTTCCAGCAAGATGGGTAGGTGCAGTTTGAGGGTTGCATTTGGAGGGGATACTGTCTGGTGGGAGAAAAATGTGGCTGGTTTCTCTGGGCAGGGGGTCAGGAGCCAGCTGTGATCCTGCTCACAAGCTCCACCAGCCATTCCTGGGGAGGGGGAGCCTTTCACTCTGCTCAGCTTCCCTTAGATGATGCTCTCCCAATGAACTCTCCTCTCCCCTGCTGTTCCTGTGCAACAAAGAGCTGCATATTTTCCTTTTTAACTCTTTGGACTATTGTAGTAGTATGTAGATTAAGCCCAGATGACTTCTTCTTTTGCTTTCTTTTTGTTTTTGTTTGGTCTGAGCCACAGCTCCATTATTACACCCAAAGCTTTTGGAATGGGGCAGCATCACCTTGGCCATGCAGATGAGATACAGCATCTTGACACTTCATAACCTTTTTAAATGGAAACATGGCTGTTTACTCACATCTTGTGTAACAAGGTAAAGAAAAACCAAGAAATGTATGCCTTTAGTGATCACTTCTCTCTTTTCCCTTGAGTTTTATGAACTTGATGGTGGTTACACTCCAGCAGTGAAATAAAAAGTGTTCACTGTTTTATACATCCCTGTGTGCTGCTGTGCTGCTAAAGGGGACTCAGCAGCACTGGGGATGCAGTTTGTACATCCCTGTGTGCTGCAGCAGCACTGGGCAGGCAGTTTGTACACCCCTGTGTGCTGCAGCAGCACTGGGGATGCAGTTTGTACACCCCTGTGTGCTGCTGTGCTGCTAAAGGGGACTCAGCAGCACTGGGGATGCAGTTTGTACACCCCTATATGCTGCTGTGCTGCTAAAGGGGGCTCAGCAGCACTGGGGAGGCAGTTTGTACACCCCTGAGTGCTGCTAAAGGGGACTCAGCAGCACTGGGGAGGCAGTTTGTACACCCCTGAGTGCTGCTAAAGGGGACTTAGCAGCACTGGAGATGCAGTTTGTACACCCCTGAGTGCTGCTAAAGGGGACTTAGCAGCACTGGAGATGCAGTTTGTACACCCCTGAGTGCTGCTAAAGGGGACTCAGCAGCACTGAGGAGGCAGTTTGTACACCCCTGAGTGCTGCTGTGCTGCTAAAGGGGACTCAGCAGCACTGGGGAGGCAGTTTGTACACCCCTGTGTGCTGCTAAAGGGGACTCAGCAGCACTGGGGAGGCAGTTTGTACACCCCTGAGTGCTGCTAAAGGGGACTCAGCAGCACTGGGGAGGCAGTTTGTACACCCCTCTGTGTGCTGCTGTGCTGCTAAAGGGGACTCAGCAGCACTGGGGATGCAGTTTGTACACCCCTGTGTGCTGCTAAAGGGGACTCAGCAGCATTGGGGATGCCGTTTATACACCCCTGTGTGCTGCTGTGCTGCTTACAGGGTCTCAGCAACATGAGGGAGGCATAGGCAGAGCTGAGCTCCAGCCAAGGGACAGTGGAGGGCTGGATGAAGGAGAGGTCAGGGTCCTGCTGCCTTCCCTTGGCTGGAAGCCTCAGCCCATTCCCATCCCCTTCCAAATATGTCTCAGCTATTCCCTGAGTTCTGTTCCTCCTCTCATCCCATTCCCTTTTCCTGGGAGCTCTGCATAGGCCACAGAGGTGGCTTGGAAAGGGTCAAAGTGGTTTAGACATTGGGGTATGCTGCCCTGGGAGGTGATGGAGTCCCAATCCTCAGAGATTGTTTAGCCCAGACAAGAGGAGATTGAGAGGAGAGCTCATCAGCACTTACAAGTACCTAAGGGATGACTGTCAGGAGGATCAGGTGACACTGTTTTTCTGTAGTGTCCAGTGACAGGACAAGGGGTAATGGGCATAAGCTGGGACACAAAAGGTTCCACTTAAGGAGAAACTTCTGAGATGTTGAGGTGAGGGAGCCCTGGCCCAGGCTGCCCAGGGAGGGTGTGGAGGCTCCATCTCTGGAGGTTTCCAAACCCACCTGGGATGTGTTCCTGTGCCCTCTGATTGAGGTGAACCTGCTTTATCAGGGGGTTGGGCTGGATGAGCTCTAGGGGTCCCTTCCAGCCCTCTGTGAGTCTGTGTGACAGATAAAGTGGTACCCGAGGCTGAGAGAATTTGCCCTGTGCCAAGGCAGGTGCTAGGGGTGCACCCAGGTCTCCAGGTGCTCACATAAAATCCTTTACCCATGGGCTGCTCTCTGTCCCAAACAGCATGGGCACTGCATGTTCCATCTCCAACCCTTAGCAAAACACCATGCAGGTTTTCAGCAGCCTGCATGCCAGGCAGCTCACACTTCCAACACACCCCTGGCACAGTCACCATGAGCACAGCAGGGCCAGGAGCCAGCACCTCACCAGAGAGGGTCCAACCATCACAGCATTTCCTTCCAATCCAAGTGGCTTCTTCTCCAGAAGAGGACCTGGCAGTGGGGAGACCCTGGAGCTGTTCTGCAGCCATGGACATGCCTTGGCTGAGGGAGCTGTTGCTCACTCAGCAAAGTGTGGTGTGGCTTTTAAGTACCCCCCTCATCATCAAACCATTGGCATAAGCAGAGCCCACACACACCCTGATCCTGTGTCCAGTGTGTCTCAACTGATGTAGTTGGGCAAAAGGCTCCAAGATGCATTTACCCCTCATGGAAAGAGTTGACCTCATGGCAAGGCTGTAGGGTGCTGTTGGACAAGCTGCCCAACTGAGAGCCCTTTTTGTGCCTCCAACAGGCCATGGCTAACATATTATAGCATGCAAGAGCCTGGCTGCTTGAGATCATGTGTGCAGTGGGCAGCCCTTGTGCCAGAAACTCTCCAAACACCCAGGTGTGCCTTGGTATGAAGGAGCAATGGGTGGAATCAGCTCCTCAATATGCATCATTCACCAGCACAAACACACCTGCCAGGGACACTTGGGTTAGGGAGATCTTGTAGCTGGAGATGTGATGGCTGCTTCTCCCTCCCTTGCTGCTTCTCCTGTTATAGACCACTTTAACAACTAAATGTATTGGGTGGAGAGAAGCTGCTCACACTCTGAGGTCTTGGGGCAGTGTCTCCCAGTTGAGCAACACAAGACATACTGGCCTCAGTTGACACAGGAAGGTAAACTGGGTGGACTGGTCACCACACCAGCAAGGAGGAGCCAGGTTGAGTATTAGGGTAGAGTTTTAGCTGTGAGATGGACTTTTAGAGGAAGGACATGGAGTTCAAGCCCTTGGAGGACTTCTAAGAACAGGATTTGAGGTTGGGATGGGAAGATGACCTAACCCCATGAATGCTTTGTGGTCAGCTGTGGTCCATCCTTGCTCTTCTCTAGGCTCAGAATCAACTGAGCAAGTTAAAACTGCAGAGGCAACTGATCCCAGCAGGACACAGGACACTTGGTGGGTATCTCAGTATCTCTGCAGGAACAGGCATGTGTCATAGAATCACAGAATGGTCATCTATGGCAAAATATCTTCCCTTGCCTGGCAGAGAGGGGAGGCTGAAATGACCTTGACTCAAGGTTTTCTGCAGGAAGAGCCTACTAGGAAAAGAGGTTGGATTCAGAAGATGTGAGATGGGTTTTACTTAGCCACTCTCACCATCCAGTTCCAACTCCAGACCCCTCATTCCTGCCCCATCACTGGGACTCCTGAAGGAATCAGGCACTGCAACATCCCAGCCTGGCAGCTGAAGAAGGGAGCTCTTGGGAACCACCACAGCTCAACAGAGCCAGCAGACCTCTTGGAGACTTTGACCCTCTCCAGTGACTGTTGCCCATAACAAAGCTCTTCCAAGGAAGAACATTCAGCCAGCTCAGCCCCAGTGCTGTAGGAGTTTCTATCAGTGTTGGGTTGGACTGGGATCTCCAGAGGTCCCTCCAAACCCCCAGCATCCTGTGATTCTAGGATTCCCCCACCAAGCCATGGGGTTCAGGCTTGACCCCTTTGCTTTCTAAACTTCTACCAAGAGGAGTCTAAGTACAACTGGATTCAATCTTAGCCCCTAGCTGTAGAGTTTGGACTCTGGGTTCTGTCACTGGATCTGTTTATTGTAGCATGAGCTAAAACTCATCTTACAAGAGCAGTCCTGAGCTAGAACTCCTTACAAGAGCAGTCCTGAACCAAGAAATCCCTTACAAGCCAAGTTCCCCTCTCCTCCTGCCATGACTCCTCCCTGGTTCCTGTCATTGAGTCTGGGGTCTTCTTGTTCCTTCCTTTGTCTCTCTACACTTTCTGTTGCTTATCCTGGAGGTCTTTTTCTATTGTTCATGCAGATTTAAAATCACCTTATCTTATCTACCCTTGGGTGTTGTCAGTGGCACCAGCCAGTTAACTTCAGCTTCTTCTTTGCACTTGGGTGTCATAAGCCTTGCCAGTCTTTTGTTAACTTCCAGCAGGATCATTTCCTCCCCCTTCTTACAAGAATCCCTTTAAAGACTACTCCCAGTGCTTTGCTGCCCTGAAGTTTGTGGCTTCAGGCCTAAGCACTCATAGAGTTTACAGCTTCAGCAAACCTCAGTTCACTCCAGTTTTGCACAGCTAATTCTAATAGTCTACAATCAAGGTTCTTTTCACTCCCAAGACCCAGGTTAGAGCAGGGAAGCACTGGCCAGGGGGTTGCATGGGAAAGTGCCTCAAGGCTGCTGCAAGGTGGGGGGCCTGATGTGGCTGCTTCAAGTTGAGATGTCCTCAGGTTTGTTTACACTGCCACTGTCAGGCTGATGGTTCAGGATTAGTTTCAATGATTGAGCTGTTTGCCACAGGGTTTGTAAAGCCCTGTTTGTCCATTCCTCTACCCCAGGAATTTGAATCCAGTGACTGATTTAACCCTGCAGTGCATGGGAGCTCCCAGCACCACCATGTTCCTATAAGAGCAGTGAAAACAGCAGATAAAGGGAAGACCTATGTGGTATCTTCAGGAGAGCATGGGCTAACCTTGGTTAGATACCCAAGAGTCCACTCAGAGATGACATTACACATACCCCATCCTTTGTAAGATCTGCTCAGTGCTTCTCAGTGGCAGAGACCACCCATCAGACACCAAGACTGTCTTTATTCATGAAACCAGTTCGATTTTTAGCTCTGCCTCCCATGAGCAAGGCAGGAAGGCAAAGAACAGAGTCTCCACAGAGGCTGAGGAGCAGGAGCTGGCATGAACAGGCTGGTAAGCAAGGAATGCTGATGCTAATTGTGTGAGCTCCTGAGTAATTAAAAGGGGCTGGGTGGAGTAAGTGGGAAAAAAGGGGGAGGAAACTCCCCTCATGCTGCTGGAGGCTCAGGAAGGCTTTTCAGCCAGATGCCAGCTTGGAAGAGAGAAAGGCTGCAGCGGGGTGGTGTGGCCAGAGCTGTCCTTGGATTGCCCCAGTGCTCTGCAAGGCAGATCCCTATCTCCTCACAGGCTTTGAGCCACTCAGCTGCAAGGGGCACTGCCTCCACCCTTGTGCAATAAGCCACTGGGCCTTCAATCATCCTAATTGCTGCCTCACCTCCCAACCAAGAGGGCCAGGGGGACTTCTGAACAGCCACCCAGGCTCCTGCCTGTGCAGGCTGTCTCCTACCTGCCTGCACTCCTCTGTGCTCCTGTGCACCCCTTTGCAGGTCACACCTGCAGCTCTCTGGTAGGCTGTTGTCACTCCATGCACAGGTACTTGCCCTTCCAAAGAGAACTACTATGAAAGTCCATCAAATTGGAGTTTCTGGAAAGGTCTAAGCTGGCCACTCACAGGTCCTGGGATCTCTTCCCAACTGGTGCCACGGTCTGCAGTGCAGCAGCTTCTTCTCAGCAGAGGAGGTGGTTACCTGCAACCCCTGTGGCAGTGCCTTCAGTCCTGCCAACACCAAAATCAGTGAGATCTGCCCACCTCAAGGTGAGTGTTCACAGAGTGGTCTCATCCCTGGCTTCCTTTCCAGTCAGCAGGTATCAAGGGAAGAGTCAATGTTGGAGATCTGGGAGGGGCTGTCTCATCCTGACATGGACACTCCTTTCAGAGCTCCACCACCACAGAGAGACCCTAGATGCTCATCTCACATAGAGACACCCATGATGGAGGCACCCAAAGGTGAAGGATCACCTTGTAAGGTGATCCATGGCTCAGAGCTCACCCTGTCAGTGTCACTAACCCACCTCAGAAAGTTCTCTCTGCAGAGCCATGGGAAGCAAAGTTTGCAGGGTCTTGAGTAAAGACCAGCCATGGTGCAGGCTCATGAGACTGGCTACAAATTGCTTTGTGAGGGGCACCTTGCTCCTTGTTTGTCATGTGCTGAGCCATGATGAAACATTTCCTTGCTTGTTTTGGACAGTTGCTGGCTGTCACAGCCAACTCTGACCCTTCTTCACAGAATCTTAAGGGTTGGAAGGGACTTTGAAAACTCATCCAGTGCAACCCCCATGCCAGAGCAGCAGCACCTAGAGCAGGGCACACAGGAACTCATCCAGCTGGGTTTGGAATGTCTCCAGAGAAGGAGCCTCCACAACCCATCTGAGCAGCCCCTTCCAGTGCTCCCTCACCTCAACAGGGAAGAAATTCTTCCTTGTGTTCCTTTGGACCCTCTTGTGTTCCATTTTATACCCATTGTCCCTTGCCCTAGTGAGGCTCTCATCACTTCTCCTTGTCAACCTACTTGAGTTCAACCCTTTTGCAACATCTCCACCTGAGGACATGGTGCTGTCTGAGAGAGGACTTCCAGCTTCCCTCTGCACCCAGGGAGTCATGCACCATTATGGAGAGGCTCTGCAGCCACAGGGGGATTGCAGGGGGGGAAGGTCTCACCTTCCCCCAGGACCCCAGTGTGTGTGGATGTGAGGCACAGCAGTGTGGGAGGTGCTGCCCTGTTGGCACTGTGGTACCTGGAAACTCCCATGCTCACAGGGATGAAAATGTAGGGCAGAGCTTGGGTTGGGAAGAAGATTAAAATGTTCATAACAAACCTAACTGAAAAATCAAGCAGGGAATTAGACACTGCTTGGCAGACCCACGGTGACATGGAGCATCAGGGGTGGGTTTTGCCTGGGAGCTTTCCCTGCAAAGAGATCAAGGAGAGGAAGGAGAGACTCTTTGCCCAAATTGACATGACCACCCCCATGGCTCAGAAAGGGGGTTCTGCCAGTCACTGTTCCATGCCACAACCACAGCAAGGAGCTGTGCTGCCCTTCCTGGCCATCAAGATGATCAGGGGACTGGAGCATCTTCCTTATGAGGAAAGGCTGTGGGACCTGGGGCTGTTTAGTCTGGAGAAGAGGAGACTGAGGGGGGATCTCATTAATATTTACAAGTATATCTAAATGGTGGGTGTCAGGAGGTTGGGGCAGCACTTTTTCGATGACATCCAGCAACAGGACAAGGGGTGATGGGATGAAGCTGGAACACAAAAGTTCCATTTAAACATAAGAAAAAACTATATCACTGTTTCAGTGAGGGAGCCCTGGCACAGGCTGCCCAGAGGGGGTGTGGAGGCTCCTTCCTTGGAGGTCTTCAAGACCAGCCTGGACATGTTCCTATGAGACCTGATCTAGGTGACCCTGCTTCTGCAGGGGAGTTGGACTAGATGATCTCTAAAGGTCTCTTCCAACCCCTACCATTCTATGACTCTATGATTCCTGAGCTGCTCACTGGGGCAGAATTTAACTGTCAGAGGGAGCAAACCTGTGAGTGGCAGGAGGGGAAGAGAATTGCACAGAGCTTGGGAAGGGCTGAGTCACTCTGTCAGCATCATCACCCGAGGAGAAAGCACCTTGGCTGCCAAATAGCCACCTGGAGCTTTGTCAGCACAACCTTTGAATGAAAAAAAAAGCCCTCATGTGGAACTGACAGCCTCTCCTGTATCCCAAGGGAGAGCTACGTGTGCTGCACACAGCCAGGGAGCTCCCTGCAAAAGCAGGAGCTGTGAAAAAATGCCCTTCCCTGGCTGCAGGTGCTGGTTTCTGTTGCAACATCTCCCTTGGGGCTCGAAGAGCAGAGGAGGCTGCTGTGGCTCTCCCACAGCAACCCCAGGCAGCCTCCAGGGACGTGTCACAGCCAAGCAGGGGCTGGGTGCAAGGATGGGGGCGGGAGGTGATTAGAGAGCTGACAGCTCAGCGCAGGACGCAAGAGCTGCCTCTGCCTGGCAGAGATAACAGAGAGGCTGGCAGCACTGCTGGCTTCAGCCAGGGACTGACTCACCTAAGCCAGGGCATCTTGTCTGGATATCAGGTGGAGACAGGGAGAAGCCATGCATTGAGATGAGCTTTGATCTTGGAGGCAAACAACATCTTGTTTTGCAGCGCTGGGGCAGCCGTGGGTGACAGAGAAGGACAGACAGACAGGTTTTGGGGTGCCTGGTTCAAGACATTTGTTTTTAGTGAATGGGTACTCAGCACTCAGAACAAGGGCTGTGATAAAGTGACACCAAGCTGGGCAGGAGCATGGATTTGCTTGAGGGCAGGAAGGCTCTTCAGAGGGACCTGGCCAGGATGGATCAATGGGCTGAGGCCAATTGTGTGAGGTTTATCAAGGCCAGCTGCGGGGTTCTGCCCTTGGGCCACAACAACCCCAGGCAATGCTCCAGGCTTGGGGCAGAGGGGCTGGGGAGCTGCCTGGAGGGAAATAACCTGGGGGTGACCACATTGACTGGCTTTTGTTGTATTTCCTTTCTTTATGCTCTCATGAATCAGATTGTAGATCAGACTGTTCTTTAACAATGAGCCTGTTATTAGCCTGACATCACTCCTAGACATGTCTGGCCCACAAAGGGAGTTGAGGTGCTCAGCAGGCTCCTGAGGCTTTAGCACCACTTTGGTACAGGCTCTGGAGACCAGGAGGAGATTTTGGCCCATGCATCAAAGCTTTTGTGTCTTGCATGGAACTGAGCTCTAGCCTTGCTTGGGTTGAGCCTGAAGCAGCTGTTTTGCATCCAAGAACCCATTTCCTTATTGCATCCTGAAGGTTTTAGGAAAGCTGAGGTAGTAAATATAATGGCAGCATGTAAACTCCCAGGGGCTCACTGTATCTCCCTGTGGCTGAGGAGAGGAGGTGAGTGCATTGAGCCTGGGAGCTTCACTCACCTCTCTGAGTTGTTGGAGGTGTGCAGCCACGGTGAGCCTGCAGCCTCCTTCTGTGTGAGAGCAGTATGTGGTGATGTCTGATGCTCAGGCCCTGGGACAGCAGGGCTCAGGCTGCCCTGAGAAGTTTAGGAAGCAACACCAGTATTTCTAAAGCATCAAGCCCTACTCAAAATCGAGGGGTGAAGCAGAGGATCTGCTGAGACCACTGGACCAGTCCAACTGTCCTGTACCATTTGCATACAGTCCTTCCTGTTGCTTCATCTCAGGCTTTGCTGGGGGCTGTTTGGCAAGGAACTGCCCTCATTTTATACCACATGTGCAGCTTCCTCCACAATCTGGACTTGAATTCCATTGAGCCCCTTGGAAACCCCTGAAGTTTCAGCATCAAAGAGAAGATGCTTCAGGTTTTGGACCAAGACAGATCCTGGTGCCCAGTTCCACCACTTTCTCCTCCTGATCTGACATCTCCCCCCAAAACCTTCTCCTCTCACAGCCTTTGTTCAAGCAAACTCACTCTAAAACATGCCAGCAGGGAGTCAGCCTCCCAGCCCTGCTCTCAGCCTGCTGCTGGAGTAAAGAATCCCTGTCCTTAAAGACAGAACCTTCAACAAAAGACAGGGAAACAAAACCAACATACAACCAAAACCAAGCTCCTCTGCAGCCTGACCTTTTCTCATCTGTAAGGGGCTGCCAAAGCAAACTGCACCGTGGGTCCTTCCCACTCCCTGCCTCTCTCCTCAGGTTCCTCCCTGCCCCAGCTCTGCCAGTCAGGGAGACAATGCAGGCATCTCTTGGGGTGGTGAGGGCAGCTTTCTCTGCTTTCATCCAGAGAGAGGGTCTTGGTGTAGGGTGGGATCTGCAGTTCCTGGCAGATGGGACAGCGAGGGAAGGTGGAAGAGCATCCACAGCCTTGGTGGTGTTGGAAGGAGCAGAGGGGATACATGTAGTTTAAAAAATCTTGTCTCCTCCAGGGCTCATTCAGGCCACTACAGGAGGAAAAAACAAAAGAGAAAATAATCCCCCTGTGAATGGCTGGTGCCAGCTGCCAGAAACAGTGCTTGGCTCTGGGCTGTGCTTGCCTCAGCAGAGCCTGACTCGTTTTTGCTGCCTTTCACATCTCCCCACTCAGCTAACAAGCTTCTGAGGACATAAGCTGAGCTTGAGCATCTGAGAGTCCTTGTCCTGACTGTGGCAAGCCATGGCCTCTCTGCCTGCAAGCACACAGCCAGGGCTTGTCCACATCAGACAGAGCTGGCTGCCTCTAATTAGCAGCGGGTGATAAATCCAGGGGGGAGATGACAACCCAGCGGGATGAATCCAAGCATCCTGTCCTTTCAGTTCTCTTCCTCCCATCACACACAGTCAGGCTTGCTGGATTCTGTGGCAATAAGCCACCTCCTCCCTCATCTGATGGACTCACCAAATGGGATGTTGCTTTCACAGAATACCAAGGGCTGGAAGGGACCTGGAAAGCTCATCCAGTGCAATCCCCCTGCCAGAGCAGCAGCACCTAGAGCAGGGCACACAGGAACTCACCCACCTGGGTTTGGAATGTCTCCAGAGAAGGAGCCTCCACAGCCCATCTGGGCAGCCCCTGCCAGTGCTCCCTCACCTCAACAGGGAACAAATTCTTCCTTGTGTTTCTCTGGAACCTCTTCTGTTCCAGCTTGTGCCCATTGCCCCTTGTCCTATCATTGGCCATCACAGAGAACAACCTGGCTCCATCCTCCTGACACCCACCCTTTATGTACTTGTAAACATGAATGAGATCCCCCCTTAGTCTCCTCTTCTCCAAGCTAAACAGCCCCAGCTCCCTCAGCCTTTCATCAGAAGGGAGATGCTCCACTCCCTTCATCATCTTTGTGTCCCTGTGCTGAACTCTCCAGCAGCTCCCTGTCCTTGAACTGAGGGGCCCAGAACTGGACACAAGATTCCAGATGTGGTCTCACAAGGGCAGAGTAGAGGGGGAGCAGAACCTCTCTCACTCAAGCTGCTGCCCACAGCCCTTCTAATCCAGCCCAGGATGCCATTGGCCTTCTTGGCCACGAGGGCACGTTGCTGGCTCATGCTCATCCTGCTGTGCTCCAGGACCCCCAGGTCCCTTTCCCCTACACTAGTCTCTAACAGTTCATTCCCCAGCCTGTACTGATACATGGGGTTTTCTTTCCCAGATGCAACACTCTACACTTGCCCTTGTTGACTTTCATTAGATTTCTCTCTGCCCAACCTGTCTCTCTCCAGCCTGTCCAGGTCTCACTGAATGGCAGCACAGCCTCTGGTGTCAGCCACTGCCCCCAGTTTAGTATCATCAGCAAACTTGCTTTGTGCTCTCCTGTTGGGAAGCAACAGCTGTCCTGGCCTCCCTGTCCTGCTGCTGATGGAAGGAGATGCCATGAGGCCTCCCCTCTTAGCCCATGGAGGGGTTCAGTTGCTTTGCCCAATGTGGATACATGGTGACAGCTGTCCTGGGATCCCACACCAAACACTGTTGTGGTTTGGTAGAGCAGAGCTTGGATGAAGAACCACCTGATCTCATGGTTTACTTCATCGTGTGTCCTGCAAAACAGGCTGTTGCAATTGCAGGTGGGATTTACAGCAATAAGCATTCTGCTGAGGATGGTTCCCAGCTTGCAGTCCTCCACAGGCTTTGGTCCATCTCAGCACAGGAGATTAGGAGGGGCTTTAAAATCCAGGGGCTGTTGAGGTGGCTGCAGAGGCAGGTGCCAGGGCAGAGGAACTGCTGTGCATGGGAGGGCACAGCTCAGCCCATCTTTTTCACCCATGATTTCAGTGAGGCTTTGCCTGGATCCTGCCCAGCACAGGGAGGGCCCCCTTGGTGCCACAGTCCCCAAGGGCAATGTCTGTTTTCCCCCTGCAAATCTGGAGGGAACATCATCTCCTTGAGGGCTTTTCTACTCAGCATCATTTGGGTTGAAGCTGCCTGAGATGATTCACATAAATCTTGCTTCTTTAGGAAAACAAGAGAAAAAAGCTGGGGTGTGGTGTCAAAGCAGCTTGCCTTGCCAAGAGCATCCCTGCTGAGTCTGCAAAGCCTCCCCTGGAGCCTTGCCACCCTGCTGTGTGATTGGCACCTTTGGGAGACCATAAACCATTACTGGGACTTGGAAGCCACTAACTCTGGGAGTGAGGGAGAAGAATGTCTGCTCTGCAGACCTGCACAGAACTGCTCTGAGCCCAGCCCTGCTGCTGGCTGAGCTGGACAAGCTGTGAATTCATCCCTCTCTGAGGTAAAAACAGACTCAGGACTGTTTCTCAGCTCTTGTCCCCTGAAAGGGAAGTGAGCACCTCACTGGGGAGTATCTTCACAGCCTCACAGAGTCATGCTTTGGTTTATGGTGCATCTCCCACTGCAGCAGATTTCCTCACAGGGGAAACAAAAAGCAAGGGAGGATGCAGGAAGGCACGAGTCTCGGGTTTGGGCTTAGGGCAAGGTGGGATGAGGGCATGCTGGAGAGGGGAGAAAAGGAGGAACCACTCAACCCTGTGGAGAAGGGACCACAGGCCTTCCCTAAAGGAGACAACCAGGTGGCCATCCTAAGCCAAACTCTGCTGATTGAGTCAAGAGAGAAGAGACAGAGGTAATGTAACTCGTGACAAGACAAATCCAATCCCTCTCCTCACCAACCTCCCACCAGAAAACAGTGGGGAAAAGAAAAGGTTAAATGGAATGAAAGAGACTGAGAGGACTTTCACAGCTGCAGTTGGAGTGAGATGTCCTTGAGCAGACTCTACAATGCTTGGACAAGGCCAACCTGACCATGCCCCAGGCAGGCCAAGTGAACTGTAAGTACATCAGCAAAGTCAGCAGCTCTCTTTCATGAGTTTCTTTTAAAAGAAAAAGGATAGAATTAACTGCAGGCCAATTAAACACACCAAATGATCATTGTTGAGAACCTTCACCATCCTGTGATGCCAAAGAATGTGAGAGCATTAAAACGGGTCTACCCTTCAGAGTGGGAGTAACAGCAGAGGTCTTATGCAAGAACAGTGCACCAGGACAGGCTGGGGATTGATCTGCTGGAAAGCAGCTCAGGGAGAGGGACCTGGGAGTGCTGGTTGATGATAAACTGACCATGAGCCACCAATGTGCCCTCATGGCCAAGAAGGTCAATGGCAGCCTGGGGGCATCAAGAAGAGTGTGGGCAGCAGGTCAAGGGAGGTTCTTCTCCCCCTCTACTCTGCCCTGGTGAGGCCTCATCTGGAGTCCTGTGTCCAGTTCTGGGCTCCTCAGCTCAAGAGGGAAAGTGCTGGAGAGAGTCCAGCTCAGGGCCATCAAGATGATCAGGGGACTGGAGCATCTTTATGAGGAAAGGCTGCAGGACCTGGGGCTGTTTAGTCTGGAGGAGGCTGAGGGGAGATCTTATTAACATTTATAGATACCTAAAGGTATGTGGGTATCAAGAAGATGGGGCCAGTCATTTTTCTGTGGTGCCCAGTGACAGAACGAGGGATATTGAGCACAAGCTGGAACATAGGAAGTGCCACTGGAACATGAGGAGAAAGTCCTTTGGTGCTGAGGTGAGGGAGCCCTGGCACAGGCTGCCCAGGGAGGGTGTGGAGGCTCCTTCTTGGGAGGTTTCCAAACCCACCTGGACACGTTCCTGTGCCCTCTGATGGAGGAGAACCTGCTTGTTGTTGGTATGAGAGGGATGTGGGGATGCAACCAGCACTTCTGCAGTAGACACTTCTGCAGGTGTGTCTCACACAGGTTGTAGTTGGTCTGATCTCCTCTAGGATCAAGATGGTCTTCTTGCTGGTTACAGACCATCACAGCCCATGAACAGAAGCAAGCCTGCCGTGGCTTTAGGCAGAAACAGGGCTGGCTGGAGGACTTTTGTACGGCCTCTGTCTTTTTTCAGAGGCTCAAATGTTACCTCCTGGGCATAGGCAAGTGGCTTTTGCTCTGATATACAATTACACAGAGCCTGCCACACTGATGTTCAGGCTGGGGCAGTTTGGCAATAGCTAACCCAGTATTACAGCTAAGGAGTCCACCCTAGGCTTTCCAGACATCAAGGCCTGGTTCCCATAAGATCTCAGACTCCCTAGCCTTTGGTCATTAGGTCCAAGGTACATCCAAGACTCTCATGGTTTGAAGATGTCAGGAGTGAGCCATGGCTGGTCAGCACAGAGCCATGGACACTGAAATGTCCTGAGACTGTCCTCCACATCTCCTGCCTTAACCACTAATGTGGTTAACAAAACCTTCCAGCACCATGGCTCTGGGACTCATGGGTGAGAAGACAAACATTAGCATCATCTAAGAGCCCTTCACATGCTCTCATCTGGTTGACCAAGGTCTTTTCTCTCCTTCAACACCCCAGAGCTCTCAACCTTATGAGGTAGACTCAGAGGAAGTCCAGCACACACATGGGGTTTGCAATGAATGTTTTTCAGTGTTTCTCACCTGCTACTCTGGTAGAATTGCAGCCACTTACAGCAAACTGGCTCTGGAAAACCTACTGGTGTAAGAAAACCAGCTCCAAAGTGTCATCATCCCAGACATGAGAGCAGGAATCTGCTGCAGGCATGGATCTACTGCTCTCTCATGTCTGTGCTCTGGTCTGCAGAAGGGCCTCTTGCAACCTGGAGGAGAGCAGATTCACTAGGGATGGTGAAGGACCCTGTGTATAACAAGTTATATTGCTGTTGCCAGGTCTCAGCTGTGACAGAACCAAGGCAGCACCTAGCAGATCTCCATCAGGTCTCACCATGTGGCATTGGAGGCATTGTTCTGGCACCTTGGAGGTAAAGAAGAGAAAGCAAGTACAGCAATCTAGGACACCTCCCATCTCTTCTGAATGTGTCCTAGGACCAGAAGAAATGCTTCCCAGTGCTGCCAAAGTCTCACTACATCTCTGTCTCTCAGCTCCATTCCAGAGTCCAAGAAGCAAGTGGTTAAAGGAGCTTGTTCTTGAAATAACTTCACTGATGCTGCATTTGGAGCAGCTGGACCAAACCTTTCTTGAATGAAGTCTATTAGGACTAGTCCAAGCAATTATACTTGGATGTTGGCTTTTAAGAAGTCCAATGGTCTCCAGGTCAGTGGTCCTAGGAGGGTGCACAAGAGGGGCTGCACTTCCAGAGGTTTTCCAAGAGGACCCTCACATCACCTTAAGAATATATTACTTTTACTGAAGTCACACATCTCACCTTGGAGCTTCAGTGCATCTCAGATGAAGTATTCCTTGGGGAGTGCAAAGGCTGGGGAGTTAGGAGCTGTGTCCTGATGGATGTTTTTAGTACAGAAGGTGTCTTTCCCAGCCTGGGATTGAGCACAGCATAGGCAGAGTGCACCCCAAATGAACAGCAGTTGAGCAAAATGGCTAACTACCCTTCCAACTTGCAAGTGGGGCTGGATCTTCATGGCTGCCTGGATCAAACAGGAGCTGAAACCCATCAGCTACCTCAGTTTTGACTCCTCCTGTAAGTCCTTTGGGCTCATTGTTTATGGTGTCATTGTTTGGGGAGCTGACATTGAAACAAATGGTGAGGCAGATGGATGTGAGTCAAGACCTTTGAGTTTTTGGCCTTTATCTTAATGACACAAGTTGAATGCTTCTGGGAGGAGTTCTCTTTATCCCATTGCAAATGGAATGGGTAATAATGCCTCATGTTTACAGGCTGAGCCATAAGATGTGCTTGCTTATTGGGATAACAGTTACTGGGAAGATATTAAGCAAAGACAGATGTTTGTAAAGTTGTTTGAAGTTCATTTTTGGGGAGTTAAACAACAGAAAGGGTTGAGTGATTTGCCTGGTGCACCAGCAACACTTCGGGTCTGGAAGGTTTGTGCTTCTTGGACTGAGTTAACAAATATGTACAGGCTGAGGCTTTAAATTCAGCAAAGCACTCAGCTGTGTGCTTAGATCTCCTTGGCTTCAGTGACATTGCAATGCAGCCTTGTGCAACTTGCTACGTGTGAGGACCTTGGATTTTTTGGATAACAAAGACAACACAAGTCATGGCCAAACTAAGGGTCACTGTGTCATATGTCTGGCTGCCACAAAGGGCTTCATCCTTATTGTTCTCTCTTAACTGGAGAGATGGTGGCTGCTGAGGTAGTTTTCACATGATATTTTTTGTGGCAATGTTGCTGATTATTCAATTACCTGGGTGAGAAATGTTTAACTTGGATTCTGGGTTTGGAGAGTTCACAGGCTTGTTGCTTGTTTTTGTTTGTGTGTGTGTGTGATACAAGGCAATCGGGAGATTTTCTCACAGCCATCAGGTGAAGAAAGATTGCTGAGAAAGTCTGATGTCCCTTCGGTGAGTGACAATGCAGAAGGACTCTCTCGGCAGGACATTGGGAGGGTCACTTCTCAGCAGGGTCAGTTCATCTCTCAGGGAGGCTCATAGAGAAGATCAAACTCATAGATTAGTCCATTCGGTGTGTTTCTTCTTGCTCTTGCACTCCCTCTGCTGACCTAGTCTGCTCTGTTAAAGAAATGCTGGTGCCAGAGCTAAGCAAAATACAGAATCATAGAATCAGTATGGATGGAAAAGACTTTTGAGCCCAACCACTCACCTCACACTGCCAAACTAAACTAAACTAAACCACATCCCTCAGCACCTCATCTCTGTGTCTTGAATATCTCTAAGGATGGTGACTCCACCACCTCCCTGGGCAGCCTGTTCCAACACTTCATAACCCTCTGGGTAAAAAGCTCTTCTTAATGTCCAATCTAAACCTCCTCTGGTGCAACTTAAGCCCATTTCTTCTTGTCCTATAATTCATTACTGGAGACATCAACTCCCATCTAACTACAACCTCTTTTCAGGTAGTTGTAGAAGGTGATCATGTCTCCTCTCAGCCTTCTCTTCTCTAGACTAAACACCTCCATTTCCCTCAGCTGCTCCATATCAGGCTTGTGCTCCAGACCATTATCAGCTTCATTGCCTATCTCTGGCCATGCTCCAGCACCTCATTGTCCTTCTTGTAGTGAGTGGCCCAGAACTGGACACAGTGTTCAAGGTACAGCCTCAACAGCATCGAGTACAAGGGGATAAAAATGTCAGAAGACCCTGGGAGAGACCTCAGAAGGTTTCTAGTCCAACCTACTCAAAGCACAGTTCAGCCATCAGCCCAGGTTGCTCAGGGCATTCTCCAGTTTGGTCCTGAAAATCTCCAGGGATTCAGACAACAAGACCTGTTCCAGTGTTTGACATCTTCACATCCAACTCAGTCCCTCTGTAGTGGCACCAAAGTCTTGGGCTGGCACAGTCAAAGCTGGATCACGCTGGGGATGTACCTGCACATCTACCTTTGTCACCATTAACATGAAGTCCTTCTGGGTACAGAAGAGAAGCTCTGCCTGAACCTTTGGAAACCAGCAAGTGCTCAGGTTTAGAAAATAAGCTGCCAACTGCCTTCCCTTGGTGCACTCACACACCAAACCAGTGATCTCCACAGCTGCAAAACCACGTCTGCAGCAGTTAAAGGCGAGAGACTTTTTTTGCCATGCCTGATACAGTCTCACCTTAGCAGGCCAGGCTCACAGGATCTATTTCCCACTGCTGATAGATACCCCATCAGCAAACAAAGGAGGTCTTAAGTCAGTGTCAGCAGTTTTCCCCTTCAGCTTGCACCTGGGGAGCCTTTGCATGGCATCATTGCCCAGAGTAAGATGTGGTGACCAGGGTTGGAAGGGCAGCTCTGCACTCCTCCAATCTCTCCTCACAGAACAAAGCTGTCTGCATCTTCTCTTTCCTCCTTCATCCTTGTGGTGACAGCTCAGGTGGTGCTGACTCTGTGCAGCCCAGAATAACCCAGAGGAGATGAGGTAGCAAGGGGGAAGGTGGGATTCACCTTCCAACACCCTCTCCAAACCATGACCGAGGTCTGTCCATCACCCACCCTCCTCTGTGGATGCCTCTTGCTCATTTGGGGTGAATTTCAGCTCTACCAGCACACTGGGTGCCTCTCCCTCCAGAAAACCAAACCTAAAATAAGAAGCCTTGTTGCTCAGCTTTGAATGCAAGCTCTGTAGGCCAGAAGAAACATAACCCAGAGCAGCCCAGTTAACCTTTCCCCAAACCGCTTCGCCTTTCGTAAGCCAGAAAGATAAGACCCAGTGGGGCTGCTGGGAAGTGGTGGAGAAGCAGAGAATTGCTCTGTGTGTGTCCTTTTAAAGGTCCCAAAAGGAAAAGGCCTCTGACAAGGAGTTTATTTTCATTAAAAATGACAGGCCCAGCTCAAGCAGTCAAACAAACAAAGCAAGTCTGTAGAACAGCAAGTGCAAAAGGTCCTGGGTTATTTATAAAGGGCTTTTAAGTATATTAGGCCTAACACCAACATAAATCAACCCTGCAAGGATTCCATAGGCATGTCACATGTGGCTCTAGCTGTTGTCAGCTTTGTGATGGAGTATATTTAGTGGCCTGTCATCTGCCAAGCCCTCCCTGCTTTTTCCCAAGTGACTCCCATTTGAAAATTAATACTTTGAGACCAGACACTAATTCCTGTCTCCAGCCATATATTGACCAGCTCAGATCCTTCCTAAGCACTCAGATCCTTCCTAAGCACTCAGATCCTTGCCATAGCATTCAAGAGACACTTTGCTGTCCAGCTTCTTGCAGAATGGCAAAGGATGTTGTTGAAGGTTTGCTCAAGCCAACAGGTTTTGTTCTCTGAGACAAGTTATTCTGTGCAGAGGGTCACCACATTCTGCCATTGTGGGCTTCAGTTCAAATAAATCTGAAGGATTAATCCTCAGCTGGTCAGAAGGAACCATAGAATCATAGAATGGTAGGGGCTGGAGGTTGGAAGGGACATTTAGAGATCATCTAAAGGAAGATGAGGAGGTCCCGTGGGACTTGTTCACATGGCTGGTTGAAGACCCTGCAATCCAATAAATAACATGGGATTTGTGAAAGGGACACTAGGAGTTGGCTCTGCTGACTCTGGCTTCTGGATGTGAGAGTCTGGGAACCAAGGCAAGCCACAGGAACAAGAGGTGAGAGGAAGGCTCAGGGTGAAAGCTGGCTCACTCACTATGAGAGCTGGACTCAAAGCTTGTAGAGCAGCTGGAAGGAAATTAAGAGTCTGGTCCACCTAAGACACAGAAATACCTCATTTGCTGGCAACCATTTCTTCATGTTCAGAGCCCAGGCAAAGCCAGTGCTGGGAAATAGCCACATGTTGATCTGCTGCTGCCAGCTAAAGCTCTCTGCATTTCAGATGACACAGTGGCATGGGCACGAGAGAACTTCTCTTTCAGGTATCTTGAGGCATGTTAAACAGTACTAGAATGTTGGTATGTCCCCAGAACCTTGAGGGAAATTTGTGCCTTTCAGTGCCTTACACTCTAAAACCAGGGCTAGTTTCATTTCTGAGTCTCATTTCTGGCTTTTATTGCTCCAGCTTTTGTTAGGAGAAGATGCCACATCAGGGGAAGGGACTTCTGGGTAGAGCAAAAATGTTCTTAGATCAGTGTTCACACTGATGCCCATCCTTGAGATCCCAGTTCACCCCCTAAGCAACTTGGCTGTTTATGCATCCCTGATGGAGCAATCTGGACAACTACATTTGCTCTTCCAGAGAGGATCCAGGACAGGCTTTTCATCTTCATTTTATGATGAGGTCAGATATCATTATGTGCCTGGGAATGTGATGAAGTTCTTCCACTATCAGAAGCCCAAAGCCAACATCATAGCTAAGTTTCCTGAAAGGGAGTGCAGAGAGAGAAGTACCTGATTTGGGGAATCCTTTGGATTTGCTTTATGATGCCAAATGCCTCAGCTGTTTTAAATGTGTTAAAATTAACTCCAGTTTAGTAACACCCAATAATTGCCTAATTGGTTTGAACTAACTGGCTACATACAGCCCAGAAGATGCCAGCTGGTGACCCCCTGCCTTTCTCAGAAGGCTCTGGGAATTGTCTGCAGGAACAATTGCTCAGCAGGAAAGGCAAGTTTTGCAAAAATCAAGCTTCACTGGGACAAAAAGCTGTGGTTTTGCTCAAGCCATTCCATTTTGTTTGTTTGTTTGTGTATCTTCCCAGAAAACTCAAATCAAAAGCTTTCATTTGGGTCAGTTTGATGCCAGACATTGCTTTTAACTTTGTACCATGACACACATAGCCCCAGGAAACTCCTTGCTTCAGCTGAGCTGTGCTGCTGATGCCTGTGAATGAGGTTCCCCCTTCCCTTTAGCCAGACAAAAAGCAGATGAAAGCACTGAGACTGAGGGTTGGGTAGTACATGGGGATTTGTGGAGTCTTTTGCCCACATGAATAGGAAGCAAAACTGGGTTTTTTTCCAGGATGATGCTCAGCTCTCCATCTTAGATCCATCCCTGAATAAAGCAACTTGCTGTTTGATGTCCCAAATATTTCTGAGGGGAGAATCCACCTGGAAACTGCCAAGGGTCAAAGTGATCTCTCCTTGAGCCATTCAGTCCAACAGTGCTGGGCTGAACCAGCAATACCAGTGTTGCTCTGGACAACTGTAAAAGTCCCAGGCAAGTGTTTTCAAGCTGGAGCTGCTCACAGCCCGTTAATTGCTGGAAACTTGCACCAGATGGCGATGACAGCCCATCTCCGTCCTCAGCTCTTAAATAACTGAGAAGGCAAGACTGAAGCATCCCTGAATTGTTTGGGGGCTTTTTGTGTGTTAATGATCCCTGCTGAAGTGCCTGAAGCCTGTCTCCTTAGGTACCCTTTTGCCAATATCCTGGGAGGAACAGGTAGAATAGGAGAGAAAACAGCCATCCCTATGGTCAGGACAAGAAGCCATGTATAGAGGTGTGTGGCTGGATATAAGGGGTCAGAGCAGAGTGGGGATGGAAGTTGCCAAGAGCAAAATCAACACAGAACAGCATGAGACATCAAGAATCTGTCCTGTACGTCAGCCTAACAGATATTCCCCACCTTAGTGGGTTAAAAGCAGCTTGTACAGACCTCTGATAAACACATGTGTCTCTGCTCACTGACCTCTGCCTCCACATACTGTGGCATCAACCTTGCAGTGATGCCAAGCAAGTTATATTGTCTCTGAGTCTTTTGGTGGACCCCTCCAGCAGTTCCCAGAGGCCAACTCTGAGAGACAGGCTCCAGCCACCACAATCTGCCTGGCCACAAGCATTTTCATCCCCCTTAGGTACATTCCCAGCACTCCCAGAACCTGTCAGGAAGCAGTTCAGTAAACAGCAGTTGGATTTACAGAGCTCATTCCTGGATGGGAAATGCTGGCAGGTTGACAGGCCAGATCCTGCATGTGCCTCTGGCCATGTAGAATCCCAGCCATATGACCCAGAGGTTCTGTCCTGCTGCAGTGGGTGGGAGGCAGAGCTCAAGCCATGAGCTAAAGAACTCCCACCCTGCCCATGCATTGGCTTGGTGTGGGATGCATCGTGAGCAGGGCTGTGGGCTGCTTACAAAAACACCCCCTGCATGGACACAGGCAGTGTGATGAGCAAAGCTGGACACAAAACAGGCCTGTCAAGATGTTAGCTGAGAAAACTAAACTTTTCCTGCACAAGCCTCTGACATGATGGCCTGAAAAGTAGCAGCCAGAGAGCTGGGGCTGGCCCTGTCATCACACTGGGGATACACACTGAGCCATGTTGGTTGAAACAGGCATCTTCCCAGCCTGATCCTTCTCTGCCCAGCATCTTAGGTTTATTATTTCTAACTGAACAAGACTTGGAATATGATTTAGCTGGTCAGATGGGAACCTGGCCTCCCACTCATCCAGAGATGAGGATGGCTCCAGGAGGAGTCAGAGAGTAAGTGTCTGGGTTGAGGAAACAGGTCTGGCCTCACTGAAACATGGTATTTGACATTGTCTGCTGTGATAACAAGCACCTGCTCTGTGTTGTGATGGTCTGAAAGTCCTGGTTGCAGCTGGGAGAAGTTTCCATACCCCATCTACCCCTGCAAACAAAGCCTGATCCCAGGGGAGTTCTGCCTCAGAGCAAAAATATGTGCTAACATTAACATGTGCAAAGGTTTAGATCAGGCTGTCAAACAAACCCTGATCACTCATTGTTTAGTGGCTGTGGATCCAAGCTACATAAACCAGTGACTGAATACACCAGGAATTTGTCCACCTTTCTCTTCTGGAAACTCTCAAGGAATTTAAGCATGACCCTGCTGATCTCTCCAGTCAGTCTGGTAGATGTGTTTGCAGGTGGTACCAATCTGCTGCATGACAGGACAAGCACCATCTCACCAGAGGAAGACTTCAGAGAAGGACCACAAAGAGCAGGATGCAGACAGCTTGGAGCTGGATACCTGCCCAGGGTATCTCTTCCTTCTCTATTCAGTGGTGAGTGTAATGAAATGGTTTCCTTATTCTCAGAACTTCTGAAGAATCATAGGATCATTTTGGTTGGAAAAAGATCATTGAGTCCAACCAGTCATCTTATACTGCCAAGCCCATCACTAGCCCACGTCCCTCAGTGCCACAGCTACTTGGCTTTGCAGTATCTGAGGGGTTGGACTAGATGATCTCTAAAGGTCCCTTCCAACCTCTACCATTCTGTGATTCTATGTTCTCCAGGGATGGGGACTCCACCACCTTCCTGGGCAGCCTGGGACATTTCCTCTTGTCCTGTCTCTCATTACTTGTGAGAAGAGACTGACTTCTACCTCACTACAACCTTCTTTCAGGTGCTCATGTCTCCCTTCACCTCCTCCAGGCTCAACACCCCCATTCCCTCAGCTGCTCCTCACAGCACTTGTGCTCCAACCCCTTCCTTCCCCAGCTCTGGGCCCACTGCAGCCCCTCAGTGTCCCTCTGGCAGCGAGTGAGGGGCCCAGCACTGAGCACAGCCCTGGAGCTGCAGCCTCACTAGAGTTAATCAGTTCTCTGGTCCTGCTGGTCACACTGTTCTTGATCCAGGCCACGATGCCATTGGCCTTCTTGGCCACCTGGGCACGCTGCTGGCTCATGTTTAGCTTCTGTCAACCAACACTCCCAGATCTTTTCCCTTCCAGCAGCTTTCCAGCCACATCCCCAAGCCTGTAGCATTGCCTGGGGTTGTTGTGGTAGGATCCAGCCCTCTGCCTCGTTAAACCTCCATACAGTTGGCCTCAGCCCATTGATCCATCCTGCCCAGGTCCCTCTGAAGAGCCCTCCTGCCCTCCAGCAGGTCTACACACTCACCTGATTGAGGGGGCAAAAAAGGATGAAATCTTCAAGTTTTTCACACAAAACTCAAGAGAATGGGGCAAACAGTTGCTTTTGCTTGGCCACTTTATAAACAGGTTGCTTATATGAGCTACAATAGTTCACATCTCTGTTTCAGCCTCATCCAGCTCAGCTACCCAACTTCCAACCACTGCCACAATCAAGCCCACATTTACCCCTGTTCTTGCAGGATCACACAGGCTAGAAGGCTACCAACCCTCCCAAAGCTGGGCTGAGCCACAACCTTTCTCAGGCAAACTAACAGAGCCTTGTCCATAATTAGTCTTCATCAGTGCAAAGAGGCATTGATGTCACATCTGTGTTCAGTCGCTTTGCTTTGTAGGAGACAATGTTCATTGCAGAAGGGATCTGAACCACTGTCATCCCTGTGCTATGGGATTTCCATAGCAGCCAGGCTCAGATAAAATGGCACACAAACTGCCTTCCCCTCTGGTTTTGGCCACAAATTAAAACTGGGACCTGAGAAACTCTTCTCAACTAAAGTTTCACTAAAATTGGTATGTTCCCATGGAAAGTTTCAGTTTCAATTAAAGCAGCACTTTTTTAATGGAAAGAAAAAATCACCAGAAAGCATTCCAGCCAGTTCCAGACAAATTTACTGATATCTGCCCCAAAAGAGACCCTCATGGCAGACCTTTGCTTCACTGCCAAGATGTTTGGGAAAGGCTCTGAGCTGTCAGGTTGTATCCAGCAGTCTTCTTTCTGATATAGAAACATGGGATGAAAAGACTTGGATTAATGATTTTAATGGGTCTATCTTTACTTGATTGGGAGTGTTAGTGTTGGCCTGCCTCAGTTCTGTTGAAAAACCTTTTCTGGGTTCAAAAGCTTATTTATTGCAATCTCTAAATTCTTCAGCTGAACAGGGAAAGGAGATTGAATCCTTAATAAAGACTTCCTTCCTCCCAGTGTTATTTATTCATTGGATAAAGATAGGCTAAAATAAACATAAATTGCTGGTAAAGACTGAAAAACATCAGTGATTAAAACATGATTCCCCTGTCAGTTCCTTGATTCTTAGGAATATTATTTCTCAGTCCAGTTCAGCTCAGTGTCATGATGCCAGCAGATGTGATGGCAGACAAAGTCTTTATCATGAGTAGAAGTTGCAGAGTTTTTGAAATGATATCAAATGCATGGGCAGTTTCTCCAATATTTCCAACTTACAGATGTCCAGTTCAGTTTTGGTCAGATCAGTTTTCTTCTGCCTGGTCTCCTGTCATACTGTAATAGCATCTTAGAATGGTAAGGGTTGGAAGGGACCTTTAGAGATCATCCAGTCCAACCCCCCTGCAGAAGCAGGGTCACCTAGATCAGGTCACACAGGAACATGTCGAGGTGGGTCTTGAAGACTCCACGGAAGGAAACTCCACAACCCCTCTGGGCAGCCTGGGCCAGGGCTCCCTCACTGAAACACTGAAATAGGTTTTTCTTATATTTAAATGGAACTTGTTGTGTTCCAGCTTCATCCCATCACCCCTTGTCCTGTTGCTGGCTACTATAGAAAAAAGGGATGTCCCAACCTCCTGACACCCACCCTTTAGATATTTATAAATGTTAATAAGATCTCCCCTCAGTCTCCTCTTCTCCAGACTAAACAGCCCCAGTTCCTGCAGCCTTTCCTCCTATGAAAGATGTTCCAGTCCCCTGATCATCTTGGCAGCCCTGCACTGGCCTCTCTCCAGCACTTCCCTGTCCCTCTTGAGCTGAGGAGCCCAGAACTGGACACAGGACTCCAGATGAGGCCTCACCAGGGCAGAGAAGAGGGAGAACAGAACCTCCCTTGACCTGCTGCCCACACTCTTCTTGATGCATCCCAGGATGCCATTGGCCTTCTTGGCCATGAGGGCACATTGCTGGCTCATATTTAGCTTATTATCAACCAGCACTGCCAGGTGTGTCTGTGCAGAGCTGCTCTCCAGCAGGTCAATCCCCAGCCTGTGCTGGTGCAGGGGGTTGTTCCTTCCCAGCTGCAGGACTCTGCCCTTGTCCTTGTTGAACCTCAGCAGGTTCCTCTCTGCCCAACTCTGCAGCCGCTCGAGATCCCGCTGACTGGCAGCTCAGCCTCTGGGAATCAGCCCCTGCTCCCAGTTTGGTGTCATCAGGGAACTCACTGAGGGTACACTCTGTCCCCTCATCCAGGTGGTTGATGAAGATGTTGAACAAGACTGGACCCAAAACCCATCCCTGTGGAACTCCACTGGCCACAGGCCTCCAATTCAAGTCTATGCCAAACAGTTCACACACTGAGACCAGCTCAGTCCCTATGTCAAACATTCCCCTCAGCTGTGTCTCCCCTGAAAGGCTGTCACTCACTGCTTTCCTCACCAACTCCCATGCAGAAGAAAGATCCCTCTTTTGAGAAGGCTTGATGATTAGGAGTGGACCAAAGCTGACAGCCCATGTTGCCTTCAGGGTTGCCCCAGTCCTTTCCAGAAGACACAACAGGGAGCTCATGCTTTAAACAAACATGAAGCGCTTTTGGACATGGCTTTATGGCAAAACATTGATCAGTTAGCTATATGGTAGAGGCAGCTGCTGTTCAGCCTAAAGTGGTAGGAAAGCTGAAAGGGAAAATTCCACTTGAAGCCTCCAGAGCAGTTACTGGCAAAAACACCCCTTGTAGAAGCTGATTGTGTGATTAGTCCTTGGGAAAAGGGATCACCTAGGAAAACCAGAAAAAGCACATCACCATTTGGCTTTTGAAAGGGGGTAAATGAGAAAAGACTGTGCATTTCCTCTGCTTCATCTCCACCCTCAGATCCCAAGGCACTGCGTGCTTTTTGCCTTCTGAGGTGGAGCTCCTTAAATTAGGGAGCAGTTAGAGCAAAATATGCCATTCGTGGCATAAAAAGAGGAGTACTTTCTGACTGCTGATCATGATGGAACCCAACCAGTATCCAATGAGACTGTCAGGCAAAGAGTTTGATGCCAACAGAAGAAAAGGGCTTTCCTTCTATATGATTATGTGATATATAGTCAATTTGTGGGCCTTACAGCCACAGGAGATCATGGAGGTCAATATTATGCATGAGATCACAAAGGATTTATTTATGGAGTCTTTTATTAGGTCAACTAAGCACAGTAATCCATTTGCAGCTTCTGCAGCAGGAAATCTCTAAAACACTGATCAGCAAAGGTAGAGAGTCTGCCAAGTATCTTGCTCTAGGCATCAGTGTTTCTTGAAGTCATTCTTCAGACCTCTGCTCCACGGTCAGAAGCAGCATACTGAGATGCACTGACAGTTTAGCAGTTATTTATTGACCAGGGTGGCAAGGAAAGATAGCAGATTAAGGACATCATTCTTTATTTAATGGGATGTGGAGGACAGATTTGCAGCTGCTGTAAATCAGTATATGTTCCTCGTTTTCTATGAGTCTCTGGAGATTTACCCCTCCCAATGATCTGTCCCTCTTTATCTTTTCCAGAATGATAGGACATTGATTTCCAGCATGCCCTCAAAAGCTCCCCTTGCATTGCAAAGGCTACCAGCAAAGCCCTGGAGACTTGCCATGTCCCTTTACCCTTTGGACCTTCATGAAATGATGCAGGGCATGCAAACGTCATGATAAAGGTGTTCAGACACTTCAGCACCATCCAAATGCCAAGAAGCCGTTCTCCAGTGCCAAGTCATGTCTCTTTCTGTCTTCTCCCTTGGTCTTAAGCCCTTTTCTCTCTCTTCAGAACTGCTTTCAGCAGGAAGAGAAGGACTTTTTAGAAGACTTGCCCCAAGACCAGTTAGTAGCTAATTTGAGAGGTTTCCAGTACAGCATGGACTTAACTCAGCAGTGAGCAATACACATCTCTTGGGATCCATCAGCTACTTGGACTTTGGGTGGCTGAGGAAAGGTATAAAACATGTCTAATCATGATGAGGCAGGTCAATCCTCAAAAACAAAGGTAGAAACACTCTCTTGACAGTAGACAAATATTGTGCATACTACACAGAGAGTGTAAAGCTGCTTGGCAGCCCTCACTCATTCCTATGGGACCACTCCATCTTGTCCTATAAGATTTGCCACCATCTCATGATACTGTTTCTTTCCCTCAAAGTCTCTAAACAGTTTTTTCTAATACCCATGATGTGAAGTGATCCCAGCTGCTCCAAAGATGGATCACAAATCAGTATTAGATACTGATACTCAAGAGCTTTGCCTTTCCCGCTTCCCACCCCCTGTGGTACCTTATTTCACAAGAGTAAATATTAGCAATAGCTGGAAATGATATGTAGACAGGAGATCTGCTCCTGCTCTGAAGGATTTGTGCCAGCTGACTGAGTTTCTGTAGGCAGCTTGGGAGAAATATTGCCTCTAAATGGTAATAATCTGGCTGGTAAGTTTTGGGGTTCCTGCTGGTGGACACAAACTCAACCTGGCAGCCCATGAAGAACAGGTTATCTCAGCCCTTTGCTGGTTTGATTACTATAGACCCCCTGCAGAACTGACATCAGCTATTTAAGATGACAGCACTGTGATCTATTGTCCTCTGAGAGTCAATGGGCATTAGCTGGAAGTGTTACTTCCCAATAGTCTTCATGTGAGACAGGAGCAGAAGGTGGAGGCACAGAAAGAGAACTGCTGGAGAGTGTCAAGTGCAGGGCTACCAAGATGAGGGGAATGGAATCTCTCTCTGATGAGGAAAGGCTGAGAGACCTGGGGCTGTTCAGCCTGGAGAAGGCTGAAGAGGGACCTTCTTAATGATTATAGAGGCCTAAAGGGTGGGTGTTTGGGAAAATAAGGCCAGTCTTTTTTCTGTGATGCCCAGTACCAGGACAAGGGGTCACAAGTGCAAGCTGGAACACAGAAAGTGCCACTGGAACATGTGGAGAAAGTCCTTTGGTGATGAGGTGAGAGAGCCCTGGCCCAGGCTGCCCAGACAGGGTTGTGGAGGCTCCTTTTCTGGAGGTTCCCAAACCCACCTGGACACGTTTCTGTGCACCCTGATTGAGGGGAACCTGCTTTGGCAGGTGCTTGGGCTGGATGAGCTCTGGAGCTCCCTTCCAACACCCATCATTCTGGGTTTCTGTGAAAGGTACAGGCTGGGAAGTGTCTGGCACTCAACACCACACCTGGAGTGTTGGTCTGGGCTGTGGGTAGGAAGCCAGGAGAACAGCTTTGAGCAAGGACAAGCAGGGAAATTAAGCTTTTTTGGAGACAAAGGCCAGCAAAGTGCAGATCTGCTGCTTCACAGCAGGTGGGAACTGTTGTGAAGGATGAGTTCCAGTAAACTGTTTTGTAAGTAAACATGAACACTAGCAAAGTCCTTGGCTCTAACACTGACTTCTGGTCCCACAGGAATAGTCTTACAAAGCTCTATAGTCTGATTAGGGCAGCAGCTGTAGTGCCAGCTGATCTGCACTTGCCACCTGTGTCTCCAACAGTACATTTGCCAGTGACAGGGAAGCTTCTGTTACCTTGAGCTCAGTGGGAATGATCTAGGCACATCTGTACTGCTAAATACTCCTTGCATCCAAAGCAAGGTGGCTGGATGCAAGTTGCCTGTTGGGAAAGCCCAGTGCTAACTCCTGATTTTTGGGTTGGGGGATCATTTAGGAGAGTGCTAGCTGTCCTTGGTCATGCCAAAGGCTGTGCCATCAGTTTACCACAGCAAGAGATTATGTTCCAGTGTGATCCCAGGAGGGATTCCCTGATGTAGAAATAGTGACTGCTGGCCTTGGGATAAGAGCAGAAGCAGAATCAACTCTACTTGGCTGAGGTCTTGTGGATTTTATGAACATTTGTGAAAGATAATCCCTTTCTAGTTAATCAGTGGTGGTAGGAAACCAGCATTAGTTGCTCCAAGTGTGTGCTTAGGGATTATTCTGGTTGCTTTGCTGCAAAGCTCACTGATAGGACCGACAGCCAAGGAGAACTGTCTGTCTTCCCTGGCCCTGGAGGTTTTCCCATTCCTAATGAAACCCTGCTGGTATGGGGTTGTGAGGCAAGACTCTCCTGCCCTGGCTCTATGAATTTCTCCAGGGAATGGATGAGTTTTCTTCTGCATTTAACTCCATGGCATGATGTCTTTTACATCAGTCACTGTGGATTGCAGGGGCAGGAGCACAGCTCTGACGGGAACAGAGTCTCACTGGGGAATTACAGCAGCATCTATTTGCCTTCAGCTCAGGCTGAGGTGGACTACAAGAGACTCTCTCCCACCCAGTCACTCTTTGGTTGGAAGAGGAGGACCAGTTCTTTCTAATATCAGTGACCTGGATGAGAAGTCTAGTGCACCCTCAGTAAGTTTGCAGATGACATCAAGTTAGGTGGGAGTATGTAGATCTGCTTGAGGGCAGAGGGACCTGGCCAGACTGGATCGATGGGCTGAGGCCAATTGTATAAGGTTCAACAAGGCCAAGTGACAAGGAACTGGAACCTGGGCCACAACAACCCCAGGCAATGCTACAGGCTTGGAGCAGAGGGGCTGGAAAGCTGTCCTGAGGGAAAGGCCCTGAGGCTGCTGGTCAATAGCAGCTGAACATGAGCCAGCAGTGTGCCCAGGTGGCCAAGAAGGCCAATGGCATCCTGGCTTGTATCAGAAATAGCATGGCAGCAGGCCCAGGACACGGATTGTCCCCCTGTGCTGGGCCCTGGTGAGGCTGCACCTCGAGTGTGGTGCTCAGTTTTGGGCCCCACACAACAAGAGGCACTGGAGGTGCAAACTGAGGGGCTGGAGTGTGTCCAGAGATCGGCATCAGAGCTGGGGAAGGGGCTGGAGCATGTGTCTGATGGGGAGCAGCTGAGGGAACTGGATGTGTTCAGTCTGGAAAAGAGAAGACTGAGGGAAGACTTGATCACTCTCTACACTACTAGAAAGAAGGTTGTAGTGAGGTGGGGGCTGGTCTCTGCTCCCAAGTAACTAGTGACAGGACACAAGGAAATGGCCTCAAGTTGCACCAGGTTTAGATTGGAGATTAGGAAAAACTCCTTCACTAAGAGAGTTCTTAAACACTGTCACAGGCTGCCCAGGGAAGTGATGGTGTCCTCATCCCTGAAGGGATTTAAAAGCCATGTAGCTGTGGTGCTGAGGGCCATGGCTTAGCAGTGGCCATAGCAGTGCTGGAGGAGTGGTTGGACTCAATAGTCTTAAAGCTCTTTTCCAAACTAAATGATTTTGTGACCTCCAAGAAGAACTGAACAACATTTTGGTTAAGTGCACCATGCTTTTCACTCAGCTTATTTTTGTTATTAGCCTGGTTATTCAATGTAGTCTCTCCCTTGTTCTCTGCAGGTTCTCCTAAGCATGGAGACTGGCTTACAAAACCTGGCTCTCCTTGTTATTTTTATCCAGGCACAGCTGACAGTAAAAGTGACAAAAGAATTGATGGGGGAAATGGGCCAGAGTGTGAAAAATCCGCTCGTAAAAGCCAGAGTGCTTGCAATAAAATATCTATACGTAAAAGGAGAGGAGGGAGGGAGGGAGAAGCAGGGCTGGACAGAAAGCAGAGCAATGAGCTGTGAAATATGATGTCTGGAGCAGAGGATGAAAGCATAAATGTAGCTGTCAGTGCAATAATATCCCTTGGCACCGTGGTTTTGTTTTCCTCTATGGAAATCATGCTTCCATCAATGACTAACACAGGACAGCGGTTGGACCCAGAGGGATGAGAAGGAGCCATAGGATGAAGAGATGTACTTGGAACCTCCCAGAGTCACAGGCAGACATGGCTAAACCCTCTGCTCCTGGTTATGATTGCTATGAAGAGCCTTTCCTCTTTGATGATGATCTGGGAAGATGATCTTGGGCTGCAGCGTGCAGGGGCTACCAGGGCAGGGTAGCACACTGCATCACAGGGTTGACAAAAGCAGGTCAGGAGAAAAAGGCTGAGCTAGCTATATGCATGAAACAAGTGTACTATGAAACCACCCTCAGATTTTTGGGGCCACTTTGCTGGGTGCAAGTCTCAGGGGAAATGTTTTTCTCCAATTCTATTTGGGGACAGGGAAAGGATCAAGAGCTGGGAGCAGAAGGAGACAGAGGAGATATCAGCCCAAAGAGAGTTAAGTGCTTTTTCATATACATGGAAGAACGAACAGGATGGCATTGGAGAGCTGTGAGCAACACCCTGCTAAGATTTCTTTTGGTATAAGGAAGGAAATTGATGCTGAAAAGAAAACAGAGCCAAGACACACAAGATTTCTCCCTAGGCCTGACCCAGTGGCCTTCTTTTCTATCCCAGGGATAGCAAAGCATGCCTAGGAAAGGAGTGATGCTGTCTCCAAGTATCAAAATGGGAGCAAAAGCTTCCATCACACCTGAGTTGGCACTGGGGACAAAGGCTGGTGATTCTTGGTATCAGGAACTGGGTTTTCAGAGGTTCAAACACTTGTATCCCTGGCCTGTACTGGATCAGACATGCAGCCATCCAGTGAGGACAAGGGAGAGAAAACTAATGAACACCATCAAGACCCCGAGGTGCATCCAGCTGTACAAAGCCTGAAGAGTTGAAGCAAGGAAGGAAATTTTTTCCTCTTTGGCAGCCCCTTCTGAACTGCAGGATGTTTAACTCTGAGATATGTCTCACACTCGAGCTCATGGACTAGTCTTGGCCAGCTGCTGGGTGAGAGGAGCATATGGGGGACAGGAGTAACCTGTGGCATTGCCGTCTGCATTTGTGCTCTGCAGGCTGGTGCATGTGGCCAGATGGGTTGGGATTCATCACTCTGGAGGCAAAGAGAAAGCTGAAGTGCAGTACAGCATGGATCATGCTCTTGAGGTTGATGTTTGCTGCTATGCCTCATGTATCTGTGGTGCTTTAGGGCATCCTCTAGCAGGTATTACCCTGTAGTGTGGATGGCCCATCTCTGGCCTAGCCCTCCCCATGTACCCAGAGTGATGTCCAGCATCATCTTCAGGCAGACAAGACACCCAAAAGATCTTTGTAGATGTCAGTCAAGAAGGCATAGTGTTTTACAAAAGGTTTCTGCCTATCTCAGTAGATTGTCATTTTCTGGTAGAATTAAAGCCATCTCTTAAAAAAACAACCCAGGCACCACTGCTCCAATAAGAGAGAAGGCAAAATTCATTCATCTGAGTCCAACATTCAAGTTTCTTCTCCTGTTAGCATCTGGACAGCCCATCCTGTGTGATTTGTAGCCAAGCCTTTTCAGATATTAACTATTTATGGCAAAAATAACTTCTTATAAAAATGCAAGGTTCTCCTTTATGTATATCTGCCATAAGAACCTGGGCTACAGCAAGTGAGGGCTGAATTGGTGATGCAGTCCTGTTCCTTGCAGGGGAAGGAAGGAAGGAAGGAAGGAAGGAAGGAAGGAAGGAAGGAAGGAAGGAAGGAAGGAAGGAAGGAAGGAAGGAAGGAAGGAAAAGAAAGAAAGAAAGAAAGAAAGAAAGAAAGAGAGAAAGAAAGAAAGAAAGAGAGAAAGAAAGAAAGAGAGAAAGAAAGAGAGAGAAAGAGAGAGAGAGAGAAAGAAAGAAAGATTGATTTAGAAGCTGAAAACTTTCCATTGAAAATGAAGTTGAGAGATTATTTCTCAATGTTTCTTCACAAGCATGGAAGGGAAGAGCAGCTCATAAACACCTGGGGAGTGCAACAGCTCGTCTCCAGGGATATGCCTTTCATTTACATTACAAATCAAAGAAAGATACTCGAGTTGCACAGGGTGTTTTTTCATTTGCATGAATTAGAGTGAGAGTATCACAGAGAAAACGACACAAGTGTGATTCTAACGGTCAGGAAAGCACAGGTTACAAGCTTACAGGAACAAAAATTTCCTGTCCAAATTGGATTGAAATCAATATGTGTATGATTTTTAGTTTGCTGGAAACTGGAAGCTTTCCAAACATGATGCACACTCAAGAGAACTGGGATTTTATCAGCTCTACAGCCAGTAGCAGCAAAATAGAAACTGATGCCAATTGTGCTGCATTGCCACAGGCAGTACCCACGTTCCCCTGCTCCTGGGGTTAATCACTATGTGAACTCACCCAGGGCTTGAAAACTGGCAGGTTCAAGAGTTCCCGGCCCATAATCCTGGACAGGCTCCACTGAAGCCTAAGCTTGGACTCAGTAAAATCACTGTAAACCCAAGGGGTTCTCTTTTTTTTCAAATGAAGGATTTCATGTTTGTTGAATTAATATTTTCCCATGACCCTTTTACTGTATCCAAAAAAAAAAGGAAGAAGAATCATTCCAGTTGTTCTAGTAGGTGTTTCGTAGGTCTATCCTTGATTTTACACGGACATCTGTGCAACCTCTCCTACCCAAGCAAGGGCCAAGAATGCATGATATAACCACATAGCTAATAAAAGTAGTTGATGTCAGGGATAGCCTGGAAACAGGAGATAAAACTGCAGATTAAAAATAACCCAGGTGGAGTCGAGGTTGAAAATAGTCCAGGAGTTTTCAGGTAAGCTAGTTAAAGGCATGAGGGCAAAAATAAAGCATTAAAAACATTGGAAATCCACTTCAAGTTTAAATTTTAGGAAGCCTAAGCACTTTAATGTAAAGAAATGCAAGATCAGGACAGCCAGAAATATCAATTCTGCCCTGTAGCAAGCCCATGCAAAATGCATTGCATTACAGTAAAGGCTCTAATTTATACTAGCTGTAAGTCATCAGACAGATTGAGCTGCCCAAGGTCACGTTTGATGCTTTCACTTTTCTGGTTCTGTGATGCAATTCAGGCAAAATTAACAAAAGGACATCAAGGGCTTTAAAAAAGCACTTTTGCAGAAGTACATGTAGGCAGTGGAATCTCCTTGCAATAACAGTCTTAGTTTGAATCTAGATGAAACACTTGAGAACGAAGTAAAGAGACAATCTCGTTGTGCTCCTGCCGGGGCATGTGGACAGGATGACCTAACAAGTCTTTCCCATCTGCCATCTCTGTGGTTCTCTGAGAAATTAAATCCCAGGAGAACCAGGGCCTGATCCTGAGAGGTGAACCCAGCAGACTAGACTTCACCCTGCTTAGGCTTACTATAAATAAGTTCGTGTTGGGGCCAATCGCTGGCATTTGCCTCTTTCTCAATCCGTTCAGTCAGAACCTCTTGGCATTTAACAATGTGATTTTTCCAGCAATATATGGCTTGCTTTCACTTCTCTGTTTTTCCCAGCTGTCTGACTCAGAAGTGTGGGCTAAATCTAGGGTGCTAATGCCAAAGAGATGGGTAAAGATACTTAAAAACAACAATAACAACAAAAATCTCACACCCTAAGTTTGCAAATATTTGTGCAAGGGAATGAAAATGCTTCTCATGTGCCTACCCCATCTTGCTGAGTTTATAGTGAGTATGCCAAGAAGTGATTTTTCTGGCAGGAAAACTGGTGTAAAGTGCACACATTGAACTGCATCCTCAAAAACATATCAGGAGGGTTCATTTTCACAGCACAGCCCTCACCCTAAATGTCATTAATATCATCACAGATCAAAAACCTTACTGCTCAATCTGTGTACCCTGCAAAAAGTTAACCAGACATGAAACTGCCACTAACTGAGAAATATTTACTACAACTAAATGAAAAATAACATCCCACAACATGTACAAGCAAGAAAACCTTCATCCCCTAGGGAATAAATTAAAAACAGAAAAGAAGGCTCAACTCCTGGTGTGTGTTATTTAACTGAGTTTCATTCTCAGCCTGCAGGATTTTTCATACACGCCTTCCAACCTGGGAGAAGCATTTGAGAATGTCTCAGAGCTGTGTAAAATTTTGGGGGGGGAAACTACTTGTATGAAATACAGCATTTGCTGTCAAGCTGGGAGTTTACACAAGAAGCTTTCACTTCTCATGTCGTCATTTTAGCCAGCAAAGCAAGGCCCTGGGATAGATATTTCAGTCAATGTAATGGAAGTTAGCAATTAAGTCCAGAGTGATGAACTGTTAGAGAGCAATGTAGGGGAAAGGGATCTGGGGGTTTTGGTGAGCAGCAGGATGAGCATGAGCCAGCAACATGCCCTCGTGGCCAGGGAAGCCAATGGCATCCTGGGGTGGACTAGAAGGGCTGTGGGCAGTAGGTGGAGAGAGGTTCTCCTCCTCTACTCTGCCCTTGTGAGACCACATCTGGAATATTGTGTCCAGTTCTGGGTCCTTAAGTTCAAGAAGGACAGGGAGCTGCTGGAGAGAGTTCAGTGCAGGGCCACAAAGAAGATGGAGTGGAGCATCTCCCTTGTGATGAAAGGCTGAGGGAGCCCCATCCTCCTGACATCCATCCTTTAAGTACTTGTAAGTGTTAAGGAGATTCCCTCTTAGTCTTCTCTTTTATAGGCTAAACAACCCCAGATCCTGCAGCCTTTCTTCATAAGATATATACTGCTGTCCACAACAGCAATGATGTGAGTCCTGTCTTCAGTCCAGTCCATGCAATGCCTTGCCCTTCCCAAAGTGACTGGTTCCAAGTGGAAGAAACCAAGATCTGTTCATGTGAGCCTTGAGAAAAGCCGAGGACAGTGAATAGACAGCAAAGGCAGAAGGAATTAGGGCTACCCTGATTCCTGTGCCTGGTAATTTGTGCTTCTGAACCTCTAGCCATGAATGGAGACTACTGCTCTTCAAAGGAAGATCGTGCTCCTTCTCAGTCAACATCAATGTGCTGTGTGATTTCAGGGATAGCAGAGAAAAAGTCCTGTGGAAAAAAATAGAAAGAAAGGCCAAGAAGGGCAACAAATTCACAATTGCCATAAATGTGCCTGCCCACCAGCTTTCTTTCTGCACAGACTTTGTGTGAGCCAACCTCCTCCCTCACACCACAATCCATCAGCCTGCGTGTGGGTGGTCAGGACAGCGTTCACATACATCAACAAACCACTGAGCACCAGAGCTCTGCTCTGCTCTGCAAGGAGGTCCCACGTGCTGAGACTGCCCATGTCAGGAGACACTGGGATTATGCCAATCCATCATCCCAGCCCAAGGAGACACATGAGGGAAGTCAGGAGCGGGGCTGGGAGCTTCCCAGCACTGCCACACAGTGTCATCTTTCAATGGTTGCTCATCCTCTATTAATTTCTGTGTATGTCAGCATTACACCACGCTGCTGACACTGTGCAGAGACAAATGGTAGTACTGGGAGGGTGGCAGCTGGTGGTGTTTCAAAACACAGCTTTGCTCTGGGTTCTCCATTGCCCAGGAAAAGAAGCAGAGCCCAGGCTTGAAGGCAGCTTGCCAGGCAAGGATCCTGGAAACTACAGCTCTGGGCAGTTCACCTGACAAAGCATCCTGAAGGTCCACAGAAAGCCTCGTCTGCTCAGCAGCCTCCACGCTAAGCAGCAGAGAAACATGGCAGGAACCAGACAGGGATGCACTGCAGTCTATTTTTATCAACCCAAGAGGGTGTGCTGGCATATCAGTGCTGTGAAACACTATACTCTCACCATAAGGGTACTTACTCTTCATTTGCCCAGCTTATCACAAAGACAGTTAGTCCGGTGGGGCAGAAACAGCTTCTCACTTTGTCTATTCACAAAACCTCTCTCCCTAAAGTCCTACAAATGATTATGATAGTCTTGGAGATACCACAGTTTTCTTGGACATATGTCAATTTATGGTTTAGTTGTTTGGTTTGGTTCTTGGGGGGTGGTGGGGACAGGAGGCACTCTTGACAAACTTTTGGGGGAAAGAAGAAGAAATGCTTTTCAAGATGAAAGAGGGAGGCAGGTGCAATGTGATCTCTCATCTTACTGAGCCATGGCCCTCAGCAGAAGTATTAGGGCATTGGATTCTCAGACATTCATCTCCAGCTCTTATATAAACAGAATTCTAAAGCATCAAGCACAGGCTTTATCTCCAAGGGAATTTAACATTTTTCTCGAGTGCTCTTCAAAGGAGAAGAACGTAGCTCCAGAGATGGACAATTTGCTTTTAAGCCATCCTCATGGTTGATGTCACCATGGATAAATAAAGCAATTGTGGAGCCAATCATGAAAAAAAATGGCAAAGTCTTCCTTGAACAATATACCAAGAGCTACTTTGCTCTGAGAGCAAAGCAAGCTCCTGTCCAGCTGGCCAAAGGGCTCTTTGGAAAGCAGAAGAGAGCCTGAAAAGGCCACAAAAGCCTAATTGCTTACCTGCATTTTCATTATCATCATTTTACTCAATGAGATGGAAAGGCAACAACCCAGAGACAGCCAGAGCACATCAAACCAGAGTAAGACCACCTCCACAAAGCTCATTTAACATTGCATATTAGAAAAGATTAATCATTTAGCCAGAAAACAGTCCTTGTGTAGTCTTCTGTTCCCATGATTTTCTGTTTGAAGCAGCCCAACTGGTCTGTTAAATCTCTGAGAAGACACCTCAAAAGAATCACCATTCTCCAGCTCAGTACTGTGCTACATTAATGCAACTCCTTCATTTCCAGAGCTCAGAAGCATTCATTTTATATTGGTCTCCCTGCTTATTTAGATGCCATTTCCTACTTCATTCTTACAGTAGCTTCACCAGTGTTGGTGAAACCTTCATTCAAATCACAATCCTCATGTTTGATATGGGTTTCTTGGTCCCAGAAGGCCATAGTTGATTGTCAACCATGTCAGCCTAAGTCCATGATAGCTTAAAAAGGAGGGTTTGAGAAAAAAAAGTGAGTCACTAGGCTGCCTAGCTATGTGTGAACCCAAGGTCAGTATATCCTCAGTGCTATTGCAACATCTCCACTTAGCGTAGATGTCACCATACTGTCAGTTCCTTCAACATGGAGGCTGAGAGTCTGACCACAAAGTCTGACCACATCCATTTTCCCACTAAAATAAGAATTTCTTTGACTCTGTCCAAAATGTTTTCATTCCTTGGTTCCAGTGCACCAAATCACTTCTTCTGGGCCCTTCAGCCATCCCCTGGGACTAACAGGAGAACAAACTCCGTGAGTCAGCATCCTGCCTCCATCAGTGGACGCCCCAGAAAGAACAAACTTATAACAGTATTTCCTTAAAACACTTCCCAGCATTCAGCAGGCTGAGGGTTGGGAATTTCCCAGGTAGGAAAAGGGATCTCTGCGTTTCAGTTCAGTGAACTTTTGTCCCAGGCTTTTTATCTGAGCACACACAAACTTTGCAGATCCACAACACCCTGCAGCAGGGCACTCCACAGTTTTATGACACACTATGTGAACAAACACCTCTTTTCCTTGAACTTGGCCCTCAGTAGCTTCTCTTGGTGTCCTCTAGTTCTTGCATTATCAGAAGCTGTGAAGAGTCATCCTCAAAGTCTCTACCTCTGCTCTACACAAGTAGCATTGTCATATGCCCGTGCAGGCCTCACTCTTCCTGCCTGAAGCCCGAAATTTTGGCAGCACTGCTGCTCTCAAGAGCAGGTCAGCAGAGGGAGCTGATGGTCTGAGGCCTTCCAGCAGTTTATGTCTCTCTTTCAGCTTTGAATGCTCGGTCTAAATTTAAAACAATACCTATTGTTTCTCCCGGCTGCGTGTCTGAAAGGTTCAGAGGAATATAATCAAATAGCCAACTAAGGCAAAGCACTGAAAAAGGAGGAATACTGGTACTTAATGTTTTATTCTGAACAAAGGCAGATTTCAGGGCTTGTCTTAAAATACCAGCCAAGAGAATGAGACAAGCAAGAGAAAACAATCCTGATTCAGATACCTCAATAAAAGGCACGGAGTCGAGTTGGAGGCCTGTGGCCAGTGGAGTTCCTCAGGGATTGGTTTTGGGGCCAGTCCTGTTCAACATCTTCATCAATGACCTGGATGAGGGGTCAGAGTGTACCCTCAGCAAGTTGGCTGATGACACCAAACTGGGAGCACTGGCTGATTCCCCAGAGGCTGTGCTGCCATTCAGTGGGATCTCGACCGGCTGCAGAGTTGGGCACAGAGGAACCTGCTGAGGTTCAACAAGGACAAGGGCAGAGTCCTGCAGCTGGGAAGGAACAACCCCCTGCACCAGCACAGGCTGGGGATTGACCTGCTGGAGAGCAGCTCTGCAGAGACACACCTGGGAGTGCTGGTTGATAATAAACTGACCATGAGCCAGCAATGTGCCCTCGTGGGCAAGAAGGCCAATGGCATCCTGGGATGCATCAAGAAGAGTGTGGGCAGCAGGTCAAGGGAGGTTCCGCTCCCCCTCTCCTCTGCCCTGGTGAGGCCTCATCTGGAGTCCTGTGTCCAGTTCTGGGCTCCTCAGCTCAAGAGGGACAGGGAAGTGCTGGAGAGAGGCCAGTGCAGGGCCACCAAGATGATCAGGGGACTGCAACATCTTCCTTATGAGGAAAGGCTGCGGATACTGGGGCTGTTTAGTCTGGAGAAGACTGAGGGACACCTCATCGATACTAACAAGCATTTAAAGGGTAGATGTCCAGAGGATAAGGCAGCACTCTTTTTTTCTGTTGTCTCCAGTGACAGGACTAGGGTTAATGGACAAAAGCTGGAATAGAAGTAGTTACACTTAAATACAAGAAGCTTGTTTGGTGTTGAGGTGAGGGAGCCCTGGCTCAGGCTGCCCAGGGAGGGTGTGGAGTCTCCTTCCTTGGAGGGCTTCAAGACCCACCTGGACACGTTCCTGTGTGACCTGATCTAGGTGAACCTGCTTCTGCAGGAGGGGTGGACTAGATGATCTCTAAGTCCCTTCCAACCCCTACCATTCTGAGATTTTGTGATAAAGCTGACACCTTGACCTTGACATATTTTTAGGCAGTTGCTCTCTATCAACATGAAATGCTTGAATGTCATGTATCATCGGGGTCTGCAGGAGCACAGCTTGAATTCTGCTAGAAAGCCCCTTAAAACCTTTGCTGGAAACCCCATACTACACCTTAGTGACATCAACTGTGCCTCAGTTTCTCCACTCCTCTACACTTTGTACATCTTTATAGCTTACTCTGGACAAGGAGAATGTCTTGCCATGGTGGTTACAGAAGGCCCCAGCTAATTGTGACCCAGGCTGGCCCAGACATTGCCACTTATACATGAATCTTGTCAGGTCAAAGTTCAGCTTGGAGGAATTAATCATCTGCAATTGCCTGAAAAAGTTCCATTTCCAGAGTCTTTCTCTACATTCTTGGGCATGTGTTCCCTGAACCTAAAAGTCCTAAAAGGACTTTGTATGGAGGAAACCAGGAGCTTTGGGTTGTTGCCCAAGAGGAGATGATGCTGGTGAGGCTTGCCACGCAATCCAGAGCATGAGAAGCTCTGTTTGCAAGCCCTCAGCTTCCACATATGTCTTTAACATAGGAATGGGCTCCCTGAGAAGCCAACTGCTTCAGGAGACCCAGTGACCCGATGCCTTCCAGTCCTCCACAAATTTCAGGGGGGAAAAAAACTGCATCTAGTTTTGCTCCAATTTGGACCCAAATCAGCCCATAAAGAAAAAATACAACCAATACTTGATGACATTTCCCACTAAGCAGAAATCCAGCGAGTCCTCACTCCTCCCATCACCCCTGGCTCTGGCATCCTCCAGAGCCCACGTGCTTTGGCCCAGTTCCGTTTGATCCGCAGCGCAAAGGAGCCTCGCGCCTCGTTTTTGGCAGCTGGATTGCACCACCGGGTAATTCTGTGGCTAAACTGTTTAAATAATGTTAATGGCTTTACAAATTCACTTTCCAAACAGCCTGAAGTGTAAAGCCAGAGCAGCTGAAGCAGCATGCTGGGGCTTAGGCATGTTTAGATAAGAGTGGGTGCAGAGTAAGCTTTCAGAGTGCTCCACGCGGGTTACTCAAAAGCCAGGAACCGGAGATTTCTGCCTCTGAAATACATCTCCTGTGCTGCAATGTGGTTGATGTTTGCTACAGCAGGGTGAGGATTGGAAGCCAGCACAGCTAGAGGCTTTGAGGGATTAGTGTTTTCATTTGTCTTGGCAGGCTGCTCTCTCTGTGGCAGGTGCTGTTGGAGAAAACAACAGCAAGATCCGTGGGTATTCTGTGGCTTTCAAAACAGCAATAAATAAAAACTGAAGAAATGAGAATCAAAGGCTTAACTGAGGGTGCTGAATGTAGGACAAAAGGTTGGGCTTTAACACAGGGCAAATCCAGCTTGCACTCACCTATGTGAGGCAAAAATTGCAGTTGCAGCTCTTAACCTTCAGTCGGGATGTGTCCCAGCTCCTCAGCTGGTAAAGAGGAGGTTGAGAACTGTAGTGTGGCTTGCTGGAGGGCCAGACTCAGCTGCAAGAACCTTTTGCAAGTCCAAAAGGCAGAGGCAAACATGGCAATATGCTCAGTGACCACATGTCTGCATCCAGATCTCTGTCTTCAGCACAGAAAGCTTTAGAGGAATTCCAGAGCTCTCTTTGTTGGTATATATTTGCACACCTACCCCTTCTCAGTCCCTTCACAGGCATTGTGCCCACCACACAGGTCATGCTGTGATTGTCATAGTCATAGCAGCATCACACAGGATTATCTGTGCCTTTTAGCAGCCCAGATTTTACAAGGGTCACCCACTGCATTCACATAGTTGCAGCTGTACTCAATAATCTCTCTTGGGCAAATAAAAATAGGTTAGGGATGTGTTTGTGCTTTGATTTACATCAGGATAAATCAGTTGTTCTGCCCCAGTGGTCATCTGTCTAACCAGCAAAAGAAAAGTGAGATAAGGTCAGCACAGACCTCTGGAGTGTCAGCAAGAGAGATTTAATGTGTGTCAGCGCAGCTCAAACTCGCCCTTGTGAAACCAAACAAATGCAAAAGGAAAATGAAGCTCACGTCTTAAAATATGGGTATTAAACCACCAAAGCAAGTCAGTACAGGCAGGGATGCATTTTTCAGTTCTTGATGCCTTCAAATCAAAAGCAAAGGCTTTTCTAGCTAAACAGAATTTATAGCGAGACGCTCTCTGAAACATCCTTTGCTACAAACTAAGTGTAAGGTGTGGGTTTCTTACCAAGCAGAAAGCTTGGTTTTCAGACAGTGTGCAGCAATCCTCACACTAATCCTGACACCAGCTAAGAGCAAACCCAGCCATCACTAAACTAAAACAGTCCATGTTCCCAAACAGCATTCATCATGTCCCTCAGAGCTGTGCCCCAACAGGAGGTGCTGGAGCGTGTCCAGAGACAGGAATTGGAGCTGGGGAAGGGTCTGGAGCAGAAGCCTGATGAGGAGTGGCTGAGGGAATTGGGGGTGTTTAGTCTGGAGAAGAAGAGGCTGAGAGGGGACATGAGAACTCTCTACGACTCCCTGACAGGAGGTTGTAGTGACATGGGGCTTGGTCTCTTCTCCCAAGTAACAAGTGATAGAACAAGAGGAAACAGCATCAAGTTGCCCCAGAGGAGGTTGAGATTGGAGATGACGAAGAACTGTTTCCCTGAGAGGGTTGTCAGACACTGTCCCAGGCTGCCCAGGGAGGTGAGGGAGTCCCCATCCCTGGAGATATTTAAAAGCCCTGTTGCTAAGGTGCAGAGGGACATGGTTCAGGGGTGGGCTTGGCAGTGTGAGGGGGTTGGAATCAACAGTCTCTTCCAACCAGAGCAACTCTCTGATTCTATGAACCAGCATCTGTTGGTTCTCTCTGGGCAGAGATCCCTCTTTAACCATGCAGTGCTCCTGCACAAAGGATCCCCACTGCTCTCATGTGCAAACCATTGGGGTCCCAGTGCAGAGCAGACAATGGCACAGATCTTGCATGGTCCCAGGTCTGGGACGGGTGGGACCATCTCATTCTCAGAGCTGGACTCAGAGCTGTCCTTAGGCATTATGTGAGTCATGGTCCACATTGCCATGCCCTTCCCATGTTGCACACCTTCTGTTGCATTCTGGGTACTGCCCAAGGTCCCTGCTCTCTCATGAGATCCTCCCCTCCAAGTGATGAGAGTGTTTTTCCCAGTCAGCTGTACCCACAAGCAGAAAAAAATGCTCACCTATAACATCCCATCAAGCTGCCCCACATCCTCCCACCTCCAGTTGCAACCCCACAGGTTCTGTGAAAAAGCAGCTATGTCCAGAAAGTTAGGAACAGATCATTCAAAAAAGGGAGATTTAGGGGAAATTACTTTGCTTTGCCAGGCCAGTAGATGCTTCCCAAACACACAGTTCAAGCTGTGCACATCTGGAATTAATACAGAGGGGGAATTAGAACATCCAGAGACTGAAATGTGACGTCTGAACGTTGATCATCTACAGGATCCTTTTCTTCTTAATAGTTCCTCTCAAAATTGTTTTGGGCACTTTACTGAGCAATGATGCAAAAGCCTGAGGCTGCTGAAGGCTGGAAAAGGTCTGCCAATTGCTCTGAAGGTTTGCAGTCTGGTTTTAACCTTGAAAGGATGAGAGAGATCAAACAGGAAAGAGGATCTGGGAGGAGAGGCAATCTCTAGCCAACTCAGAAGAGGAAAACAGACTTTTGTTGCAGTGGTGGTTGTGGAGACCCTACAACAAACATGGATTCAGTGCTGTGAGGTCAGGGCTGGCCAAGCCTGGATCTCAAACACAAGGAATGTGTAAAGGACATTAGCAATGTGTCCATTGCTAATACTGTCTCACATGGTAGCTTCCTCCTGGCCTGGCAGTGCTCTGGGACGTGTCCACCCCATGGTGACAGGCATATCACAACATGCTGCCAGGAGCATACCCTCAGGTTATGAATCCAGTCTCGTCTTCCAGGATGGAGATTGGAGAACCTGGCACTGCAACTTGTTCATCATTCACCTTGGCCAGGCTGGGGTCAGGTCTCAAAAGCTTAGGTGTGTCAGAGTCACATGTTCAAAGCAACAACAGAGGAGGCAGCCGAGGGAGGATGCACAGCGGAGTGGAGTGGAGTGGAGTCATGCTTGTGGAAGCTGGACACAGCCTGTCAGCCTTCCTTCAGCTCTCCCCAGGAGCAGGCAGGCCTATGAGCCCACCCAAGGTAGAGTGCAAGGGGCTTTGCTCTTCCTACACCTTCAGTCCTCTTCTGCTCAGGCCAGAGGAGGCCAACAGCACCTTGTGCTGCTCCAGGACAGCCGCATCTCCTCCCAGCTCAATCCCTGCAGCAAGGATGCCCTGCAGTCCTTCTCCAGCTCCCTGTCCTGCCCTGATTCATGGCTCCTCTCCTGCCCTTCCTTATATGGGAACTTTGCATTTCCTCACACATCCTGCACTGGGAAAGTCAGTACTGAAGAGAGCCTTTTACATGCTCTGCCATCAACCTATTTCCTTCCCCAGTGCAGGGCACAGACCCACCATGCCCCATAGTGCTGCCCTGGTTCCTTCATGCTCCCATCTCTTGTCATCCCTCACCACAGATGCCATTCACACCCACAGGCACAAATCCCTTCCCTACACAGCATCCCCTGGTCATTCTCATGTCCCCAAATGACGGCATACGTGCAGCAGACCAGATTGGCCAGGCAATGCATCCCTGCTGACCACAGCCTGAGGCTAGGGGTTATGGGCTATGGGACAGCAGCCTCTCTCAACATGAATAGTCACTCTTGAGTCATGAGAAACCTGCCAGAACATTTTGTCTCTGAGGTCTCCAGCCCCTTGTCGTGTTTAATTCCAGGTGGCTGGAGGAACGAAAGGTTAAAGCGAGGAGAAACGTGGGGAGAGATGGACAGATGCCCATTTCCTTACGAAACCAGGCTAAAAATAGGGCAAGAGCAGCCCTTGAGAGGCACCCACTCCATGCCTTTGTGCCGAGGTGGGGACACTTCTACGAAAGCATTTGCGACAGAAGCTATTTTTAGCCCCCTCCAGCTCCTCCCTGAGCAAATCGCTTGTGTTCATCCCCACCACCCCTCTCCCTCCTGGCAGGGGCATGTCACAGGGCTGCCCTTCTCTTCCCACCAGCCATCCCTCCCTTCTCAGTAGTCATTTGTGGATGCTGAGGCTGTCACCATGCACCTGCATCCTCAAAGCCCCCAGAGATGGCGTGTCCTCACCCTTGTCTTTCTGCTGCCATTCCCAAATGTGTGTCACACACAGGCACTAGCAGTCAGGGATTTATTTGCTAAATAAAATGGAGTCAAATTTGTGCCTATTCCACCTATTTCTTTATGGTTCATTTCTGCCTCTTGGCTAATCTTCAAATTTCCATCTATTTCCCTGGGAGTTTCTTTCCTACCACGACTGCCATCTGTTCCATTCCCCTGCCCCTCCTCAGCACCACATACACCTACATTTCCCCACTCTCCTTATGCTGCTAAACATGAAATGGACCCAAGCACTCACATACAGTGTCAGATGGATCAGACCTGATGATTTATCCAACCTCAGTCCTCAAAAGCATCCATATCCTTGGAAATGCCATCCCTTTTCCAAATCCTTCTCTCATCCAGCCTTTGCCCTGGCAGTGCTGTGCCAGGAGATCAGCTCACCCCGCTGTTTCTGAGTCAGAAAGTTTGCCTTTCCCATCTTCCTTCCCTTCTTCCATTCTGCTCCTATGGACCAGCCATTCCCTGTGGCTGTTTAATCCTGGGTAAGATGTTCATTATTGTCCAGTAGTAGAAAAATCAGAGTGTTGGGGTTTATGTTGGGAGGTGAGGCTGAGGTGTTGGGAAAGAAAAAAAGGCTGAGGGTTTATTTAAGGAGCAAAAATGCAATGCAATAAAATAAAACACACAAAGGAGTGCAGTAGCTAACTCTCAGAGCCATCAGACCACATACTTTTTACTGCCTATGTCTTTGATGTGAAGATTTTGATCTGTCATGACAATGCCATCTCAGCAGCCCTGTCTTGTCCAGTAATTTCCAGACAACAGTATGTCAGCCCTGACTGTGACAAGAGAAGCTGCAACACAGCAGATGTCACAAAAAGGGAATGGCAGTTCTCAGGAAGGCAATTTCCAGATAAAAAGCATCTGTTTGGTGAGAAAAGCGTGGAAAGGAAAACTCTCCTGGGACAGAAAAGCCTGTGGAGGACAGAGAAGATGATGCAGAGCTTCAGATGCTCCATTTCTCTCCAAACAACTGATCCTCCTGAATACAAAAAAAACCCCTAAGAGAACACAAAGGGACAAACAGCTGTAGGGTAGGATTGAGCTGGTCAGAAATTCAGGAAGAGAAAAAAGAAAACAGCCTTTTCCAAACAGATGGGACAGAAGAGCATTGAGCAAGTGGGCAACACAAGCCCAGTAGGATGGGGAATTGTTGTCCTCCATTCCTCTCCCCTGATGGCAGTCACAACACCCACAGCCACAGCCCCTCCAGGTCAGGGGACTGTTGCAAACATGGCAAAGAGAAAGAGCAGCCTAAGCAAGAGGAAAAAAATGGACCCTCTTGGTTCCTGATTCAAAGGGTAAAGAAGTTAAGTTTGTTTACACTTTCTTCCTGTTTTGCCACCTCTAATATTTTCCACTGCCTCGTCTCAGGGCAGCTTTGAGCTGTGTTCAGCCCAGCTGCTTTCCAGTAGGATAAGCCTTCCTCCCTCTGAATGCAAAGCCAACTTGTAGGAATCTCCAGGGGAAGGATGGAAGATATTGCAGAAGTCTCTAGGGGCTGGTTTCACAGTTGTGTTCCTGGAAGGAAGGGGGAGGTTTAGCCAAGGTGATTCCTGTTTGCAGATCTCACATGCACAGCTGGAGTTTGCAGTTGCAGTGATTTGGCTCTAAAGCCCAGGGTGTGATTTCAAATCTGACAGTCCATGCTGCCTCCTTGCCTTGCTCCTCATTTTCCATGTCCCTGGCAGGTGAACAAGGAGGAGATGACACGTAGTCTCATGGTGCCTGGGTGATTATTGCTTTTGCTGCTCACATTTAACACGTTCCCATTGACATTTATTTCAGACAACTTCCTTTTCTTCATCCAATGATCACATCTCTCTTGTATGGAAAGCTGTGCTCAAGCTGTGCTGCTCGTTCCATCTGGGAAGGATCGGAAATGGTTTAAGTGGGGTTTCAAAGAGTGGATTTAAAAGGATGGGCTGGAACAAGACCTTGGTTTGGAAGCACCATGAAAACATCATCTCAGGTTTCAGCAAGCTGAAAAGTTAGGAAAGAATTGCACTCCAGGAGTTTTGGGGCTGGAAGAAAAAGAAAGATGACAGAGATTTATAAAAACCACAGAAGAAAGGGGACAGAGATTGATTTTTCACAGTCTCTTGCAGTGCAAAATCAAGGCCTTTAATCAAACCAACATGAGGAACCTTCAAAGCAAATGTAAGGCAGTGTTTCATGTAAATGTGGCCAAACTGTGCAAGTCCTTGCAAGGAGATTTTGAGGGTGCTAAAACTTGAACAGTAGGAGATGAAGAAAAACACACTGAGGGTCGTTAAACATCTAAAACTGACATGCAATTCAGCAGACCTTTAATGCACAAGTGCTGGAGGCAGGGAAAGCACTTGGAGGAAGAATTTCATGCATCTTTACTGTATTCTTTGGAGTATATACATACAGACCATAAAGCCTCAATTCCCCTGTAAGCACAGAGGAGAGATCCAGCCACACAGCAACTTGAAAGTGCCCCTGCTCCTGTCATTTTAATCAGATGAAAACAAACTGTGCAAAACAGCCCAGTGGCTGCTCAGGGACAGCTTGTTCCTTCTGTCAGTTCCCAGTTCTGACAGGCCTTTCTCCAGCAAAGATAAAGGCAGGGGGAACTCTCCATCCACCAGTATCACCATTTTTCTGGAGGTGCTGTCAGGAAGCAGCAGTTTGACCAGAAGTGCCTGTGTATGTGCCAGGATGCAACAACTGGCCTTGCTTTGCAGCAGGTTTAAGTTTCCCAAGGTGTGCATGTGACAAGGTACCTTCTTGGTGTTTGGAACACAAAAAAAAACTACCCAGCATCATCCCTGGATGTCCCTGATGTTGCTTTGAGCCAAGAGAATGGAGCAGAGACTGGAGAGGTTCATTCCAACCTGTGAATTACCCATCATCCTATGATCTGGCTTTTATTTGAAACCATGGTTGGATTCCTTCATTGCTTCTTTGTCAGTGGGTTGGTCCAGCCCCACAGGACCCTTAGCAATGCCACACAGTGTTTCAGTGTGGTTGACAAAACCACAACTACACCTTCTAAGCTTGTGTTGAAGTTCAGAGGAATATAGAATCATAGTATATTTTGGGTTGGAAGGGACTTTTAAAGATTGTCTAGTCCAATCCTCCTGCAATGAGCAGGGACGTCTTCAACTAGATCAGGTTGCGCAGAGCCCTGTCCAATCTGACCTTGAATGTTTCCAGGGATGGGGCATCTACCACTTTTCTGGGCAACCTGTGCCAGTGTTTCACCACCCTCAGTGTAAAAACTTCTTATATCTAGCCTGAATCTAACCTCTTTTAGTTTAAAACCATCATCCCTTTTCCTTTCACTATAGGCCCTAATACAATGTTTGTCCCAGTCTTTCTCCCAGTCAGCCTCCTTCAAGTACTGCAATAAGGTCTCCCCAGATCCTTCTATTTTCCAGGCTGAACAAGCCCAACTCTCCTAGTCTTTCCTTATAGAAGAAGTGCTCCATCCCTCTGACCATCTTTGTGGCCTGTTCTGGACTTGCTCCAACAGATCTGTGTCTTTGAGGACCCCAGAGCTGGACACAGCACTGCAAGGGGGTCTCACCAGAGCAGAACAGAGAGGAAGAACTACTGTTCAAAGGGGTGATTGGATGCAGCCCAGGGTATGGTTGTCTTTCTGTGCTGTGAGCACACATAATTGGTTCATGTCCAACTTTACATCCACCTCTCTCAAGTCCTTCTCAGCGAGGCTGCTCTCAATCCCTTCATCACTCAGCCTGTATTGATACCAGAGCTTGTCCCAACCCAGGTACAGGACTTTGCAGTTGGCCTCGTTGAACCTCATGGTATTCACATGGACCTGCTTCTCAAGCTTGTCCAGGTCCCTCTGGATGGCATCTTGTCCCTCAGGTGTGTCAACTCCATCACTCAGCTTGGTGTGATCTGCAGACTTGACCCCACTGTCTCTGTCCCTGATGAAGGTATTAAACCATACTGGTCCCAGTACAGATCCCTGAGGAACTGATCTCCAGATAGAGCACTGAGCATTGATCACTACCATCTGGATGTGGCCATCCAGCCAATTCTTCATCCACCAAATATTCCACCCACCAAACCCATCTCTCTTCAATTTAGAGACAAGGATGTTGTGTGGGACCATGTCAACGGCCTTACAGAAGCCTAACTCCTTCATAGCTCTTCCTTTGTCCAGCAATGTAGTTGCTCCATCATAGCAGGCCACTAGGTTGGTGAAGCAAGACTAGCCTTTGGTGAAGCCATGCTCTCCATGTCAAATCACCTCCCTGTCCTCCATGTGCCTTAGCACAGCTTCTAGGAGGTTCTACTGCATGTTCTTCCCAGGCACAGAGGTAAAGGCTGACAGGTCGGTAGTTCCCTGGCTCCTCCTTTCTACCCTTTCTTAGAATGGGTGCAATGTTTCCCTTTTTCCAGTCCTCAGAGACATTGCCTGACTGCAATGGCTTTTCAAATATCTTGGATTGTGGCTTGGCAACTACATCAGTTCCTCAGGGCTCTGGGATGCACATCAATTCCCATGGACTTATCCATATTCAGGTTCCTCAGGTGGACACAAACCTAATCTTCTCTTACAGTGTGAGGAACTTCATTCTCCCAGCCCTTTCCTTGTGATCCATCCAGGTTAACTGTGTAGATCACACCTAGGTCCCTGGGATGCTCATGTGTGATTACTTGTGTAGACACAGCCTGTGAATCCTCTGAGCTGCAACCATGATGGGACAGGTGAAGCCAAAACAGCACCAAGACTGAGCTCCAGTGACATAAGGTCAGTTCAGCTGTCACTCAAGTCCCCAGTGCTCTTCATTGCCTATAGCCATCTGGAGAAAGTAATATTTTCCATCTGATCCAAGCCTGTTGCTGGTGCTCCCAAGCATCGACAGTCACTCATCATCGATTACTCAAGTCTCCACCCAAGCGTGACTCTCTCTCCTGCTCCATGACCTCAAGTTCAGCCTCACCACAGGGGAATTGCAGAACAACTTGGCTTTAACCAAAATAAACTATCCTGGCACGAGTTCCTGTTTTTCAAGAGATAGCTTTAAAATAATGAGCAACTTTCCTTGCTCTTACAGGCAGCATGGGCTCCATTGTGAAAGCTTCAAAAGTTGTCACTTACATCACCATAGTGACCCCAGAATACCTGACTGTTTTCTCATGAGAGGCGATTCTGTAGCTGACAAAGATTTGCAAGTTGAAAATAGACAAGATTTTCCACTACTTGTAAACTTGTGGAAAAACCAGAGGGACAAAGACAACTCGAGGCTTCGAAGCTGTAAAACAACACTCAGCCCATCTGATTTTAAGTGCTTTAGACCTTGCATCAATATTGTTCTTCCATTGGGAGGGGGGTAGGAAGAGGGACTCATCTACCCCAACAACAGGAGAAATCTTTTGGAAACAACAACAAAACCACAGGCCTGGATAATCCCTGTTAATAAAAACAAAGCTGCAGCTTCTATGTGCAAGCTGGAATCAGGCAAATGTATTCCCGTGGTGCTGTGAGACCAAAAAAGATATCAAAGTGGTCACAGAAGTATTTTGGAAGCTCCCCAAGTGCATCCTTTTGTCATCTTCTCTTTTGTCTTTTAATTTGAAGGAACAGAGCCCCAAGTACTATAATCCAGCTTGGATCTCCCTCTCTGTTCCTCCTGTTATTTTAACTTTAGGCACAGCAGTCCTTTGAAAAAGTGCCCTGTTCCCACTGCCTGGGAGCTATGGGAAAAAGCTATCTTGGTCCTATCAGGAATGTGCCTCGCCTCTGCCCTGCGGTTGTGTTGCCTTTGGAGAAACTGGTGTCACGAAGCACGGCGGAAGGACAGGCCACGGTGTGCCCTTGGAAGAGCTGGGGGAAGGAGGGGACAAGTGGATCAGGCTGTGCTGCCCCTTTGGAAGAAAGTTGGAGAGACCTGGGGGGATGGGGAGTGGCGTGTTCCTGCGTCTTGGGGATGAGAATGTTTTAGAGAGGTGGAACATTTACATGAGGGAGGGTTTTGGAAAACCCATGCCTGTGAGCAGCTGGAGGTGAAGTGAGAGGCTGGAGAGCATCTCACACAGGACTGGGAGCCTGCTCATTTGCAACTGAACCCAGACCTTTCTTGCTGGTCCCAGTTAACTAGCTCCCCACAGGGACAGACTCATCCTTTGGCAGAGGCTTGAAAACGGGGACAAAATCTGCTTTCCACTGCCTCCCTCTATTAACACCATTGTCCTCCATCCCACAGACTCTGAAAGCTCCAAGCATTGCCCATACAAAAGTGTTTCCAGCCAGGGTGTTCGAGAGGTTCATGTGGAGATGGAAGATTAGGCCCCACAGGAGCTACACCAGGCAATGTTCCCAAGGGCATCTCAAATGCCATTAAATGCCCCTGTTCAGGTGACTGATGCCTGACCAGCTTCTCATACACACAAACCCAACAGCTCCATCTGATTTGCAGGCTCAGCTTGCAACATTTGGTTGTTGAGAGTCAAGAAATGAACAGGTTTTCCTTCCCTTGGTGTCCATAGCAAAATTCTCACTGACCTCAGAGGAGAAAGACAGAAGTCACAGCCCCTGGTGGTGGAGAACATACAGAGAAGTGATGAGGAAGCAAATCACGGGATACAGCTTACTCAAAGCTCCCCAAAGGCACTGACACCTCCCCTCTCACCTCAGCCTCAACCTCAGGCACATGGATCCTCATCCACGAGTGAAACTGCCAGGGACATTGCACTTGGCACCTGATGTGCCTCCCCCAGATACCTTCAACTGTGCAAAACGTGGTTGGCTCCACTCTGGAAACATGAGCTACTCTGAGAAGAGATCTTCCACCACCAGCTGCCATCAGATAGAGCTGGTTAATCCTTTCTCAAGGGTGCCAGGCCAGCTGCCAAGCCTGCCTGTGGGGAAATCATCCAATCTTGACTCATCCTCAAGAGACTCAAGCTGTTCCCTTTAGTGCTTTGGAAAAGATTATCAGTCTTTTTGCTTCAGGCTAGAGCAGGATTGATGAGTGGTGAGGGAAGGCAACAGGAAACACATTTGGCCTTCTTCAGAGATGAGGATTTTATCTGTGGAAGACAGAGACATGTGATTCAGGACTGGTTAGTCACTTCCCTCCACAGAAATCCATTTTCCACACGTGAAATGAAGGAGTTTGCACTTCTCTTCAGTATATGACTGCCTTAGGGCATGACCTTGGGCTAGACAAGCACCCTGACTCTACTGGATGGACACCCCATAAAAAGCAAAGCAAGCAGTGAGTCAAGCCCTTAGGGTATTGTCCTTTCAGCTGCCTTCCACAGTAAATGCATTGGACAGAGCACAAAACCCAAAGAAACAGGGTGTCCAGTGCAAGCACAGCCTGGACCTGGAACCTGACTCACTGTCCACTCATCCAAGCCACACTGACTGAGCTTTCTGATGAGGATGTTATGGGAGGCAGTGTCCAAAGCCTTGCTGAAGTCAAGGCAGATGACATCCACTGCTCTCCCTTCATCTAGCCAGCCAGTTATGCACTCATAGAAGGCATCAGATTGGTCAAACAGGATTTCTCCTTGGTGAATCCATGTGAAGCATCAAAGCCAGGATGATAAGCATCCAGCCACAGGTAGTGACTGCTTCTTTCCACCCTCCCTTAGAGCAAGCAGCCTCCTCACCTGCACACACTCACATGGGTCGTGCAGCCATGCCAGTGTGTCTTCTGTTAGTGTCAGGGCTGGTAAGTAATTACAGGGACTCTATAAGAGGCAGGGGAGAAGAGCAGAAGGGATCAGCTGGGAGGATGAGCTGGTTCTGCAGCAAACACATCCAATGCCATCAAGCTCCACACTTGGTTATCCATCTAAACTGTCTCCTCTTTGACTGAGCCCACATCTGCCCCTGCAGGCACCTGAGGCAAGGTCATATCTGAGCCCCTGCTCAAAAGGTGATCCATCAGTTGCTCTGATTCTGTCTATGCAGCATTGAGTCTTTCCAGACTGGTTTCAAGTGAAGGTCTACAGAGATTTTCCTTTGTCTGGAAAGCTTCCACCTTGCTCTGCCATGTACACATCCTCCTGCCTAATGCTGACTTCATGGTGCCCATGTATGCTGTCCACTGCAGGCTGCTTGACTCTTCAGAACAACAAGAGAAATTGCACAGCAAAACCAAATTACCTGTAGTCTCTGTTGTTCAGGAAGGAAGGTAACTTTAGATATGGTTATACCTAGCAAGCTATTACATCCCAGTTTGTCCACATTCCCACCCACATGCCTGCTTCTTGGGTGGAAGATGCACAGAACACAGCTCTTGAAGGAGCTGTCAAGAAGGCGACTGCTTGAAGGGGATCTGCCAGTTCACTTGCCAAATGCATTCACTAAACTACCACAGGCAGGGATTGCAGGTGTAGTTAAAGCACCTTTAAGGCCAAGAATATCTTGGAAGGAGATACATCTTTTGAAGGAGCCCTTTTGACGGAGCAATGAACTGAAAGTAAGAGCAAAGCAAAGACAGATTCTTTCCAGATAACGGGGTGTCAGAATAGTCCTAATTAGATCAAAGACATTAAAAGTAGGTCATAGCAACTATAATCTAAATGAGAGGGCGTGTTTATGTCATTGTGTCCCACCCAAAGTGGTTGGAAGTAACCTTAGAAGACCTCAGAACCAGAGGACATTTCCGATAACAGCAGAGAGTGGCCACACAACTCCTGTTTGTTCATCAGCGCTTGATGTGGCTTTGCCTCAGAGCTGTACTGGCAGCCAAAGATAATTAACATCACTTTCCCATTAATCTGTGACCCCCACAGCCGTTGGTGTATAGAAGCAAAACAATATGTTGCTGAGATCTACCTCTCGCCCCCATTTTTACATCCACTGTCCTCTGCCAAAAGCTCCCAAAGCCATCAATAGGAACAAGTCAATCAGAGGCCTGCAATCACTTCTCCTAAAGGAAAGACCTTGACCTCATTATTTGAGCACACAGAAGGGCTTCATAGAGTGCAAACTAACAAGCTAGAAAATACACCAATGAGCTAGCTATTCCTTAAACATTTGGCTGCTTCCTTTTGTGTTAAAACACCTTCTTGATGGGCTTGAGGCTGAAGGCAGTTTGATGGATATCATCAGCTCTGTAAGCAGAAGGAGAGAGCTTGACACTTCAGTGCACATCAGCCAAGTACCCACAACACAGACCCTCCAAAGGGATGGTGCAATGGGGCAGGTGGTGATGTGAAAGACTGAGTGCACATCAAACAATCAAGGAATTATTAAATGGTGGGGACTGGAAGAGTCCTCCAGAGCTCATCCAGCCCAACCCCCTGCTAAAGCAAGTTCCTCTCAATCAGAGGGAACAGGAACATTTCCAGGTAGGTTTGGAAACCTCTGGAGAAGGAGCCTCCACACCGTCCCTGGGCAGCCTGGGCCAGGGCTCCCTCACCTCAACACCAAAGAAGTTTCTCCTTGTGTTTAAATGGAACTTCTTGTGTTCCAGTTTATGCCCATTATCCCCAGTCCTATTGCTAGGCACCACAGGAAAAAATGTCATCTGAGCTCAAAAGCCAGCAAAAGTGGGTTCTGCCAGTTTTTCTCTGCAGGATGTGGCCTCCAGCCCCAGAACAGTACTGTGTGGAGTTCCCTATTCATGTCCTTATTTACTTCATGCCAGAGCAGACACTAAGAAAACAACATTTACATTCTCTTTTATGGCACTTTTGCATCATCAGAGGAAACATTGCATGAATCAGAATCGGGCTCAAAAGGGAATCCATCTTTAGGAGCATAACACTTGTCACATATTACGTAGCGTGTTAGTGGTGTGGCATATTCATACAAGACCTTTACAGATCATTTTAAACTGATTGGTTCAGGGACAGCCTAGAAAACTTCCTTTCCAAGGCAGGTTGCTGGCACCTTCTGATCTGGGTGTAGACAAGGACACTCAGTGGACATGCATATCACTGCTCATGAGAGCAGAAACACTTGGCCAGGAGAAACATGATGCTTCTGCAGATGATGAATCAAAATCATTTGAGCTCAGGTTTTGGTTGGTTGGTTTTTTTAGCAAATTATTTTGGAATATTCTTTTACTCAAAATTACCATTCTGGAGAAGCCAAAGAATCACAGAATCACAAAATCTCAGGATCACAGGATCTTAAGGGTTGGAAGGAACCTCGAAAGCTCATGCAGTGCAACCCCCCTGCCAGAGCAGCACCACCTAGAGTAGGTCACACAGGAACTCATCCAGCTGGGTTGGAATGTCTCCAGAGAAGGAGACTCCACAGCTCATCTGGGCAGCCCCTTCCAGTGCTCCCTCACCTCAACAGGGAAGAAATTCTTCCTTGTGTTTCTTTGGAACCTCTTGTGTTCCAGCTTGTATCCGTTACCCCTTGTCCTATCATTGGCCATCACTGAGCACAGCCTGGCTCCATCCTCCTCACACCCACCCTTTATGTATTTGTAAACATGAATGAGGTCAGCCCTCAATCTCCTCCAAGCTAAAGAGCCCCAGCTCCCTCAGCCTTTCATCACAAGGGAGATGCTCCACTCCATCATCTTCGTGGCCCTGCGCTGAACTCTCTCCAGCAGCTCCCTGTCCTTGAACTGAGAGGCCCAGAACTTACAGTGTGTCATGTAAAGGCACAGAAAGCCCTGGGAAAGCTCCTGTATTTATGTCACAGTTCATGACACATTGCCTGTCACAGTTCATGCTGAAGGTCCTGCCTAGAAGCCAAAGGACCCAACAGCACAGCTCCTACAGATTTCAACGACAGTAGAATTAGCTACAAAGGATTGGTTCCTTTGATTGCATCACTAATGTTCCAGTTGTTTATTACACATCAACAAAGTGAGATTGCCTATGAGGCTAACACCAGCAGGCTGACTTTGGCCCAGTAATGTCCTGCCTGTTCTTCCATTGGCTGTGTTACTTTGCATTTTAAAAAGTGTGTTATTTCCTTTCCAAACATCTCAGCCTATTCCAGCCACAAATCTTTGAGTTCACTACACCCTTAGTGCAAACTGGCCAAGAGTAGACTCAGTGAAAGCGAGACAGGCAGTGCTTGAGTCAGTGAGGCTGGAAAATAAAGGGAATAACTCTTTATCTACCCTTTTTCTGCTCTGGGATAGATAAATTCCTCTAAAAATTCAAAGTGATTATGCCTCTGTATTCAGTGCTGGTGAGGCCACAGCTCAAATACTGTGTCTACTTTTGGTCCCCTCACTGCAAGAGGGACATTGAGGTGCTGGAGTGTGTCCAGAGCCACGCACCAGAGCTGGTGAAGGGTCTGGAGCACAAGTTTGATGAGGAGCAGCTGAAGGAGCTAGGGGTGATTTGTCTGGAGAACAGGAGGGTGAGGTTGTAGTGAGGGGGGGAGTTGGTCTCTGCTCCCAAGTAACAGGCAATAGGACAAGAGGAAACAGCCTCAAGTTGCACCAGATGAGATTTAGGTTGGAGGTTAGGAAAACTTCTTCACTAAGGGGGTTCTTAACCACTGTCACAGGCTGCTCAGGGAGCTGGTAGAGTCCCTATCCCAGGAGAGATTTAAAAGCTGAGGTACTGAGGGACATGGGCTTGACAGTGTGAGATGAGTAGTTGGACTTGATGATCTTAAAGCTCTGTTCCAACCAAACCAATTCTAGGATTCTATGATCCTACCAGAGATGGTCAGTGCTGATTACACACCCACACAGGAAAAACATTTTACCTGTCAAATATGGCTCAAGTAGGAAAGATGCCAGTGCACAAATATCCATCTTGGCATCAAACTGGTGTTCCCATGGTGCACAGGCTATACTAACTCTGGTCAAGGTTGGGAACAGCTCTGCACACCAGCCCAGCTGAGGATGGCATTGCTGCAGGGCACCGGCCCCACAGCATTGCCAGGATGGGAGCAGGTAGTTCCCTCAAGAACTTGACCTGCTTCATCAAAGGTTAAAGCATGGAAAATTCCCAAGTACCAGATGATCTGTGATTTGCACATCAGGCAGTTAGTTATTTGTGTCCTTCTCTGACCAATTGAACTAGGACCTATACGAGTTGTCCTGTTGACTAATGGAAAGTTAAGCCTTAAGGGCTCTGAAGGTTTGGCCACCGAGCCTTGAAACTGCTGTGCTTTGCCAGTTTGTCTCAGACACTTTGGACAGTACAGGACATTGTTGTTGTTGTTGGGTTTTTTATTTTGAATCTTAATTTTAGCCAGAATGGAAGAGAAAGATGATGGAAGAAATGTAGGAAGGGTATTTGAAACGGGCATGGAATTTTACCCAGGACAGAGCTCCCAGAAATAGCTCCAAAACAGCTTTAAAACATTTAAAATAACAGATTTTTATTGGTGTTAGAAGAGTGATTTCTCAGGGCTCTGTTTACTGTGGCAAGCTAGAAGGGAGAGTACACGTATTGCTACACAAGAGAGAGAAGGAGACGTGCTACTACACTGCATGTGAGATCAGGCAGCTCTGCCATATATGCCGTTCAGATAGTGGCATTGCAGTGCTGTGTGTTCCTGTAGCAAAATGCTTTTGTAGAGACAGGTTAAAGACTCCTGGAGATTTGCTCAGATCACAGGATTGTTGCTTTGAGGAGAGGAAGGGTAAAAAGGCTGATAGGCTGCAATCTGCTGCTTCACTTGTTCACTGAGAAAGGGGAAGAAGTATCCAGGTAACTGCTGCCACTTGTTCATTTTGGAAGTAAACTCCTTGGATACGGTTTCATGCTTCCCTGGGTCTGCAAATGGGGAAGGAGGGAAAGGAAAAGCTCTGAGTAAAACAAGCTCAGCCTAAGCTCCCACCATCCTCACCCTGAAACCACTCTCACAGAGGTCTGTGTGCAGCAAGGCAAAGCAAACACAGCCTCTGAGTGCAGCCCTCAGCTCAGATGAAAGCACGCTGGGAGAAACTTCTGGCAGGGCCCCAAACGAACCATTACGTCTTTACGAGCCATTGTTTCCCTTATTGATGGACCAGGTCTCATTCACAAAAAGCTGCTTGTGCAAAGCAAGAGGAAAAAACACATTTGAAAACACAGAAGTGAGGCCCTGCGTGGTTACAGCACCCTGGGAGCATGAGGAGAGCCCAGCTGTTATTTACCCTGGACAGCTGCATGGACAGTGTTGAAATGTCTTCATGGACAAATCTGTCTGCTGTCTGCTTTGGTCTCTTGTCCTGTAAACTTTGCTGTAGAGTTTTCCCTATGGGGCTGATGTTTTGGGCAGGATTACAACTAAAGGACCTCTAGCAGTTTCTCTTGACAACACACATCCCATCAATCCCACAGATAAGGCATTGCTCAAGGGCTTAAATGAAGGCAAAAAAAAAGGCTGAAATCAGACCTGCTTCATCCCTCAGTTCACCAATTGGCCAAGTGACAAGGCCACTGGTCACCTGGCTTGGGAGAGGATGCTGGGGCTCAGTTTGACTGTGCACTTGGCTTCAACTTGAGCCATTGGAGTTGTCTTTTGGCATTCACTTAAAGTATGTAGGAGCCCATGCAATTAAAGAACAGTAAGCAGAGGCCAACAGAGCACCTCTAAAATGGCATCTGCATGTGGGCATCAGACTTGAGACTCTCCTGGCTTGTGCCTGAGTCTCTGTTTAGACCACTCAACTATATTGACTATATGTCCAGTGACTGGAGCAGGAATCTGAACACTCAGACAGGAAAACACCAATACTTAGAAGTCTTCACATCAGACAACTCAAGTGCTTGTGCTATGACAGGGTCAGATGTATAGTGATGTCTGAGATGCTGTAGTAAAACCTACACTCCTCACAGGGCTGGGAGACAAGACACAGGTCCTGCTGCAGAACTGTGAGCTCAGTGGCTATGTTTCAGCATCTCAAGTGGGACCAAACAGTTTCATACAAAGAGCTTGAATCCGGCCCAAAGCTTTTCTTCTCTTCCTCCTCCTTTAAGCCAAGTCATGGACCAAGGAGCAGATCAAAACACCGTTGAGCCTTGCTGAGATCACTGGCAGTTCAGAGTTAACAGAGCAAGGACTGAAACACAGCTCTTCAGTGAGAGCTTCCTATCTATGAGGATAGAAAGGAAGAGATCCCAAATCTCTGCCATCCTTGGGTTTTGTGACCACCCACCCATCAAGGACTGCCTAGGCTTTTCATTCACATTGACAGCTCTGAATACATGGCTTTCAAGTCCCTTCAGACAAGTGTAGTCTATGTAGTTGCTAGTAGACCTCATTACCCAGACATCTCCGGGAGCCTTAGCCAGGTTATGCCACAATTCCCTTTCAATCCAACACCTTCATGATCATAAGATCTCCCTGAATGACTTTTAAGACCCTCCAAAAGCTGTGTAAGACTGTAAAAATCCCTGCCAGGTAAATGAAGAGTTAATAATCCTGCTACCTGGGAGGTTATCACTAACATGGGACTCCTGCCCAGGAATGATGGCTTATGGGCACAGCTCCACTGCGATGGTTTCTCCAGAGATCGTTGGTCTGCCTCCTTTTGTTCAGGAGGTCCTTTTGTAGTAAAAATCTATAAATAGTCTGATAGGTTGGGAGAAGAAATGAGGAAGGGCCACTGCTGGGTCATTTAATGTATAGACAAACACAAGTTCACTTCATCTGCCACGTAAACCTCAACTGTTCAAGTTTATCATTCACTGCCAAAAACGCTCTTACGGCAGCCTGAGGTTTCAAAGGCAGTTTTATTCCTGTTTCTGACTGACCTTTGGATGGATTCTTCAACTTGGGAAAAAAATAATAAAATAAAGCATTTCTGTGCCCTGAAATGGAGCTTCGAAGGTTTAACACATTGCTAAGTATAGACACAGTGATTTACAACGACCTCTTTTTCTGGTTTTTATAAGACTCTGCCTTTCCTCAGCCGTGAAGGATGTATTGGTTCTGACAAGGACACCGGGGATCTCGGAGACTTCAGTCTTATTTATGATGCAGCGTGTTATCCAATGGCCAAGAAACTGGACTTAAGACTTGGCTCTGCCACAGATGTGCTGAACAACCTAAAAGCTTTCCCTTCCTCTGCCTGTTCTTCTCTATAGTGATAGTATGCCGGGGTCAGAAACTGTATTCTCACTACTACAGACTGCTCAGATGGGCTGTGGAGTCTCCTTCTCTGCTGACATTCAAACCCAGCTGGATGAGTTCCTATGTGACCTGCTCTAGGTGGTCCTGCTCTGGCAGGGGGTTGCACTGGATGAGCTTTCAAGGTCTCTTCCACAGATTCTGTGATGCTATTTTTCAAATAAACCAGTACAGCCCAATCATTCTGGTGGTGCCTTGTGAATAATCACAGAACTACAGAATCTTATGGGGTGGAAGGGACCTCAAAAGCTCATCCAGTCCAACTCCCCTGCTAGAGCAGGACCACCTAGATTAGGTCACAGAGGAACTCATCCAGGTGGGTTTGGAATGTCTCCAGAGACGGGGATCCCGCAGCCCATCTGGGCAGCCCCTTCCAGTGCTCCCTCACCTCAACAGGGAAGAAGTTCTTCCTTGCAATTCTTTGGAACCTCTTGTGTTCCAGTTTATACCCATTGCCCCTTGTCCTATCACTGGCCATCACTGAGAACAGCTTGGTAATAATCCCTGCTCCCTGCAAGTTTTTATTGCTACAGGGTCCAAGGGTCAACCAACCCAATTACATCAGTGTCACTAGGTAGCTGGGGCTGTTTATGAGTGCTGATGCCTGGATTCATACAAACTCATCCTAATGCCTGCTCCTAAGAGCTTACAATGAATGTTTTGCATCAAAGTATCATACAGATGGACTAAGAACAGGTGACAGATCAGTTGTGTTAAGAGCTGGACAAATGCATCATAGGAAAGTGATCCATGATGTAGAGAGAGCACAGGTTTGACTGTGGTTGTGCAACAGCCCTGGGACAAGCTCCATATTTGCCCTTAGGTGAGGCTGTAAGATCCGAGCACGCCAGCCTTTGCATCACCCTGAGTGAGAACATAACAGAAAACTATCAGCATTTAGGGCATGAAAGCCTTACATTGGAATTCCTGGAGGCTGTTTGGCCATGCAAAGAAATCTGGCTTTGCTCCCAGCCAGAACAAGCCCTAAACATAGGTGTGATTAATGTGCTGTGAATAATTCAGCAGCAATGGTTGCGCTCGCAGGTTCCACTTTCTGTGCTCTCCAAATCCCTCATGAGCATCAGCCCCTGACAAGCCCCAAGAGCACATCCAGGCACAGGTGTGCCACACTGTGAGTGCTCAGGGCTGGGGATGGATGTGCACACCATGCAGCAAAAACCCCAGGGTAAAATCTGAGCTTTGACCTCACAGACCAAGGTCTCCACAGGAGATAAGAACTCCCTGACCTTGCAAGGATCTAGGGAGAGGTGAATTATTCAGCTCCTGAAATCTAAACACTAGATGCTGCAACCTGTAAGCTTGTAAAAGATCAATCTGTATGCACAGACAGGCATATTCAGGTGCACACTTACCTACCATGGGCCCATGGAGCCCATGCCTTTCAGGCCTTTGAGAAGGTTAAAGCAAATCAAGTTGTCATCTCCCTACTCCCTTGGAGACAGACACTGGCCCTGGCTTGGGCACAGAAGCAGCACAACTGGGCAGCTGTGTTCATTTGGGTGAGGGAGCCCTGGCACAGGCTGCCCAGGGAGGATGTGGAGTCTCCTTCTCTGGAGGTTTCCAAACCTGCTTGGACTTGTTCCTGTGTGACCTGATCTAGGTGGACCTGCTTGAGCAGGGGGATTGGGATAGATGGTCTCTAGAGAACCCTTCCAACCGCCAGCATTCTGTGATTCTGTGTAGGGACACTCAGTCCCTCAACCAGCAACACAGTACAAACAGCCACCAAAAGTCAGGGAAGGCAGGGCTTGTGCTCCCAGTCAGGATGCTGGGAACACAGATCTCTGTGCAGATGTGAGGGTCAGGCTCATGTACCCACGTCCAGGTGATGATCTACGCTCAGGGTCAACATGGGCTCTATAAGCATCCCTTCTCTCAGCATTACCCCCTAAAACCTCCCACCGCTCGCTGCCCAAAAACTCATCTCCAGCTCATCCTCACTCCTCCACTCCCTTTCCAACCCCTCCCCTCCACCCTGAAGACATCCTTTTACCAAAATGAGCCGCAGAGGATAGAAAAGACACTGACGTCAATGTAAAAGTAAACCAAAGAGGTCTGGTTCCTGTATTATCACTGCGCCGGGCTGAGCACACGGCCACTCGGTCGAGGAATCTGGGAGCAGGCTCAGGGGATCAGCAGCTGAGCTTTCTCATCCAGGCTGTGTAAGTACTGCCTGCAGCATGCTCCAGGCTGGGAGTGAGGAGGGAGAGGGAGGAAGGGAGGGAAGGAGGGAGGTTGGCCAGCTGCAGCTCGGGGAGGCAGAGTGCTGTGGTCCCGGCTGGGCTGAGTTCGGAGGCACACGGATGGGATGGTTGAAAGGGAAGCACGTGGGTTTGGATGAGGTTTGGCTCTGTGAGAGTGGGAGCAGCACTGGAAGGGAGGCAGAGTCTCCTATGCTGGGAGCTGCAAGGGTAGAAGGGGACTGAGGAGTTTAGGGCTGGTGTAAAGGAAGAAAAAGTCTCATTGAGGGAAATGTGGCTTTTATCCAGATACTCAACTGCTTCACTTGGATGCCAAAGTGCATTTGTGCTTATCCATTGTCTCAGCCAGTGTCGTGATGAGGACATACAAATGTCTATATGTGAAAAGCAGGCTGTGGGCAAAGCCATCTGAGGGATTTTGCCTGAAAACTTAGGTACTTCTGGTATACCTCCATGTGCTACCTCTGTCAAGTCCAGCTACATATACACACACTCATCCTGCAAGTGACCCTGTAGAGAACTGCAGAGCTAGACACAAGGCTTTTAGACTGAGGCCATGAAAAAGTGATCTGAAAGGGCTCAAAAGGAACTTTAGAATTTAGGGTTAGAAAGCAGAAAACTTTCCCCAGGGAAGCAGTGTGATAATGTCCTTACTTCAGGTGCTGTGTGGATAGGAAAAGTGGCTGCATCAGAGCTGGGGTGGGTGAGATGGGTGAATGACCTTACTAGCTCCATCAGCAAGTCACTGCCAACTGAGATATGTCCACAGTACGTCACAGAGAGAGCATCTCCCATCATTTATGCAAGCTCTAGTCAGTGGCAGGGTGATGAATCTGCAAGGCAGCTCTTCGGACACACTTCAGCTGTGCTTTGGTAACAAGAGACACCTTTTCTTCTAACATTTCTCACATGGCAGGGCCAATTTCTTTTCTTCAGCCAAAAAAAGAGCCAGCCCTTTTCCTCAAATGGCAGCTCCTTCAGCAGAGCCAAGAGTCCCCCATTCAGACATAAAAGGGAGTGGGCAAACAAGTTTAATCCCTATTACATGCATGTGACAGTTCCAATGGAAAAGCACTGGGGCAAATGGCTCCGTCTCTCGTGGTTAGATGCAATGCTGCATCTCAGCTCATTGTGTAAATCCCTTCCTGAGCAGGGGAAAGGTGGGCAGCCATGGAAAACAGGAGGCAGAAATGCCCACCACCTCCTTCTTGCAGCATCTACTGGAATCAGTGAGGGCAGAAGCCTGCCTTTGGCAGAAACCTCTTTACTAACAAACTTTGCTATCTCCTTTGTGCACAGATGTGTCTGGCAGCCCACCATTAGAAAGAAAATACCTTTTTTGTCCCCTTCTTTCAAACAAGGACACATGTCAACTTAGCAATGGATTGGAGCAGCTTACTTTATTATTCAATTGATTTCAGTGCCTTTTGCTTCACTCTGCTCGAGCCTCCTTCCTCATCTCCCCAGTGTGTCGAGATAAAACACAGACAGGGAGACATTTCTTCCCTCCCCTTAGATGTAAAGGTGCCAAAAGCACCCTACAAGTCTTCCTTCCCACGTTTTGAAGAAGGAGGCAAAGGCCAAGGAAGGAATTGTACATGAAACATCTCTCTCTGCACGTTCTCCCTGAGGCAGAGCAAACAGAACGGGGGAGGCTGCTGAGCAGAGCAATAAATCCCCCTGTGTGCACGTACACCCAGCTCTGCTCCCCCTTACATGCATCATGCCCTGGGCATGAAGTGGTTCCCACAGGGACACGGACTGTCTTGCCCCTACATCCCCTTGCAGGGGGAAAGACCAAATCCTGCACTCCAACTTGTCAGCAGGGCTGTTGGATTTTGGCTGTCTGCATTTTAACAGGCTGGAGACATGCAAACAGGGGTGTTTAGCAGGCAGGTGCTCAACATACTTGGAGAAACCCTCTTCTTTAAGGAGATGTGAGTCCTGACATCTAAAAACAGAGGCATCCAAATTTCTGCTCCCCATTTAAAGTGGCAGCCAAAGGTTCCCCATGGGAATAATGCTTTAACACTGTGCACAATAATGCCTTAACAATGTGTTTGCATTTTCCTTTACACCATGGACTGTTGCAGCAGGTTTCTATAAAGGTTTCTATAAAGCTTTAGGGAATGAGACAATATATATCACCTAAATGTTCACAGTAGTGTGAACCTCCTGGGACATATAAGGTAAAGTCTCCTTTCTGAGGAATGCTTGCTGCTCCTTAGCAAACCCACCTGTAGATATTTTAAGGATTCTGACATTCCCTCTTGCTCTCTCTTTCTTCCAGTTGTCAGACTTGCATTTTAATTTGTACCTTTTAGCTGTGGATTCTCCTCCTGCTCAAAACAACTGATTGTGGATAGCTGAGCAAACCCTTTTGACTGCTTATCAGAGAAGCACTTCCCATCCACTAAATCCTAGAGAAGCAGAGCAGAGTCCAGCTAAGCGTGACAAAGTCCAGAGACAGAAGCAGTTGTGCTGAGGTCAAGGGTGAATTAGGGCAATAGGAAAGCGAAGCCCAGGGCCAGAGCAAAGTGGATCAGTAAAGCTGTGGGGGTCAGATGGCACTAGGCTGAGCTGGCTGTGACACCCAAAGAAATGATGTCACCCATTAGGATGACACTAACCAGAGCTGCTGCTGTTCAGTCTCAGCGTGATATTTACTGGGATCGATATGCCATTAGTGTATAGACACTGTGGAACTGAATTCTTCATTACCTCTTATGCATAATCCATAAAAGATGTGCAATCTCATCTGTCACAGCCTGAAAAGCATCTCTACAGCCATCATCACACAAAAGAAAGGATGGCTCCTTCCTTCCACTTTGGTGCAAAAAGATTTACTGATGTGTCTCCTTCCTCTTCGTGGCTTCAGCCACCTTCTCTACAAACACTTACCAAAATGATGGGGCTCTGGGAAATGCCCCCAAGGTGAACAAACATGAGGTATGGCTCCTGGTGTGGTGGTCTCCACCAGCAGCTCCCCACCTTTGCATGTACTGTGGTTGTCAGTCCTCTCTGTGGGACACCTGGAGAGATGGAATTGGGTCTCTGTGGAGCTATCACAGGTAGGCTTTGGCCTCACGGATGAGGTTGGGAATGCTGTGGAACTTTGCCAAAGTTGTTTCATCCAGAGCTACAAACAGCTGCAAAGACCTACATTAGAGCAGTTCGTTCCTCACAGGTAGACAGTAGCAAGGTGAAATGGTGCTGAGCTTGGAGCACACAGACCTATGAGACACTAGGACAGGCATTTGGACCAGGATCTCCTCAGAGTGAGGAATCCTGGAGGATGTAGTGACATGGGGAGCTGGGTACAGCAGGAGAGGACACTGAGGCAGGCTTATCAGGGTGAGCAGCTCCTTGTTTGACATAAAGGTGGTTTCCAGCATTTGAGTGTGGAAGACAGGAGATTGCTAGTGGATGGCTTATGTGAGTGCTGGGCACAGATCTCCACTGCACAGAGCCATTCCTGTGCAAACAGGCTCTCAGAATCACAGAATCACAGAATGGGGGATGTTGGAAGGGACCTTTAAAGGTCATCTAGTCTAATGGCCCTGCTAAAGCAGGTCCACCGAGATCAGATGAGGAACACCATCCTGTGTGTCTGTGCTCTCCAGAAGCCAGCCAACAGGCAGTGCAAACCCAACATATAGAGTACTCTTTCCCCTGAAACTGGCACAGCCTGACTTGTCATCCCCTTGCTCTGTCCTGGTAAGGCCACATCCAGAGTGCTGTGCCAAGTTCTGGGCTCCCCAGTTCAAGAGAGACAGGGAACTGCTGGAGAGAGTCCAGTGAAAGACAACAAAAATGCTGAGGGGACTGGAACATCTTTGTGATGAGGAAAGGTTGTGAGACCTGGGGCTGTTTAGCCTGGAGAAGACTGAGGGGGGAACTCATCAACACTTATAAAGGCCTAAAGGGCAGGTGTTGAGAGGATGGGGCCAGTCTTTTTTCTGTGATGGCCAATGACAGGACAAGGGGTGATGGGCACAAGCTGAAATGTGGGAAGTTCCATTGGAATATGAGGAGAAACTTATTTTGTCTTCAGATGAGGGAGTCCTGGCACAGGCTGCCCAGGGAGGGTGTAGAGGCTTCTTCTCTGGAGGCTTCTAAACCCACCTGGACATGTTCCTGTGGTCTCTGATGGAGGGCAACCTGCTTTAGCAGGGGGTTGAGCTGGATGATCTCTAGAGGTCCCTTCCAACCCCCACCATTCCGTGATTCTGTGATTTACCCACCTCAGCAGAGAGGCCAGTGCATTAGCAGGTTCATTAGTGGGACATTTAGCAAGGTGCAATTTCATCCTCACCCCAAGGGTCCTTTTCTAACCCAATGGAGAGAGGGAGCTGGGTTGTCATGCCAGGCTTCATCTGCACAGCACTCCCAGAGTTGCAGTTCCCCAGCAGTCAGGCTGGCTCCTTTTGCCTTGGTTGAATATGCCAAATAATACATCTCTGAGAAAAATCCAGGCTGCCAAGACATGTTATGCTGTCTACAGCTACCAATTATGTGGATAAATTGATTGTCATTAGAGTGACAAAGAAGCTCAACAAATAAAGCTTCAGGAACAAGGCAGCCCATTTTCCACACAGCAGCCTGAAGGCTTCCTGCTGCTTTGATCAAACACACAGAAAAGTGTCTCCAGGCTGCACTGCTGTAAGAGACACAGGCTTGTGGAGGCTGGAGCAAGCCAATGAGGGACAGAGATTTATAATACACCAGTAACTCCACATTTGTGTACTGTTGAGCAAGGCAGGTTGAGCAGATGCTTTCTGAAGGGGTCTGGGGCTGAGTTGTGGAGTGGGGCTGCACAGAGCAGAGATGCACAAGGTACAGCCCAGGGAAACATGCTGTCTCCAAGCTACACCTTCACCCACCACCCACAAAGGGGGCTGGCAATGTAGGGGGCAATGCATATGCCTCAGAAACACAGATTCAGGTCAGGAGCACAGAGACAGTTGTCACATCCCAGTGTTTCATGACAAAGCTCACTCTGACCAGCAGCCGCCTCGGAGGATACCCAGGACTGAAATAGCAAGGGACAGACATCAGGAACCGGATTCACTGGTGGGAGAGGGAAAGGAAGGGGAGTCAAGCTGCCTCTGGCCCCTGCCTGGATTAGGTCTGTCTCATACCAAGTCTGTTCATCTCCCACTCACGACAGTATTAAGTTCACACAGAGAATCAGAGCTACCAAGACACCGGGAGTAATAAATCCCAGTGGTACAATTCCTCGTGAGCATCTTACCTAGGGAAGTGTATGATTATTTTAAACACACTGATTTATTAACACACTCAGGAGGGCTCAAGCCACTAGTTCTTGCCCAAGGGAGCTCAGCAGTGGAGCTCAGCAGCTTGACTCACAGCGTTGGGACTGATGTATGAATAGCTGTGATCAGATGGCACAGCTAAAAATACAGAGCCTGTGGTTTATTTTTCTTGGAAAATGGAAAGACACCCAAAGAAGCAGAGCCCAGTTTAGCAACCACAGCAGGCTGGATTCTTGCTTTAAAGAAGCCAGCAGGATTTGCTCAAAAGAAGGTGCCACTTAGGTTGTGTCACAGCCGTGGGATTAACCTGCTGCTCTTACAGGGAGTGGGCAGGATCCTCCAACTACTGCTGTGGATCTAACTCTGTGTTACAGAGGTCAGGGATGTTGATCACACATCCCTGCCCTAGAAGACACAAGGAATAGGATTCCTCTTACCCAAAAGAGGTCTCTAGACTGGGACCATTGTGAGCTGGGCTGATCATTTAGTGCAGACTTGTATTAATGAGCAATGAACAAAGCCCTGTGAGATGAACCTGCCTTGCAACATTCCCAAGGAAGCTGCCACGGATGTCTCTGTACCTGTTTTCAGGTCTGCCTTCCATCATCTCTCTCAGATAAGCTGACTTTTATCAGACAAGCCCATTTCTGCTGCTCTGTCCTGGTGGGTCATGTTTGCTGGACCTGAGGTCATTCCCACTGTTTTGATTTGGACCTTGTTCAAGGCAGACACACGTGCCCCTTCAATTGGCCCATTTAACACTATTTATTACATCAAATAGTGCTTTTGTAGAAAAAAAATCCCTCCAGGTGACACAAAGGGCATGTCAAATCCCATCTTGCAGCACCTCCTAACATAACACAGACCAAAGCTATCGTTCAACATGACATTATGGAAAGGAATGGTTCAGCAGTAGCAGGTTGAGCTTTTGCTCCTGATTTTGCTTTGAGGTCATAAACAAGCTGGAGTAGGGCCTTGGTCTTTGCTCCATCATGCCATCCATTGCTCACACCTCAATGAGTTCAATACCTCCTTGATAACCAGCAGCAACAGCCTGTCCCTGTCTAGAGGCTCATCTCAGGCAGAGAAAATATTCCTAACGATTTTTGAATTGCCACCTGACTCGGGTCTGCAACAGCTCCTTTGCCCCATGTGAGAGAGGAAAAGGCTCATGATCCTATATCAAAACCCACCAGCATCACCACAAACAATACCTGCTGGATTCTGCTGCCCACCCATTTGTCTTTGAGAGAAAACTGATTATTCTGGCACTGCAATTTCTAGTTTAAAACCCCTTTAAATCCTGTGCATGATTCCCCTCTTCCCTTCCTGAAAACTTCCCATCTCTGCAACTTGTGCTTAGAGGGGTCATTTCAACAAGAGCAAAACTGAGGCATCACCCCAGAAACTGTCTCTCTGTCCCTGGTGAGGCCTCTCACACAGAGCTCACTGTAGGAGCAGAGACTGCCCACAGGGACAGGAGCTGTAATCCCAAACAGCTGAAAACACAAAGGAAAATATCCCCTCCAAAATAACAGGCAAAGAAGTCAGCAAATGTACCAGCTTCTTCCAGAGGCAGCAATGTTAGGAATCACTTGTAACCAGGCAGCAGCAGAAGCAGCAGGGTGATTGTGGTGTTTTTTTTCTCTCCCCAAATGGGGCCCTTTCTTTTCTTCATGTTCCTATAGGATTTTTCATCCCTGTGGCATTTCCTACTATAATCCATGAGATTTATGCTGCCCTGTTCCAGATCAGAGCATCCCTGATGCGTGTCTAACAAAAGACAGCCATGACCTGAGCTGTTTGCAGTATCTACAAGCCATGGGAAAGAAAAGGGTCTGGAGAAGAGGATTAGCACATATGCAGAGAGAGAGCAGGGAAGGGATGTCTTTCTCTAAAGCCATTTGAGGAGTGTAGGTCCAAAGGCCAGGTTGCAGGCATCCTTCCTCCCGGGCTAGGCTGCTTGGATGGCAGTGGAACAGATGGCCCTGGAAGCACCCTGCTGCCCCTTACCAGGTAAATAAATCAGGGCAGGTGAAGATATCAGACAAGTCCTTTAAGGTCCCCACCACTTCCTTGCCCTATGTTTGGGAATGCCCCTTCTGTCCTCTTCAGCTGCACCCTGTGTTCAAGGTTTCCAGCTTGGCCCTGCCACGCCGTGCTTCCCACCTCCCCAAAGAGCTGACAGCTGCCTGGGGTCTCTCTCGACCACCCTCAAGCCACATCCCAGCACAGACACACCAAGCATCATGCCAATTCCTGCTTGACAGCATTGGAGCTGGCCAAGAGCCTCTGTGCCACGCTCTGACCTCCCCAGGGCACACGTGCCCAAGCAATGCCAAAGCCTTGGCTGCCTGCGTAGCTTTCCCCTCCAAGCGCCAGTGTCCCTGTGTGCCCAGTGACAAACAAACCCAGCAGGAAATACTTTGCTGGGAATGGGGAGAGCTCAACCATGAGGTTGTGACACTGGACGTTGTGTTCTTGGCAATTAGCTCCTGCAACTTTGTAAAAATATCAAGGGAAGAACAGGAGGTGGCTACTGGCCAGAGCTGGGTTGGGGGGCCAGAGAGGTCAGAGTGAGACCCTGCAATGATCCCAGTGTGGGTTGGATCTCAGGGAGCAGCCAAGGCCTTGTTGGGTGGCCAAAGGTTCTGTGTGGCTGATTTTGTTGGTTCCTCTTGACTGAGGAACCTTGTTAGAAGCCTCACTGTTGTGAACTGGGCAGACTGAGATGGAGAGTGGGATCCTGACTTACTCCCATGAGGCACATTTATACCAGGACAGGGCACATGCAACTTTACACCCCTTGTCACGCAAGAAGTAGAGAAAGGCAGGATTGATGTACTCCAGCCACCCAGGAGCAGCCTCAGGATTGCCAGAGGAGCAGTTTGCTCTCTGTGCCCTGCACATGTTTTCATTTTTCTCTCAGCTCAGCAGGTCAGTCAGCAAAAATGCCATGGCCTGGGGAGAAAAATGGAGGGGGGGGGGGGCAATGGTCAGAGAAGTCAGTTCCCAAATATGCACCAGGCTGGAAACTGGCTCCTACACACTTTCTCCCTCGTGCCTGACTCACCCAACAGGAGCCATGACTGTCATTTGGGAAGCACTTGTCTTTCCCTGCCCCTCAGCAAACAGATGCATCACACCTGGATGCCATCATCAGAGCTCCTCTATGAGGACTGTGTGGTGTGTAGAAACAGGCAAAGAGGGGGCTGTTGAGAGGCAGAGCTGTACACTAAACCCCTCTCTGCCCTTTGAAGCCCTGGGAATAGGGAGCAGCAGCCCAGTGGGGGCTGGGAAAGCAGCTGTGGCCTTGAGCAGTTTTCAGGGGGCTCCAACTGCTCTCTGCTGAGCTTCTCACAGAATTATACAATCATTTTGGTTGGAAAAGATCATCAAGTCCAAACACTCACCTCACATTGCCAAGCCCACTATTGAACCATGTCCCTCAGCACCTCAGCAGTATCTCCAGGGACGGGGACTCCCCCAGCTCCCTGGGCAGCCTGGGACAGGGGCTGACAACCCTCTCAGGGAAACAGTTCCTCCTAATCTCCAATCTAAATCTCTCCTGGTGCAACTTGAGGCCATTGCCTCTTTGTCCTTGGCTCACCAAAAGCCTCTGTTGCCTGTGCTGAGAGTCGGAAGTCAGCCCTGGGGAGTGTTGAACTTGACCAAGGGCAATGGTCCAAGCCCCACTTCTCCAGGCAGAAGCAGCTCCTATTTCTTTGCCTCTTTGGTGTTTCTGCCCCAGCATTACATGAGAGAGATGCAGATTCTGCCTAGGCTCAGTGCAGAGAGCTCTGATCATTCCCTACAGCCTCTCCAGCTACCACCTTGGGCATCGCTATCATGAACATTTCAGAGTTCAGATCCCAAAGGAGTCTCTGATCCTCCTGATGTCCCAGCATGGGACTCCTGGATCACCATGGGGACAGAAGAGGATGACCTCTCAATAGCCCAGAAGCTGAAAGTGCTGCCTGCACTGGTGACAGGGCAGATCTAAGTAAGGGACAAAGCCCAGCTCTGATTCCCTGGGAAGTCCTTTTCCCTGCAGACTGTGTTGTGGCCACCCAAAGCCTCTCTCTGCCACTGTGTTGCTGGATCCACCTGAATTCTGGCATCCCTGCAGCAGCCAATTTTGACTCAGCTTGGAGTTCTGCAGAGTCAAATCCAACCCTTGAGCTCCTTCCCATGCCTATCCACATCCTTGTGCCTCACTGGCAAGGAGATTGCCACCCACAGCACAAGCAGGACTCAAGCTGGATGTAAGACAAGGAGTCAGGGGTTCTCCTTGGCCCTTCTCAGCTCCACCAGCTCAGAACAGTTACACATTGTTCCCATCAAATATCAGCTTCTCCCCCTTCTCCTCACTGTTAGTAGGGGGCTGTAAAAGTTAGGGCAGGTGATTTCATCCATCAGGCAGCACCTGCCAGATCCCTGCCCTGCTCCATTACAGTCTGCAGCAGGGCTGGGACAGCAGCCAGTGTTTTGTTCCTTGTCCTTTCACAACGTTCCCACACTGCTGTCCAAGGCTTTCCTTACAGGGGAAGGCAACGTACATCCCACTCATTAACAATGAGGAAGCATGATGGGATTGAAGCACAAGCCCCTTTGCAAGAAGAAACATTCCTGCATGTTTGGGGAGAGTCTCAGTGTCCACAGTTTCCCCCCAAACCAAATGCCATGTGCTGCTTTCCTGTTGGTTATCCTCTGTAAGAGGCAACAGCAATTTCTCCACCCTTGGTCCATCTGGGAGAACCAACCCAATTCTCTGAGTCAGTCCTGAGTCTGATTCACAGCACCCCATGATAGTCATGGGGAGTGAAGAAAGAACATAGGGCTCATGGGCAATACATGAAGCACATATAAAGACATACATGAGTGTTTGCCAGCATTTGTTAAGGCCTGGCCATCTTCTGGAGCAGACTTTTCCTAGAAGAAAGAGTAGCTGGGAAGGGCAAAATGGATGTAGACACTCCTCCATGCCATTAACACTATCTGCCATGGCAAAGGACTTACATGGCAGGGAGCAGAGCCCATCTACTTGTTGCCACACCATCAACACTGCAGCTACACCAGCTGGGAAACCTCCCCTGCAAGCAGTTTTCTGAGGATAGGCTCAAGTTTGTGTGTTTGTTGTGGCTGTGGGCATTGCTTGCATCCTTCAATGTCCTCCATGTAGTGAGGACATCACTCTTCAATGTCCTCCATGGAGTTAGAATCCTACTTTTCAATGTCCTCCACATAGTCATGGCAAAGGCTCCTCAAACTTTCTGAGCTCTGTTTCCATCAGGTCTGTGTCCAAGACACTCTTGAGTAGCTCTCCTTCACCACTGAAGAAGGTGATTCATTGTGAGGATCTATTCAGTACAATAGAGCCTAAATTCAATTTCTTGTAAACATCAGGAATGTTCAGACACTGGGCTCTGGTTTAGGTCCTTACAGAGTTGGTCAACAGAGACATCTTGAAAGCTGCTCCAGCCATGCTCCTTGAGCCCAAACATTTTAGTAGGGCTTGTTGCCATAGGGGTAATGGTTTTAAACTACAGGAGAGTAGATTCAGACTAGGTATCAGGAAAATGTTATGCTAAGGGTGGTGAAACACTGGCCCAGGTTGCCCAGAGAGGTGGTAGATGCCTCATCCCTGGAAACATTCAAGGCCAGATTGGACCCGATCTAGTTGAAGATGGCCCTGACAATTGCAGGGAGGTTGGACTAGATGATCTTTAAGAGTCCCTTCCAACTCAAACCCTTTCAAATGGGACTTCTCCTGACAAAAACCGAGAAGACATCTCTCCAGGGTAGTGTGTGGTATCAGACTTCTGACAACCTCCTTCAGAGCCTCCTGCTTTGCTGCTCTGCACCACAGAAGCCTTTTAAATGGAGCCCTGTCCCATTCCTATTTTACACGGCAAGGTTAAGGGATTTGCAGGGATTATTATGGGCCAGCAGCACTCTTCCCTGCCATAACTATTATTCTTCCTCCTATGGGCTAATTTCAGCTGAGCCAACAGCTTCCACCCACAATCTCAAGACATTCACTGCAATATTTAATACCATTGCATATTCAGCAAACAAGCTTGAAGATTTTCCACTTACCAAAGATTCCCTGGGTTTTTTTTTTTCTTCCCTTCCCTTTAGGAGGGTGAATAACTAAAAATCAAGACATGATAGAAGCTCTTCATTCATCAGCTATGTTTGCAAGCCCTCCTGAAGTGGAGTGTGGGAACGGCGTCTGGGACAAAGCGTGGCCCCAAGCCCGGATGTGCCTTCTCCACCTTAACAGCAGCATCTGCTTCCCAATATGGCATGCTCTGCACTATCTCAGGCACAACTTGAAACTTTGCAGCTGTTGCCACTCCAAGTCTAGCTCTAAATCCAGCAAGAGAGGCTGGGATAGTGGGGGAGTGCAGGGCACTTATTATCCTGTGCAGAGGGATGGGAAGAAAGCCCTCGTGCATCATACAGAAGCACAAATCCAAGGCAGTTCTTGCACAGGAAGGGCCAGGCAGTGCCTGAGTAAGTGAACAGAGTGTAGATACCAATAACTCATCCTGGAAAGAAAAGACTCTTTCAGTCTTGCATTTGTAAGTCCAGGAAGATATTCTCTAAGTATAGAAGTTTTGTTGACAGACTAGGGGGAAGTCTATTTGCCAGCATAGGCAATAAGAGTGATAGGATCATAGAACCATAGAATCACAGACTGGTAGGGGTTGGAAGGGACCTTTAGAGATCATCTAGTCCAACCCCCCTGCAGAAGCAGGGTCACCTAGATCAGGTGGCAAAATCCAAGGTCATCCACCCTGCCCAACATGGGATTACAGGTTGCTTTCTTCTCTTTTATTCTCCCTGTTCAACTCCCAAGATGGAAAGCAGTGAGGGCAAGATTGTCACCCAGACAGGACTTGTGGGAGCCTTCCAATGACACTTGATCTCCGAGTCGTAAGGAAGTGAAAAGCAGATGAGGGTCCAGACACGTGCCTGGGCAGCTGGAGGTCAGTTGTGAAAGGCTGCATGTGAAAGGGAGTATGTAAAGTCAAGGAGGATGCTCCTGAAATTGGAGGAAGAATCTTCCCCTCGATGTGAGGAGACTCAAAATAGAAAATCAATAAAATAACCAGACAAAAAAGATCAGCTCAGTCTTCCTGGGTAAGGTCCAAGGGTGAAAAACTAATTCCAGAAAATGAGGTCAACCTTCTCTAATAACCATAGCTACTGTTTGTGCTCCACCGAGACACGCATGTGTGGAGTTTACCTCTCCTCTATTTATAGATTCCATCTCTTGACCTGGAATTCAATGCCTCTCAGTTGATCCTGTTGTGACGGGCCACACTCTGCACCTTTATTGCACTGGCACCGATGTTGTCTTTATTTAAAGGATGAGGGAAAAGAGAAGAACAGGGCTGAGACTGAAATCCAGCATTCATTTGTCCTTCTAACAACTAAATTCACTGCAACTCCTCATTTAATTTTTTTCTGCCTCTTTTTTTTTTCCCAAAAGGGACCCCTGAAGCTACTGTAAACCTTTCTGGAGAGAACATTCGAGCAAGCCCCACAAAAGATGGGTTTTTTGGTACCAAATTTAGAACAGAAAGTGTCCCCATCACGACTGGGACTTTGGAGGATCTGGGAGATTTAAGTCCTCACAGCATTGGTCAGCAGAGACATCTTGAAAGCTGATCTGGCCATGTGGTTTGAACCCATCTCAACAATGGGATAGTTTCTTATGCTTTGGCCAATCTCAGTCTCTTCTCTTGCAGTCGAGGGTGAAGGGACACCCACAGAATCACACAGAATCACAGAATCTCAAGGGCTGGAAGGGACCTCAAAAGCTCATCCAGTCCAACCTCCCTGCCAGTGCAGCACCACCTAGAGCAGGTCACACAGGAACTCATCCAGCTGGGTTTGGAATGTCTCCAGAGGAGGAGACTCCACAGCCCATGAGGGCAGCCCCTCCCAGTGCTCCCTCACCTCAGCAGGGAAGAAGTTTTTCCTTTTAATTCTTTGGAACCTCTTGTGTTCCAGCTTGTACCTGTTGCCCCTTGTCCTATCATTGGACATCATTGAGAGTAGCCTGGCTCCATCCTCCTGACACCCACCCTTCATGTATTGTAACATTAATGATGTCACCATACCTAGGACTTCTTCTCCATACCCAGGACCCACAATGCCAACCAGCAGTAGGGAAGGGCTGTGTGAGGATGAACAATTTGGAGGGCTCTTCAGTCAAACCTCAGACTCTCTGTTTCCACCCTTGACTTAGCTACGCTCAGCCACTTCAGTCCTGGGATAGACCTTATTAACCCCCCTCTCAAATGGCTGCAGACAGGGCATCATCAAAGTGTGCAAGGTCATCCTTTGTCTCCCTGGGACAGCTTTTTCTCAGGGTGTGGACAGCTGAGGTGGTTCAAAATATGTCACTAGGCTTTGTGGCATTTGGTCCAGCAAGTGCCAGGGATGCTTTTGCCCAATTGTAGTTCAAATCAGGAAGACAAGAAGAGAGTTATTTTCCTCTTGTACACACACTGGTGGCTCAGTGGCATTGTGGTGGCCTTGAGCTGGCAAGTTCTCAGCAAGGAAATTTAGTTCCAACAGAAACCCAGGAAAATTGACCCAGGGAGAGGATAAGAAGGGGCAGCAACATTGGTTTAGGTTCCTAGAGAGGCTTGGGCATTAGCACGGTGAGGAAGGCTGGAGTCCTCTTTAGCGTTTCCAGCACTTCATAAATTTCAGAGAGATTTAGGGCAAGGAGCCAGATGTTTGGGGAGAAATTCTGAACACTAAAGGCAAGTGGAATTTTTTTTTTGGGTAGTGTGTATTTTTTCCCATTAGCTGCAAGGCTATATTTAGAAGAGAGGGGGAGAGAGAGAGAGAGAGCACGAGAGAGAGATTAGGCTTTGCTTCATGTTCTGTAGTCACTCCAGTTGTTCTGCTTGTAGGAACAGATGTCTCTTTCCTGGGGTGATAGCATTCAGGTCCACAAGGAAGTTTTCTTACCTGCAGCTCATCTAACATAGAAGGGAGATCAAGCCAGAGGTAAGTCAGTCCATCATGGAGGAAAACACCGCAGTGAATGCTTTTGGGATAACAGTCTGAGATAAAGGAGGGGCTTGGGATCAGAGAAGTGGCAGCAGGGGGGCAGGAGGGAATTACTGGAGACTGGACCCCAAGTTCAGAGTGGAAAGCATGGCTGTTGCAGCAGGGAGCTCTGGCAGGGATGGCAGCCGAGAGGGTTCTGCACCAGACACGTGGACGAGCAGCTTGGAAAGCCCCTGGCTCCGTCCCTGAAGCAGGTGTGAAAGTCCATTAGGAGATGCCTGACCTGGAAAGGGGCTGTGAGGGGTTTCTCCCACTGTGAGCTTCCCTACTTTTGGGGTTCGGGGCAGTGCCGTGGTATTTGATCATTTCTTAAGGAGATAGAGGCTGATGAAAAGTGTGCAAAGCTTTGCCCCACTGAAAAGTACTATGCCAGCCCTTGAGAGGAGTGGGCAATGTCTTTGTATCTTTGTGTCTTTGTTGTTTGCATCTGTGTGTTCCCAAGCATAATGAAATTCTGGGGAAATGTGTTTAGGCAGGATTTGGAAGCCAGGAGAGGAGACAGTGCACTGCCTGGCATGGGGTCAGCTGCAACTGGGGATGTTTCCCCTGTTTGGCCATGCAGCAGGATGAGAGCTCAGCCCTAGGAAAGATGCTGTTTTCTTTCACTAAACCTGCTTGCTAGGTCAGTTTAAAGAGAAACAAATCCTTTCCAGGGTCCTTAATCAGGCTCCTTCAGAAATGCCCCCTGCTTTCATACAACACACCCACCAACAGCTCAGAGTTTCTCCAGGGTTCCTGAAAGTCCTGGAAGCACAATGCCCAGTAAAGGAAACCACAGAAACCAGCCTCCCAAAGGGTTAAGATCTGGTTATCCATCCTCAGATAACTCAAAAAATGTCTACTGCCTGACCAGGTCTCTCATCTCATTTCATTCCCTGGGTCTAGTCCAGGCATGGCCCCATGCCTCAGCTTCTCCCTGAAGAGAGAAGCAAAACTTGAAGTGAGTGCTGGGCTGCAGAGCTGGATCCAGGCTGGGCTTGTTCCTTGCCCATGGCACACTTGACCCCTCTCCCTTCCTGTATTGCTGTCACCTTCATTGTCTGTGCTCCCTGGGGTTTGAGCATTGCCTCTCCTGTCCTACATCCCTGGGCCAGGCTGGATCCCAAGTACTCCCCAACAGCAAACCCCTGTTGTTTCTCTTCCCCCACTGTCCTTGTTGGGCTTTTTGCCAAGGGACAGAGGAAGCAGGCAATTGGAGGCAGGAAGAGGGAAAAGTGCTAAAAGAATTAAAAGTTTCCTTTTCAAAAGCAAGCAGCAATGCCCAGGCCAGATGTTGCTCAGTTTCATCTCCTGTGATGTTTTTTGCACTTGCCTATAAAGTTCCTGCATGTGTCTAGAAGGTAATTTTCACTGCAGGGCTCTCCTTGTACACAGCCATGGTACTTGTTATTCCAAACTGATGTTTCTAGCAGTTTGTCCCTTGCACCCTTGAAATGATGGATGGATTACTGTAATCTCAATGAAATCAAATGCATTTCTCCTATACCATTACAGCCTCCCAAAAAAGACAAGCACAAATCCTTCTCTACTGATTGGACCTATAAACTCCAAATCTATACGTTGCTTTCAGACCTAGATTTTGGGGAAAAAAACCCTAAATCCTTTTGGAAAAGCTTTCCCCCCACTAAATTTGTGCTTTCTCCTCATATTATACTGGTCTACAATGACAGAGAGGGATACATGCAGGAAGTCATGCTCTGATTTCTCTTAAAGTATCAGAGCTACAAATACAGAACATCTACTGCAGAGATGTCACTTCATGCTCCCTCGTGACAGATGGCACCTGGTACTAGCCCTGACAGGCTATGAGATATTGGCCTTTTAAAGGCTAACAGCATGATTTATAGAGCATCCACCAAGACATTTCATATTCCTGTCACTCCAAGGCCACAATGTGGTAACACAGAAACGGGTGACATGAAAAATGCGACGGTATCAATGAAGCATTGTAGATGTCAAACCTTTTCAGGAGGGACTTTTCTACTCAGTATGGTATAAACAAGCAAGTAGAGACATAAGCCCTTTATCAGCACTTCAAGGTGACCAAGTAAGATGTGCTGGAGGATCTCTGGGTTCCCACCGCTGCTAGGTGCATGTTTGCAGGTGAGGAGAGGCAATGTATGGACAATCACACCTCTTTGTTTGCTTGTACGTGTACATCTGGCCTCCTTCTTTCAAAGGCTGAAGCATTACTGCTGCAAATGTGTGTAGAGGAGGTATAAGTTGACCAGAAATCTGTCAGCATGTGAATTCCCTGCCCTGTGTGTCTTTGGGAGCTTCATTCCATACTTTCCATGCATGTTCAGGACAGGGCTGGGGGAGGACCACACAGATCTTTCCAAGTTTTTAATAAATTGCCTCTGGAGAGTCCAGGACTGATGATCTGTCACCTGGTTTTAAGCAGCAGTTCAAGTCTAGATGCAGAGAGTGAGCATCTGGGCCAAGCCAAGTGGCCTCATTCCCTCTGGGGTCACTTTACTCCGTGAAGAAGAGGAATGCAGTTGGGAGCGTTGTGCTCTCTCTCTTCTAACTGGCAGTGATCCCTTATGGCCTAAGACAACCTTTTGGACTAAATCAATGCTTGGGCACCCATAGGCTATTCCTTGTCCTCAGCTGAATCAGGCATTTGGGTACCTCACTCTCAGAGGATCTGATTTTGGCCTTGGGCTTGCTAAGGAACGTGATGTCTACCCATGTGCACACACATCACTGAACACAACGTGGTGAGTAGTACTCAGATCACAACTCACTCATCACCCATCAACAGTAGAGCCTTGGAGATGAAGGATCACTTGTGGGCTAAGTGGGCACGGAGGCAGGACACAAAAGGCTCAGCAGCACATCAGCAACAGCAGCCCAACAGCCCACATTGCACTGGCCCCCATATACCTGTAGTCTGTGATTGCATCTATGATTTGAAGGACAACTCTTGGCTACACCTGGGACTGGACATTCAAGTTTTTCCTCTGGCCAGATAGGAAATCTGATTCACATGGTCAACTTTAGAGATGCAAAAGTCACCATCACACCCTTCATTACACATGGGGTCATGTCTGGTCAGTGCAGACGTCTGTCCCCAGTCAGGCTGGTTCTGCCATGAGGAAGGTGTGGTTGGTGTAAACCTGAAACCATTTCAGGAAAACAAGGACAGGTAGGCAATATACTCTCTTTGAAAATAAGCCATCCAGTCCTGCTTGCAGTGTTTCAGTGCCAAAGCAATGGTGAAGACCTAAATGAAAGGATGTGTGGTGGAGGTTGCTAGAAACTCCTTGCAGGTTCCTATTAGAGGAAATAAGGATCACTGTCAGCCCCTATTTGTATCTCTGTCATATCTAATTTCCTCCATCCTCCTAATGTTTTTGAATCTGTTGGCTAATTGCAACCATAATTTGGCAGAAGGGAAAGATCACCTCAATTTTCAGGAAATTAGGCAGCAACGAGAGGACAAAGTCAAGCAAATGTCAGAGCCAAGGGAAGAGCTGGAAAGTAAGTAAGGCAGCCAAGTGTCTACATGGGAGAAAGTTGTAACAAGCATCTTAACCAGGGCAAAGCATCCATCCAGGCTTGTAAGTCACTGCAAGACATGAAAGGGTAAGAAAGTAGGTGTCAGTTAATCTGACACTCACAGAACTATGTGGTTTGTGTCTCCAAATGCTTTTCTTTCCATGATATTGGAGGGGAAGGTGTTACCCTGTACTGGGTTTTACTATTTCCAACCGCAATTCCCCAGCAATCAGGTGTTTCACACACTCTGGCCACTCTCAGACCTCGAGGCTTCTAGGAGAGAAACAAGTGAGTGGAGAGATCTGATGCTCACAAAAGCAGAATCTTCCCCACCATGGGACTAGCCTCATTTCTATTTCAGGGTGGGATTTTTCTCCCCTAGACATTAGTTCCCTTCTCAGAGCCTGAGACTAGACTGACACAAGCTTTTCACTTTCAGCAGTTGGATTCATTCCCCTTCTCTCCCTTTCTCCCTCCATTCCCACTGTCAGCAAATCCACCCTTCCCCAGGCTGAGCATGAGGCACACAGAATAAGCTTTACCACATATACGGCAAGGTCCTTGATATGCACAAAAACACCATATTTGGCCAGTTTGAGCCAGAGTCAAGTGAGAGCTTGCCAGCAGGAGAATCACACAATTTAATCTGAAAGAGAGTGAGTTTAACCCTTCCTTTATAAATATGATGATAAATGACCCAGGAAACTTTAAACATGGAAAGGCTGCAAAACTAAACACATGCTGCTGCCACCCCAGGCAGCAGAGTAACACTAGCAGGCAGGAAAAGGTGAGGGGGACGAGGGGGAGAATGGAGGAACCAGGTTGCTATATCAGATGTTCTCATTCAGCACAGGGAGATGAGAAAAGCTGAAGCTGTTTGTACTGAAACCGCTTGCTCACGCTCCTTAATGCACTTTTCATCTTCCTGATGGCAATGCATAGCTCTGTGGGACTGCATGCAGAGATCCTATCTGCACACACCAATAAACAGCCCTTTTGGAGAGCAGTTAGGACAGAGCTCAGTTGTCTGACCTGCCTTTTCTTTTGTATCCTTTTACTCAAATTGCTGAGCCAGATCCAACAGTGCCCCAGGTGAAGTGAACTGTGTTAACTTCAGCAAGTGGAGGGTGAGGCTTAAGGCTGACACTAAGTGAAAATGTTGGGTGGAATGAAATACAGGATGGTCAAAGATATCCTCCTGGGGCAGCTAGAGCACTGAGCTGCCCACACTAAGCACACAAGTGTGATGCCAAGCAGCGAGTGAAGGAGAAAGGAGGCTGCAGGGCCTGGTTTCAGCACACTGACCATCTGTTTCCTCTTTGGCCCAAGAATGATGGAATTGGTCGTGTCACATTACAATGAGAAAGTATTTCAGAGCAAGTCCCTCTCTCCCAGTGCTGAGCAAGGACCTTTATCAGAACGAAGGAAACCAGGTCAACTTCCAGTCTCCGTCCGTCCCCTTATCCCATTGCTACCCACGTGCCTGCTGGACTTCTAAGGAAATGCTTCCCACAGTCTCACAGCCAGACAGACAAAGTCCAGCCTGAGAGGTATAACATCTAACAGCATAGGTCAGCTGGCATGGTCAGACAGCCCTCAGAAGGATGCATGTTTACTCATCTAGGGCTTTGCAGATTGGTGGCTCCAAGAAACAGGACTGCATGGGAATCTGGGGGGCTGAGACCTAAATTGGGCATGAGGAAGGCTGAACTTCAAACTTTAAAGATTTTAAGAAGGGGCTTAGCACAAGGGCTGTTTGCTCTGTAAGCAAAGGTAATTCTGATTCTTGTAGCTATGTATGAGTTCATGCCAGAGCAGCAAGCAATAAAAAGTACCAAAAATGGCAAAATAAAGGTTTGCAAAGGCTTCAAAGCTTCCCATGTATTTAACCATGACCCTCACTGCTTGCTATATCTCACCACTCCACAGTGATGGGTAGCTGAACAGGCTCACTTGAACACCTGAATGAGTATTTCTGATGGCAGAGACCTGGTTGGTGTAATCTTTTGGCTAAGGGTGGGAGGGGGAATTGGAGATCTTTGGGAATGTTTGCTTTCCCTAAGGCGTGAGGTCACACTGCCACTCTGTGCCTGGTGCAGCCTGCTGTAAAAAGGGGCAACGAACCTTTGTCAAGTGCTTGGAGACCCACAATGGAAAAAATACTTAGTAGCTGTTAACCAGGGGTTTGGTCCAGCTCCATCTCGTTAAAAGCACTCAGAGGAATGCTGTTTCTTTGCCAGTCCAGCTCTCTGTCCCTTCTGCTTGTGAGCCATGAGATGAGGGCAGTCCCACAAAGAAAGGAAAAGGCCATTCACCCAAACATCCATCAGTAACAATCTGATTAGAGGAAGACTTTTCCCACCACAGCCCAAGAGGCAGCTTTTCCACAGCCTGTCAAGGAGGAAACCTTCAGCATTATTTAAATTTGTTGAAACTTCTTTCATGTAGCTGTTTTAGTTTTGAGTTCAGACAGGGCAGCAAAGGACTGGGAAAGGCACAAACTCTTAATTCAGTTCCTCCTTTGCATATTCAATTTTGGAAACAAAAGGTTACCTGTTAGTTTTTAGCAGTTTTCAATATCTGCAATTTATTTCTCTGCACATGGGGCTCTGGACAAGGTGACCATACAAATCAGCACAATGTATATAGTGATGATTTTTATCTCTGTCCATGGACAATACTCACAGTGGATCCTTTTCTTTTAGTCTGTAAATTGCCCTACATCCCTCAGGAGCATTGTGGGGATGAGGGACATTTGAATGGGTTTGGAATTACTGATTTCACTGAGGCAGGAAAGGAAAAACAGAAGATTAATATCAGGTGCATGTGATAAAGGATGTGAGACTGAAGAAGAATCTCCCTGAGGAGGCAAGCTGCTAACTGGATGTAAAAGGTAGATGTTCAGTCACCAAGATGATTGAGGAGATGGAACATCTCTCCTGTGAGGAAGGGTGCAGGACCTGGGGCTGTTCAGTCTGGAGAAGACTGAGGGGGGATCTTATTAATAGTTACAAGTATTTAAAAGGTGTTTGTCAAGAGGATGGGGTGACACTTTGTTGTCTCCAGTGACAGGACAAGGAGTAATGGGCATAAACTGGAACACAAAAAGTTGCACTTAAAGCATAAGGAAAAACTTCTTTGCTGTTGAGGTGAGGGAGCCCTGGCCCAGGCTGCCCAGAGAGAGTGTGGAGGCTCCTTCTCAGGAGGTTTCCAAACCCACCTGGACACACTCCTGTGCCCCCTGAGCGAGGGGAACCTGCTTTAGCAGGGGATTGGACTAGATGATCTCTAGAGGTCCCTTCCAACCTCCAGCATTCTATGATTCTATGAAAATCAGAGCAAGCAGCCAGTGCCTTAGAATTACAGTAGGAAGACAAACGCATGTACTTCTCAACACACTCTAGTGCATGCTGAAGGACGAGATGAGTGGTTTTGTCTTCTCCCTCAGCTCAAATATCTGTATGGACATAGACATACAAGGCCACATGGCACTCAAGGGGCAACAAAGTCTTTACTCCTAGGTTTACACCGCTGCAGTGGCTTCCACAGTGCTCCTCTTGACAACATCTGCAAAGAGAAATCTGGGAGCAGATCCAGACATCTGCTCGTTTCACTTTGTTTTTGTAATTAAAGAGCAAAACAAACAAGCAGAGAAGATGAGATGGTGAGAATATTAGAAAACAGGCCAGTGTTCTGCTTCCTCCTCATGCATCTTTCTCAGGTGCCAGACCTTGCAACTCCACTGCCTCCAGCCAGTCTTGGGTCCAGTTTTTCCTGTTGTTCACTGACAGAGTGCTTGGCACAAAATGTAAAGAAACAAGACTCTTCCCCAGGAGCCTGGAGGCTCAGTCAGACCGAGACAAAATAATATGAACATGTGTGCTGCTTTGGCTGCCACTGGAGTTCAGTGCAGGGTGAGGTAATCTGGTCACTCCTGAAACACAAGATGCTTCAACATCTCCAGTAGCTGCTGGAGATGGCCTAAGAGTCAAAAGTGGACAGAAGTTAGGGCTGCTCCTCTTTGGCCAGCAGTTCTTTGGGACATTACAGGTTGTCTGAGCCCAAGCTTCAGGATTGCAGTCCTGCAGCATAACCTGGCACTGAGTTTGATCTCAGGTGGGCTTTATGTTTGAGCACTTGGCATTCCAATGGACAACTCTATTACTTGGGCTTGAGTGGCCACCTAAAGAGAACAGACTGCCATTTGATTATAAATATCCTCCCAAGTCCAAAGATGTTAAAGAAACAACTCTTCCTTTCACATCACTTCCATAGACTAGAGGAGAGATAAGAAGAAACCAGAGCAGTCACCAGACTCCAGGCCAACAGACCTAAACTCCATCATGATGGTAAAATCCCTTCTACAAGAATTTCCAGAGGGAATTTCACACCTGGTCTCCTAAACTCTCAGTCCTAATCTCTGCTTTTGCTCAATAAATGTCCTGCTCCATGCTCTGCTGGCTTGAATGAACCATGACTAGGCTGTAGCATCTTATGAGGACTCTTGATCTTGAATGTTGAACATTTACCAAACATCATCTCCAGCCCTCTCCAAAGTGAGAAGAGATAAGAAAGCACCCACACTTTGATCACTCAGTCCCCCATAGCAGCCTGTCTGGCCATGTCCTATGACCTCATTCACCAGTACAGATTGGAAACTGTTCTACTGAAAAGGACATGGTGGTTTGATGGATGTTAGGCTGAAAAAGAACCATCAAGCAGCATGCACTCACTGCAGACAGGGAGAAGTACACACTATGGGAGGAATGCACCAGTACAGCCTGAGGGTAACCAGCTGGAAGATGTCTTGGTAGAGGACATGAGGATCCAGGTGAACACCAAGTTGTACATGAGAAAGAAAGCCAATAAATCTCCCAGGTTGCCTTAGGACAAGCATTGCCAGCAGCCTGAGGGAGGTGATCGTTCCCCTCTGCTCAGCACTGGTGAGACACATCAGGAATATTGTGTCCAGCAAATGTACAGAGACTTGGGAATCTCTTCCCCTAAATCTCAGTTCCCCAGCTCTTTATCCCAGAAATGTGGAGGCCACCTATTTTTTTCAGGAGATATGGAGGAGTTCAAGAGCTTGAGAGCTACAGCGAGCAGGGATTTGTAGTTCATTAGCCCAAGAAGCAAGATTTTGGTGGCTAGGCAGGAAAAGGCTTTGGCACTTGTCAGGCAGGCTCAGAGCTGCTGTGATACTCTCTGGACCCAATTAGGACTGTCCCTGCAAAACATTTGCTTTTGGCCAGCAGGAACTCTTCTGAAGGTTCACTTCTCACTGGAAGGTTTCTGATCTAGGTAGCTTACTCCTCCATTTTGTACATGGCCACCAGCAGCTTGAAGCATCTCACAGGCACATCTTTAGTCCATTTTCCCAATCCTCATAAGCAGTAATAAGCACTAGAGGAGGCAGAAAGATGGGACATGCCTGGGTGAGCTGGATATCCCAACTCCCTTAGCAATTCCTTCCTGGTTGAGGCCCCATGGATCCTGTGAGCACTAGAGGATGTGTTTGCAGCTCCTTGTCTCATAGCCTTTCCACACTTGGCTCTGTGGTAGCAGGGATTTCAAACCCTCATAACTCAAGGCTTTCAGCATCATTCTCTGCTGATTCAAGCTGATTTTTTAATCTCAAAGTCCTGCTGAGCTGTTTTGAGATATACCAGACATTTTTCAACCATTTATTTTTATTGAAACCAGCCAAGTCTCTGTATATATTGGGCTCTCTTTTTTTTTTTCTTTTAATCTTTTTTAATACACAAATCAGTTTAAAATAGTGTGTAAGTCAGGAATGATTTGCAAATTAAACTGTCAAACCCTGGCAGGAGCAGCAGCTGACGCCCTTGGTTTGAAATCTCCCGGCTGCTGTTGCTGTGAGCGCAAATCTCTAGAAGATGCCACAAAACCTGCTGGTGCTTTCCTGGAAAATTCAGCCATTCTTTGAGATCAAAAAGTCTTAAGAGTTCCTGAAAATACTGCTGCATGTAACTCTCTAATGGGATCAGCTGGCCAAGGGAAGGGATGTGATATTTTAGGAGTCAGATGCTGGGGCTATAGTTGTCCTAATAGGTTGTGTCAATGTCTTCTGTCTGACAGCACAGTCCTGCTCCCATGGCAGGGCAGGAAGAGCATCCAGTTGGGAAGAAGCTGCTCAGATGGAGGAAGGGCTCAAAACAATAAACACCATGTTCAGGTTTGAGGCCTCATCTGAAGTCCTTTGTCCATTTCTGGGCTCCCCAGCTCAAGAGGGACAGGGAAGTGCTGGAGGGAGGCCAGTGCAGGGCCACCAAGATGATCAGGGGACTGGAACATCTTGCTTTATGAGGAAAGGCTGCAGAAACTGGGGCTGTTTAGTCTGGAGAAGAGGAGACTGAGGGGAGATCTCATTAATATTTACAAATATCTCAGTGGTGGGTATCAGGAGGTTGGGGCAGCACTTTTTTCTATTGTATCCAGTGACAGGACAAGGGGTGATGGGATGAAGCTGGAACACAAAAACTTCCATTTGAACACAAGAAAAACCTATTTCAGAGTGAGGTGAGGGAGCCCTGGCCCAGGCTACCCAGGGAGGGTGTGGAGGCTCCTTCCTTGGAGGTCTTCAAGACCTGCCTGGACACATTCCTGTGTGACCTGATCTAGATGAACCTGCTTCTGCAGCGGGGTTGGACTGGATGCTCTCTAAAGGTCCCTTCCAACCCCTACCATTCTGTGATTCTATGATTCTATGAGACTAGACTTGGTAGGAGCCTCATATTGGCCTGACCCTCCTTGTCACAACTGCAGATGTTCTGTGCCCTCAATGAGCATCAATGCCCCGTGCTTGGATTTGGCAGCCCCCTCTGTTTCTCTAGGCTGTCTGCCACATGGCTGGCTCAAAGATGACCACGTGTAGGTCCCCCGACTTTCCCTTCTCCTTTGCCCTCCTCAGTATAGTTCATGTCTCTGTTCTTGCTCAGGCCTTACAACTACTTTTGCACAGGGCAGGGGAACAGAAGCTTAAAGAGGGGATTGTGTGTCTGCTCCAAAACATGCCTCTGGAACCAATGGAAGACTAATTATAAATCTAGGTATTTTCCTAAGGGTGAGATGCTGGCAGATGAGATGCTCAGAAAATACAGCAATATTTGTGACTACTGAGGATGTACAAACAGATTGATCAAAATATTCTTAGGTGACAATATTTTGACCCCTAAGAAATGTTGAGATGCCCATCAATATAGCACCGTTTCTTTTCTTCCAGATGGCTGGGAAGTCAGTGACCATGCCGACCTCTTCCACCCTGCTGCCAGCCTTTGACTCTGTCAACTCCACCCAGCAACCCAACTCCAGCATCTACTTGTTCTCCAAGTTCATCCACCCCGACAAAGAACTGTACACAGAATTTTACAGCCTGTGGATTGCCCTGATGGTGGTCAATGCCATCATTTTCCTGGTGGGTGTTGTGTTGAACAGCTTGGCGCTGTACGTCTTCTGCTTCCGTACCAAGACAAAAACCACCTCTGTTATTTACACCATCAACTTGATTGTTACTGATCTCTTAGTGGGCTTTTCCTTGCCTGTCCGGATCATCATGTTCTACAGTGCAGGGGACTGCCTGAATTGTTCCTTGGTTCATATCTTTGGCTACTTTGTCAACATGTACTGCAGCATCCTCTTCCTGACGTGCATCTGTGTTGATCGTTACCTGGCAATCGTACAGGTGGAGGCCTCACGTAGATGGAGGAACCCCACCTGTGCCAAGGGGATCTGTGTCTTCATTTGGGTCTTTGCCACTGTGGTGACTTTCTCCATCCTGACTATGGCAATACAGTTTGCTGAGTGCTGCCTTGCCAAGATTCTGGTCCTCATGGTCTGCGAGTATTTCTTCCCCCTCATCATAATCATCTTCTTCACCACCAGGATTATGTGTGCTCTGTCCAAGCCCAGCCTCATGCACCAGAGTCGGGAGAGGAGGATGAGGGCTGTGCAACTCCTTACCACAGTCCTCATCATCTTCATGATCTGCTTCACTCCTTTCCATGTGCGACAAGTAGCAATCTCCATCAACCCAGACATGCCCCATGATGTCAGCCTCCTCGTCTACCACGTGACAGTGACCTTGAGCAGCCTCAACAGCTGCATGGATCCCATTGTCTACTGCTTTGTCACCAATAACTTCCAGCTAACCATGAAAAACATCTTCAGGAAAACCGAGCCAGAGCAAGCCAGTGTGGACATCCTGGGTATGAACAAGAACTCCAAGAGCTCCAACGCAATCATTGCCTTCTCAAACACAATAGGAAGCCCTGTGAGCTTGCCATCACCAAGCAGTGTCCAGATATAACCCACATCTGATGGGACACGCTGTAGAAAGCCAGTGTAACGATGCTGGAACAAATCTGACCTCTCTGTTTTTCAGGCTGAGGTTCAGAATGACAGTGATGGAATTTGTTCAAGAACATTGTGGCCTGTTTGGAAAAATGGAACTTGCAAGTGCTCTCAGTACCAATACAAAAGAGAGTCTATTAATTACTGTTCCCAACAGGAAAGTTTTCTTTGTATTTTAATACAGACATTTTGCTAGCAACAAATTCTTTACTGTGGTTTTCTTTTTGTGTTTGACATCACAATGCAACACTCTTAGAATGACTTAGAAATCAGGAAATCTCTGTTTTCTATGAAAGCTCTTGAGCCTTAGGCATGTGATAAAAGTCAAGGATACAAGGGATGTTTCCAGAGCTATCCATTACAAAGATTTTGGATGCCAGAAGAGTGGGAAAGAAAGTATTCTAACCCATCTGTCACTAGTAACTACTCATTTGTTTCTGAGAAAGTCTGAACTTTCTTGGGGAAAATAAGATGAAGCCAAGCAGAAAAGTTTCCTCTCACTATTTCAGCTATAAGAGAAAATACATATGGGTTTATGTTTCCACACACATTGTCTGGGCTGGGGAGAGGTTAAGGATATGTTCTGCCTTTATTCAAATCAGTAAATCATCTAAACTACAGATGAGCATACAGAAAAGCTGTGAAACTGAACATGCTCTCCAGCAAACTCTGCTGTTCTGCTCTCTCTCCCAGAATAACAACCAAGATGAAAAGCAGAACCAGGCTATGATGTTCTACTATTCTTGTTTGATATTTCTTCCTGGCATGCTGTAAAATCAAGGCATGCTGTCCTAATTCCCACTATCAGTCCATTCACTCATTCACTTAAATGTTGGTGCTACCAAGGATAGGAAGATAACCCGTCTCAGGCATCTAAGTTGAAATTCACCCTGGTACAAAGTCACTAGAATGAGTTAAGAGTCATATTAAAAGGGCATCTGAGGCTAAGGGTGCTGCAAAATTCTGTCCACAGTGCTGGGTAAAAGTTTTAGATCAAACTGCACCAATTATGCAATGTCAATGCAAAAAATATATCCTGGGAAAACAGCAAAACCTGCAGCATGAACAGCAATAACTGTTGTTCTTGCTCCATGTCTCCTCTCTCACATGCCTATTGCCCCTCCAGCTGGAAGGCTGCTACCAATTCCTCAAGCCTAGAGAACAGCTTCCCCCAGCTCTCACTGGTGTCTGCAGGCTTTATGGTTGGTCCAAGATTGAGAATCCTACAGCACTCTGCTTCCCCTTGGTCTGACCATGGGACAGCCATCACAGGAACACAGTCAGTACTTCAAAGTCCCTCTTGCAACCGAGTTTACAAGAGTTTGCCTCTGGCAATAGACGTGTTTCCCCCGACCTATTTCTCTGACCAAGTCAATAGTACTACAAACTGAACAGCCAACATCACACAGGAATCTATCCAGAGATGAGTACAGTTGTCCCTGGGAGTACTGGGTGTCCCAGTTCCTGCCCCAGGCAGTGCTCATGGATGATGGAGCCCATGGAAGCAGAGACCTCTCAGCTGGGTGACTCTGGCCTCCATGCTGCCTGTATCTCCAGGGACATAACAGCAACCCAGACACCATCTGCACATGGAGATACTTTAATGCACACATCTTCCTCTGGCACCAAAATCCCCCAAGGGAAGGACTCAGTTGCCAACAGACCGGTGCTTAATAGATAGACATGATGGGGTGTCACCACACCTCTAGCTCCTGCTGCACAAAACTGTGATTCTCCTGCAAGTCCTACGCTGTCCCAATGTCCCTTCCCTCAGATATCCCACAGCATTCCCTTCTGCTTGGGTAGCTGGGGCCTGACATAAAATGATGTATCTGTAACCTCCAGATGGGCAGTGTTCAGTTGGACTTGCAGGTCTCACCTAGAACATCAGCACGATGCTGTCAGGCCATTGCTTATGTGTGTCCTCTTTGAGGCTTTCCCAGGCAATCCAGCTGACTCAGTACCCTTTCATTGGGAGCTCTATTCCTTCCAAGAGGATTTTCCTTCCAAGTGGTTGTGATGAGGGCCACCATCACCCATGAGATGCAAGACAGTTGTTCTGGTTGGTGTTTCCCAGACAGTCACAAACATGGTGAGGTTTCCCAGGGCCCAAGTGGGCTGTGTTTTCCTTCTGCCTCATCTATTTCCTTATTCATCTGTAAATCACTGTCATGGGCACCTAACAGCTGACACCACTACCTTCATGGATTAGGCTCTGACTTCTCAGCCAGACTGGCCACTTCACATTTCTGCCACCATTTTCCACCAGCCCCTCATTTGGAGGAAATCATTTTCACCACTTCCTTGCAAAAACCCAAAACCTCCTGCCCATCAATCTGCAAAACCCTCTTAGACTTTTCCATGGCATTAAAGCTCCTTGTAATGAAAATGTGTGTCACATACACAGCTGTTAACAGCACTACTCTCTTTGGCCAAGCCTACTTCAGAGAAACAAAGAAAAGTGCAAGCTCAGTGCATAGTTTATATTAGTTTCTATGTTCCAGCAAGCTACAGCTTCACACTTCCCCTTTGGTTTTGCTGTCAGCAGTATTTTTGCCATATACAGAAATGTCTTCACATCTTTCTCAGTGTAGTTGCTCATTTGAGGTCAGTATAAAATCTCTATGATTATTTGCTTAGATTTTTAAGTTGCTAAACAGGGTCTCAGTGGAAGCTCTGTCTTTCTGTTGTGAACTTAGCTTGGAGCAGTCTGAATTCCCTTTACTGTCAATCTATTATTCACTCCTCATAAAACCACCTGAGACTGGATAATTATCTTTATTTCATAATGTCTAGTGCCTTATTCAGAGCTTCCAGTGTTCCTTCTTCATCTTATCAAGGACACAGTGTCCAAAAATTGGAAAGAGGTGAAATCATTCACAGATTAGCTGGTTTTTTCCATGACTTTTTCTGCTCTTTGTTTAATCCATATTGTTTACATCTCTCTCCCCTCAGGGTGCAGCAATTGCTAAACTTCTGCCCTATTTCAAGGCACCTATTTCTTCCCAGGGCACAAAATGGAAAATCAGAACCGAAACCACAGGTGTCATCAGAAGTACTCACTCAAATGGCACAGTTTTAGTGGGCACCTTCCACCTGCCAATTCTCACTGCTGCAGAATCCTCCCTCAGTTCTTTGTGCTTCTGGAGACTGGAGAGAGGTCTCTTACCCCTCAATCTGTAATATCCCTCTGCTCAGGGTTATCTCCTTGGCTTGCCTCTTAGTGATTACTAACAAGGAATGCATTAGTCCTGATCCTACCCCAACCTGCCCTTTTTCTGATGAGAACAGCACAACCAAAGCCACACATGACACAATAGGGAAGTCTCCAAGGGCAATATGAGTATCTCCATGAATCATTAAACACATGCAGAGGATGCTAAAGTAAAGCACATACAAGTCAGCTTTTACAAAGCAGTCTTTTATGCAGGGTATTTAAAGATTTAGATGCCAAATTCCCAATGGTTTAAAAAGAAATCAGGCACTTAACAGCCTTTGAGGACCTGGAGCATTACCCAGAGGCTGAAATAGTAACAGGGATGGATGGGCATTGCATATCATACTATCAGCACCAAGTCTGTGGTAGACACTGTTCCCTAAAGAGCTTAACAGCAATAAAGAGCTCTGTAAAAAGCCCTGACCTTTCAGAGGAATTAACAGCATTCATTCCTCTTTGATGTGCTGTGATTCTCTTGTGCAGATAAAATCCTATAAAGTGAATTCAAAATATCCTCTTCTCCCAACTGCCCAGAGGCTAGCAAAAAAGAAGATCGTGGAAAAGCTCACTTGTGCTTCTTGGGATCTCAGTTACTGCTGTGATGAGAGAACTCTGCTAACTATGAGCTGCCTGGCTCACAACACACAGATGTCTGTGGTCTCTTAGCAAGCCAGGGGATGGGTATCCAGCCTCTTTCTCTTCCTGCTGTGTGTCCCACCTGTGGTGCAGCTAGCACAGCCCATGTTTCAAAGCACTACTGTCTTTGCAAGGCATTTCTTGCTACAGCCCACAAACCTGTAGCGAGGCAGAGATGCAGAATATCCAGCCCCCAGTCACACTGCAAACACAGCTGGGCCCAGCAAAGCTGAGAAACTCCAATTCTGCAGCAGAAAAGGAGTCCCTGACTCCACACATGGGGTTATCTGTCAGACTAGCTTCCTCCTGAGCTCTGAGTAAGATCTACCCTTTCTCCACAACCATCTTGATAACTGCAAAGAAGAAACAGCACAGCTATGTGCAAAGGCAATGCCTTCCTTCCTTGTCCCTTTGGGTTTTGCTGTCCCTTAGATGTGTGCACAAAAGTCTCATTAGTCAGCCTAATCAGCATTAATAAGTACTTTTAGAAGGTGTAGGCTCAACTTTCAGAAAAGCTGAGGAAAGTGGAAATGGCCATGTTAGGGCTATGAGCACAGGTGACCTGCATTAGCACTGAGTCTGCCACCCTGCCTGTTCTGTACTTGCTGGCTGCCTCATTCCAGCTGCAAGGGTAGGAGTGGCTCTGGGCAAGGATCTGGGAGGAGAAGAGCCAGGTCTGATCCCCACAGCTGCTCCAGGGCAGGGAAAGATGAGGAAAATATTGCTGAGGAACTGGAAACAAAGGTAAAGTAATAAGGGAGGAAGGAAGGGAGAGAGAGCCAATGAGTTAAACAACAAATGGAGCTCCACCGAAGAGGAGGGCTGGTGAGAATAAGGATGAAGAAACTAATCTAGGGGAAAGCAGCCAGGGAACACAGGGACCTGAAATCCAGCAAAGGATGACACAGGAAAATAAGTAAGAGCTTGTCTTGCTTTTCCCCTTCTGGGCATCATTAGTCCCAAAACAGGAGCTCTGGGGAGAATTCCAGTGCTTGAATCAGAGCTGAAAGACTCCCATTTTAGGAAGAAAACATCTAAAAGCAGAGCACTTTATCCCCTTCCCATGGTGAGGCCCAGGAAAGGGACAAGGGCGATTTCCCCAAACTGTCTGAGCTTTTGTGGTCTTGGAGTAGAAGATGGGAAGCTCTCCTGTGTGCTGAGATAGAGGAAGAGGGCCTTCGTCCAACTACCCTTGGGAAGAGGGTGCAGGAGGGGATCTGGAGCAGTGTGCATGCTCATGGGCTAGAAGCAGCATCCCTTGTGTATGCTGGCTATGTGATGAGCAGGATTGTGATGGGAAGTGCTGGGTGGTGTGTCACCCTGATACACATCCCATGCTCTGCAGGGCATCTCAAGCAGGCACAGACAGGGACATTTGCACCTGACATATTTCAGTGCTTTGTGGTGGGTACTGTTCAGCTAGTGGGACTTAGAGAGGAATACCCACTGCCACACTCACCCACCTCCCATTTCTCTGATCCTTCTTTCCCACATGCAGTTCCTTTTCCTCATGTCCCCTGTCTGATCCATCCCCATTCTCTTTGCCACAAGACCTTGTCTCTGTATGTTACCCGGTCTCCAGACTTTATCTGAAGCCCCAGGTTCTGCCGTCCTGGATTTGTTTTCATCACAAGGTGTGTAGCCACAAGTCAGCTGCTCTCAGAGACATGCAAGCTGTTGTTTTCCTCTGCTGGCTATCGACACAATCATCTGCACAACTGTCTCATACCAAGCTGAGAAGAGGACATTGCACCAGCAGAGTCCTTTACCCTGGATGAAGAATTAAGTTTGCTTAGACCTGGCTCCATCCCTCCTGTATACCCAGCAGATGCTGCCAAAAAAGAAACCACAGAACTTCCCTGACAGGGATGTGAGATTCTCTGTTTTTATCATCTGTCAAAGCTGGCAAGATATCAAGGTCTTAGTTCATGAAACTATCCTTCTTCAGGATGCTTGACTGTAGCATCAGGGATAAGATTAATTTAGGTATGTGTTGGAGTTTAACACAAGTGATTTTGCTTTTCCTTCATGGCTGCATGTAGACTTAACAGCCCAACTCAGGACTGAGGTTCTCTTTTTCAGTTGCCCATACAAGAAGAAAGAGTCCATCAAAAGAAACAAAGTCGAGTTTACAGGTAGGAGAAAGTCCTTGTTCATCTCATGGCAATCTCAGTGAAAGCTCACAGAGAGGAGCTTCTATTCTGCCATGCCAACAAGAAGGTGAGTGGCCCTCTCTCAGCTCCATTCCTCTCTTGTACTTGTCTTAATAAACCAAAGTCTTCCTACTGGGAAGGGCAGATTGCTGTCCATCAGCCACCAACACCAGGCCACAAGAAAAGCAAAGGGAAATATTTACCATAGATGTTTAGTTTAAGCTCCATTAATAGCAGGAAATTAAACAACTGGCAGCCCTTGCAGGTCTGCTTTCTTCACTGGGTTGACAATATAAGGCCATCTTGGCAACAGCCCACCAAAAAAGAATGAAACGTGCCTAGGACCACAAGGAAAGATGAAACACGGGGATAACATAGACAAGACCTTTTGACTTGGTTTGAGCTGGACGAAGAAATCTCTTTTATCTGCCTCCTTCCAGCTTCACCATCCATTCCATCCACGTCTCTCAGGTAACAAATCTGACTTGCAGCTGCTGTAGAAGGGCTGAATGGGACGTGAGGAGCTGATTTTCCTCAAGTGTTGTGCTCTTAACTGTAAGGTGTTATTGAGTAGGGGTGATACAGCATGTAGACCTCTTGTAAAGAGTGAAAGAGGTCCCTTCAAGAGAGCTTGCTGGAGACCTGACTTGAAGCTGCTGATGGATAAATGTGGGTAGAGGTCAGAATGGGCTGCAGTACCACGCCTCAGTGGGTAAATGTGATCCAGAGCCTGGTTCTCATACGGGTCGTGGAGGGAAATACATTCAAGCACCAGCTGATTCTCAGTCAGCCATGTAGAGATGAGCAATGCTCCATGAACGTGTAGATCTACCAGAACAGGTTTCATTTTGTCAAAATACCAATTAAGAGCTCTGATACAAACATCTCTCCTTCAACCATGTCACTTTTGCTCTTCTCAGTAGGAACAGACAAAGTGCAAGTACTCATCTGAGCTCCAGCCCCAAAAGAGGCCTTCTTGGGAATGCCCTGAAGGCCTTGTCTCTCTCTCCCTGGCAGAAAATCCTTTGGCTTCTCTTTTGTCCCTCAGTGGACCTCAGCAGGGTTTTCCTGGGATGACCTTAGAGCAGCATAACAAAATTCCTTCTGTGTGGGTCAGGCACTCAGGAGAAAAATAACAAATTTTACTCAAAGCAGCTTTATTTCCATTTCCTCCAAAAGAGGCCTCTAAAACAGGCCTAGAAGGGCTTGTTTGTCTCTACAGATGAAGTGGAGATTGCTGCAGGTCACTTAAACAGATTCCCCTAGGAGACTTGCCCAGGGGAAGTCGATGTCAGAGCAGGGCATGGTGTGAAAGCCTCAGGCCAGAGCCCAGCCCTTGGCTCATCCTTCCTTTGATCTCACAGGCGGCGTCTCTCCAGCCGGCGAAGGATGCCTATAAATAAGTTCATGAAGCTCATTAGACAGGAGCCTAGGCAAAAGCTTAACATCCAAAGCCTTGACGTTTTGGATGGCTCAGACACTGCCCAAATGCTGGCTTCCCAGGGCAGGCCTCTCTTGATTGATGTTATTTAGAGTTGGAAATGCCACACTGCCAGCTCAGCTTAGAAGACGCGGCGGTGCTCAAGACGCCGGCTCAGATGGGGCCTTCTCTGCACAGCTGCCCCTTCGCAGTGCACATGGTGGGAATCTGTTGATAGGTTCTTGACAGAAGTTATGGCTTGTTTATCTGGTAGCTTTACTTTGTGCCTCCCACCCAACCCGGAAACCCTTCCTCATTTAACCTCTTGGCCTGCTATTATACACAGACTAGTCTAAAGGATAATTTTGGTAACCATGTTTCATCTTCTGACAAACACTGCACAAAACAAACAGATTGGTATTGTCATAATTAAAGCAAACTATTAGATGGTTTATCTATACAATCCTAACAGTTCTGCCACTGCTAAGGCTTTACCTGGCCTGCAGAGGTTTCAGCAAGCAGCTGCAGGCTGCATTAACCCGTGCAATATCAAACCAGGCACAACTCTGCCGCCTCCCAAGACTTGGAAGGATTTGGAAGCCAGTAGGACTTCTTTCTGAGGTTACTGCATGCCTAACAGAGATGAGAAAGCATGAGAAAGCCTCATCTCAGCATCAACCCATTTAAACTGGAGCCTCTTTTTCAGAAAAGCCTGCAATTTTGATCTCCTCTCTCTTTCAGGTTTAGAGAAGATAAAGCACCTTTTTGTCTTTGCAGGGTTATGTTGCAAGCCACAGATATTTGCTCTATCTTTGTCTAACAGACTACTACACCCCACAATGCCAGATTCTTTTTTTCTCCCAGCAAAGGTATTTGTAAACAACACTCCATTCCTGCACTCTGAAAAAATTAAATTGCTCTGTCTCTTCCTACAAAGCCCATTTCAAGGATCAGACTTTCTGTTAGTTATTCGCTGAGCTTCTTCAGATGTTTCAGATGCCTTTTCCAGGTAGGGGCATCAGAGAAAGATGAGATGGGGGACAGAAGGGTGTTAGCCCATCAATTGATTTAAAGATGGTGAAGGCTCTGGAGAACAGGTCTTGTGAGAAGCAGATGAGGAAACTGGGGTTATTTAGTGTGGCAAAGAGGAGGCTGAAGGGAGACCTTCTTGATCTTTACAACTCCCTGAAAGCAGATTGTAGTGAGGTGGGGGATTGTCTCCTCTTCCAAGAAGAAGTCATAGGATAAGAAGAAACAGCCTCAAGTTGCATCAGAGGAGGTTTAGATTGAAGATTAGGAAAAATTCTTCACCAAAAGGGTTGTCAAGCATTGGAACAGGCTGCCCGGGGAGGCAGCGAAGTCGCCAACTCCGGAGGTATTTAAAAGCCATGTAGATGTGGCACTCAGGGACATTGTTTAGTGATGGACATGCAGGTGCTCAGTTAGTGGTTGGACTCTATGACCTGAGAAGTCTTTTCCATTCTAAACAATTCTGTGATTATATTACACTCCTTCTTTACACTGGGGCAGATGTGGCTGATACAAATGGACTGAGGGACACTGCTGATGCTCAAGGACCACAGGAGCATGGTGTTTCTCTACCCACCACCCAGAGCTTCAGGTCTGCCAGCACCAATGTGTATCCTTAACATTTTTGGCAGACCTGCATAGCAAAGCCCTGAGACTCTGCATTTGGCAGCCATGTGTGTAGCTCTTCCGAGCTGTTGAGGACTGGAGGAGGCAGAAGTGTTCTCTGTACGTTGTCTCTAGAGCTGTTGTGTTTAGCAGCAGCAGTTGCAGGACAGGGGATGTGGATGTGCTATTTGCAACTTAATTTTCATGATCAATAGAGCAGCTGTTTGTCTTGCAAGCTCCTGGGGAGGGCAAGAGAAATCGATTGGTTCTGCCAAAAGTATCCTGAAGGGTCATTTGTCAGCAGAGCTGAACAACAAACCAGGGGAGTCTGAAGGGAAAGCAGGGCAGAACAGGGTAGGACACCTGCACAGAGCCACACAGGTGGCAATGCAGAGTGTGAATTTGCAGTTATATCCATGTGAAGGGAAAACAGGTCAAGGAGTCTGGCAGAGACAGCTGCAGGCAGGGAAATCCTCTCATTTGTGGCAGGCAGCAGGGACCTGTGGGCTGTTTAACACACCAACAAATTCCTGCTATGTGATGCAAATCAGAGATTACCCAATTCCCAATCCAACACCCACTGGCAGCCAGAAAGGATTTCAATGGAGGGTTTGGGATCTGTTCTGAGCTATTCCTGGAAGTTCTTCTCACTTGCAGCTCCAGCAGTGTGGTGCAGTTGGTGACTTTGCAAGAACAAGCAGTCTTCATCCACTCCCCTGGGGTTTGAGAGAGCACCCAGCTCTCAACACTCAGCTGAACACCTGAGGACACAACTAAGAGGCTGATAAAACCCATGCACCATAAACCCAAAAGAGACAGGTCTGCACAATGATGTGTTCATGTATGTGTGCATGTAACAGGAGAAACAATTGGATGTGGCTGGAGAGGGGACTTGCAGACCCCTACTATGAGGGCACAAACCCTGAAGAGACAGGGAGGTTTGGGATGAAAGCAAGAGGGAAATTGAGGCACAGCCTGTGCATGAGGACTGCAGTGAAAGATGCCATGAGCTTATCCACACCACATCCAAGGGTCACTTTCAGGGGTCTGTGGAGTTTCCCCTCCCCATGAGCCACGTTTGTGGTGGGACAACAGCTAGCAGTGTGGGCACCATCAGGAGACATGAGCCAAGACAGCTTTGAGGAGGGGTTAGCTTTTTAATGCAAGCTCAAAGGGGAAGAAGATCCCTTCATTCTCTCTCAAGTTCCTTCCAAGGACAACATTTCTTTCCCATACATGGCAATTTTTTTCCCCCAACACCCAGCACAAAAAAACCCTTTCACAGATTAAATACATTTTAATAGCTCTCCAGGGGGGCCTCTTTGCTCAGCCAGTGGTGCATAAAATCACAGGAAACAGCCTGCCTGAGGTTTTTCCAGCAACTGGAGAAAAGACAAATCTGCTGGGACACAGGTGTAAATATCCTATTGGCTCTTTTTAAACTTGGGCCTCATCTTGTCCTAGGAAGTGTCTCATCCTTTTTGCCTGCAGCAGGAATAGAGGATGCTCAGCACCAGGCAGCATTGGAGTTACACTTGTTCTGGGTGTTTCAGCAGAACAGAGCTCTCATTTGCCCTGGGCCCTTCTCTCTTTCCAGGCTTTCACAGCTCTTATAACTAACATATACAGTTAATTTTTCCTGAGCCATTCATGAGCCCTGATCCCTCTCTCTAACAATTGATCCTGCCAGCAGAAGTGCAGGAGCAGGGATTCTTCAAACAGTTGTTGTTTCCTGGCTCATCCCTATGAGCTAAAGTGAGCCTACCACCTGTGCCCTAAGAGTAAGCCTGTTGGGTCCTGGTCCCAGAGCAGTCAGCACTGGATGTGGGGTAGGATTTTGACATAGGATTCACAGTTTACAAATCTCTGAATCTGTGTGGGGAAAGGCACGGGGCCATGACAGGCACACAGTGAGATGAAGCTGGTCATGGCCAAGTGCTTGATTTTATATTTAAACTTCACTATCAGCCTGTTGAACTCCTTACAAGCTTTGCTCTGCCTTTACACTTGTGTTACAGTATAACTTCCCTTCTCCTCTCATCCACCCTTACTAGCACCAGTGTACTCACTGTCAGCCAACCGGAATCCAGGTCTTCCTGCACAGGGGTGGGATCCTAAAGCTGGGCTATTCCAACAACCCTGAGGCTGCTCTGCACTGACAAGTTAAATATCATGTCAGCTGTCATCATCCCTGTACAGAACAACTGGCTGGGAATCCCTAGCCTTGGCTCCTGTCCCACAGCAGTGGCACAGGAGTTGTCGCTGACATTCTCTTCCCAGGCTTTCTGGAGCAGCTCAGAGCAGCCCCACACCCATTTTTCTACATTGAAGCAACTTTCCCAAGGCCACCTAGGACTCACTGCTCAGTCCAGGTGGCTGCTATCCTGATGTTTCTGGACTTGTTTTTCCATTTTCCCATGTCTCTTCCCTTCCCATGGGAATATTTCACCCGGATGATGAGACACTGCATGATATTCTCTGCTCACACGAGCAGTACTGGTTACATACACTGTTTAGAGAAATTTTGTAAACACATACACAAGGTTTAAGTGTTGATGTTTTGGTTTTTTAATTTCAGTTAAACACTTGCAGATAAGAAAATGCCAAACCCCTTGAAAAGCAGTAGTAAATCAGCAGATTTAAACCAGGTTAAGGAATCCCAATTATTTTTCCCTTGGAAACTCTTTTTCAGTTTTGTTAAACCGACACAGGGTGGGAAAAGAGAGACTTGCACCGATGCAAGGCAGAGAGGATCTGTTTGCACTACCCATTTGTACAGCTTTTTCAGATACTCTGCAACTGCAAAGTGTTTTAAGGAGTCTGATGTTGCCAGACAAGTAGTGACCAAACCAACCACTGCCCTCTGCTGAACAGAGCCCGAAATCCCCACAGAGCTCCCAAGGGTCCAGAAAACTCTGGCTGAAAGCCTGTTTTGCTGGAAGGATGGGAAAACTCAAAGTCCTCCCTATCTTAGATCATAAATCTTTCCTTCAGGTTGGCTGCCCAACTCCTATATTTTGTGGTTTCCATGTTGCTACACCATTGCATCTCTACAGTAGATTTAATTATGCATTGCTACATGAGGCTACTATTTTGTGCTAACCGTCAAGCACATTTTGTGTTTATATCTGGCTAGTCCACCAGCCACCACGATTAAGGATTTGGGCAAATGTATAAGAGAGAGAAAGAACAATTTCTTATGAGACTTATCACAGCAGCAGATCCAAACAGGCAAAGAATCACAGAGTCTTAAGGGCTGGAAGAGACCTTGAAAGATCATCCAGTCCAACCCCCCTGCCAGAGCAGGACCACCTAGAGTAGGTCACACAGGAACTCGTCCAGGTGGGTTTGGAATGTCTCCAGAGAAAGAGACTCCACAACCCATTTGCGCAGCCTGTTCCACTGCTCCACCACTTTCACAGTGAAGAAGTTTTTGGAGGCAATCACCCACAGAAACTGATTTCTAAAGGACTTGAGAAGTCTCCATCAGAAGAAAACAAGCCTGGCTGCCCTTCTGAAAGGCATGCCAACATCCAGCCATGGGCAGGAGGTGAAGTCTCTAGCTTCTGAGTTAAGGCCAGACTAGGTAATTACACACCTCCTTCAACTTCTGAATATTAATTTTTGTCATGACTAATGCAGTTTGGGCTCAGTTTCCCTCACTGAGAGAGCCCAAGGAGCCCTGAAGGCTACCTCATGCACACCTTGGTGTGCTGGACCCCACAGAAATCCCCTGGCCCTCAGCTCCAGCTCACTGCTGGCAATGGCAGTAAGCCCTACATGACCCAGAACAGTAAGGATTTATTGTTCTCCTTTGAGCTTGTTATACTCCTATCCCCGAATCTCTAAGGGTCAGTCACCAGTGCCCTCAGTGTAGCCCCTGCTTCAGGCCTTGGAGCTTCACCCCCTCAAGATGGCTGGAGATGGTCCCCAGTGCTGCTTTTAGCTGAAGACAAGCAATAAAAACTTTGTCAGATCTCACAACAAAACATCTTTAGGGCAGAATCTGGGAAGTGAATTGTTGCTTTCCCTTGTCTGGGAGGAGGGCTGTGGCAGAGAGATGCATGTCCTGCCCTGGGGTGCCTCAGCACCCTTGTCAGAGATCCAAACACGGACTGGACACCTGCATCCTCATACTTCTCAGCCCTTGCCCAGGGCTCAGGTCTGATTCCTGGCTCCAGCGCCGGGCCTGGCCTGGCCGAAGCGGTAGGGCGAAGGCCGCCCTGAGCCCGCGGCCGCGGCGGTGGATGAAGGGAGAAGAGAGAGAGGGCAGAGCCGCCGCCCGCCATAGCCGCCCCGCCCGCCATAGCCGCCCCGCGCGCCGCGGCCGCCGCTAGATGGAGCTGCGGGAAAAGCCGAGCGCCGCCATGGCGCGGTCCGGGGCGGCGGGGCCGAGGGGCTCGGCGGCCCCTCAGGGACACAACCGCTGCTCAGGCCTCGAACCCTCAGAGACAGGGCTGCCCTGCTCTTGTGGTGCTCCTCAGACCTCGTCCCCTCAGAGACAGGGCTGCCCTGCTCTGTGGTGCACCTCAGACCTCCTCCCCTCAGAGGCAAAACCTCCACTCTGTACCCTCCATGACAAGGCCCAGGGCGCTGGATCTTTTCAGACAATGTTCCAGCTGCCTGCAGCCAGGAGCAGGACCCAGGCAAGGTATTGACTGGTGAGGGCAAGGGGAAGATTGCTGGTACCCTGGCCATAGTAAGAGACCCAAGGTCAGCAATGGAGGTTGCTCAACGTATGCCCTGCTTCCCTCAGTCTGTGAGATGAGGAAAGGGAACATGTTACTCTCTTTTGCCAACCCCAGCACATAATGTAGCTGAGGTTTGGCCCCATCCACTCAGCCACACTGGGCACTGAACTGAGGAAATGCTCCCAAAGTCAGCAGCACCCAGGTATGGGGCAAAGTCATTTCTGGAAATCATCTTTGGATGATGCTGTGCAGGGGGACGTCCTCTAGCTAGGCATGTTGAAGGGATGTCAGCCTGCTACAGACTCTCCTTGTCTTTGTTCTTGTCTTGGCAAACCATTGCATAAATGACCATGGGATAGCCCTGGTATAACCTTTCCTACTACAAGTGCCTCCTCTCTACTTGCTGTAGCCCTGGTTTGGTCTAAATGATCCCTTTCATCCTGTGGATACATGCAGGGGTAACAGTCTGTGTCTTGACTTGTTTGCTGGGCTGTAATCAGTGTCCTAGACATACCTGGCTATAGCCGCTGACGTATTCTGCAACTCTTCCCAGAGACAACTGGTCCAAGTCCAGGCCTCCAAATGAACTGCATTTAGAATATGGCCTGGATGCACTGCTAAATCCAGAACTTGGAAACACTCTGGGTCAGTTGTATCACAGACCATGTATGGGAATGCTTCAGCTGCAGCACAAACCTGCAGTTACACATTGCACTACACTCCAATAGTTTCCTGTCTGAAACTGTTTTATTTGTCATCTTCTCAGATTGCTGGTAAATCGGGGAGGGGGAGGAAAGAGCTATGACTTATCCCTTCCATCCTTAAACAGAGTGCTCCTGGTTAGGCAATGCCTGCATTGGGAAATTCTTTTGGATTGCCAAGTCACTGAGGAAGGAAAAGATCCTGATGGAAATAAGTCACCACACACGAATCCTCACCTTATGCCCCCAAGAAGCCCTGTTCAGAGTCTTGCTCGACCGACACCTTCCATATGCATCCCAGGCAATTCATAGTCAAGGAGAGACTTGAAAAGCAAAGGACTTAAAAGCCTTCAATGGCAATGTGGCATTGCAAAAAAAGACAGTAGACGGCAGTTGTGTTGCCAAGGTCATGGGTTCATGTCAAATGATGTCACCCACCCTCTGCATTACAGAGACAGAAAGACCCAGCCCAGTTCCTCTCTGACATCAGGTCTGACTCTGGGATAAATTTGGGGTGTGTGGATGGAGATGGGCACTCAAAATATTTCTTTTTCCCTCTAAAAGCACAAGTGGAGTGCTTGCCTCCACTCCAAGCCAATTTTTACTTGGGCCAATGCAGTGCTAACTGAGAAAGGAGAGAAGAAAGCCCCTGGAACAAATCAAACCCAAAGCCAAGTTCTGCATCAAGAACAACAGATTTCCTTCCTCCTGGCAGAAACCCTGAAACACGGAGATAATTCAACATGGTCAAAACGGCATGTAACAAACTGAGAACAGAAATGATCTCCTTCCAATGTCAACAAATCTCACACCCTTATCCAGGCACTTTTCACCTCTCCCTACAGGATGACACCTCCTCTGTGCAGCCCCTTCCTCAGCTTTGCATACTGAAGCAGGTTCAATGCCTTCCTTTGGAAAGGTTTCCTAAAATGTCACTGAGTCTTGCAAATAGTATTCTCCTTTCCAAGCCAAAGATGCCCGTGTCCAATTTATTCCCATTTGATCCACCATTAGTACTATCCTTTAACATAAATACCTCTTTTACCCCAACATATCAAACATCAATACTTCTTTTGCTTTGCTTACAAAGAGCATCTTTCAGCCTCGATTGACTGATCCATATGCTTCTCTCACAAAACACATCCCTGGTCATCCAAAGGATAGTCTGAACTTCCTGAGACTGTGTGCAGCGCTCTGGGGACTGGCTTATAACCCCCAAGGCTTAGTTCCTCTTTGGTTCTACTGAAGCACAGAAGCTTTCATAGTTGAAAATGCAGCAAGGGAGCCAAGATTTCTATTCTCTCCCTTCTAGCCCTGATTACACATACCTCTCTCCGTGACACACAGCTTTCTGCAAGGCCATGAGACACCCATATGCTGGGAACGTTTTTTGACGTTCCTTTCCTAATCCATTTGAACCCTAACAATTTGACAGGTCAGGCAGACCTAACAGGTTTTGCTACCAGCTGGTGAAGCAGAACAGAGTAGCTCATCCCCCTTTAAGTAGGACCCAAAAGACCAGGAGGCCACCACAGCCTGCAGCCCTGTGAACTGCACAATGTGATGGGCTGCTCAGGGAGACAATCGCCAGTAATCCCAGAGCCTTCCCTCTCATTCACACTCAGGCACACAGGGCACCTGCCTGTGAATCATCTCATTCTCCGGCAAACTGCCACAAAGGAAGGACATTCAAAATGGCCCAGGATGACTCTTCCACTGCTTCACTCCAAATCAAACAGAAGGAGCAGCAGCTGCAGAGCCTGTTTCAAAACACAGAGCCACGGTGAAACAGTGACGCGGCGATTCGCACAAGTCCAAAACAGAGCAAGGCTCTAACATAAGCAGCCTCTTTTACAACCCAACCTAGAGGCATGGAGCTCACCTGGATGGTGATTTGGTCTGTTTCTGAGAGACAGGTCAATGCAGAAAAACATGGTGATGCCTCACAGACAGAAACAGCTGATCACAGCAGCCAGACAACTCAAAAACCTCTTTTCCAGCATTGCTGTATCCCTGGGGCTGCTGCTGCTTCAGAGGCAGGGGAGTTCCCAGCCTTGCAGTAGAAAAATAGACACTGTGGAGGAAGTGCAGGGAGTGGTTACATCTGTCTGAATATCCAAATGGAGCACTGATGCTGCCTTGGAACTGATGACCATCAGGTCTTTGAGGGTCTTTACCTCCAAACATTAATCTACCCTCACAGATCTTACAATCTACTGACACATTCTTGCTTAGACCACGTTAACCCTCTATGTGGGTACTGCAAGAATTAAAATATTTCTAGGTAGTTTCATTCACTTTGACCTGGTTTAATGAGCACATTTTAAATACACTCCTTTGGCTAGTCCAGTTTTAACTGGCAAAGATTTCTCTGCAGAGATGAGCTCCTCTTATAACTGCCCTGTGCTTCTTTGTTAAGCATCACAGGATTCTCTGAACTTCAGTTTCATCTGGTTTTGGAAGTGGAAGCTTTGAAAAAGCCAGGAGGAAAGATTAACCTGGCTAGTATTTGTAGAGTGCTACCTACATCCCAGCTAGAGATGTTTTCAATATAAGTATTGACTCTACCTACTCTCACCTGCATTTGCTAACATAAGACCTACCTAATCCTCTTCCCAGTGATGCCCATCTGGTGAGCTGAACCCAATCCTTTAGATTTAATACCAAAGTCATAGAATGCGAGGGTAGAGAGACACACAAAGCAAGGCAAATAAAGCTACACTCATCCAGGGAGAGGAGCTGGCACAAGCAGCCAGGAGCAGAAGGAATGAGGCAGGGGTGCTGGGTAGACAGGGTTTCTCCCTGAAGTTTGTTGGCAAGTCTCAGGCCACAGCAATTGAAAAGAGGAGAATGCTAACAGCTCAGACAGCCATGGAGTAGGACAACCTAGCTCAGACTTCATTCAAAACACTTAGCTCATCCTTTATACACACAGAAACGGGGTGAGAAAGGGTCCTTTTTCACTCCCAGAGGAGGCAACACTCAAGTTAACCTCATCAGCAGAGGATGGCCCCAGCCAAGGAAGAGGAAGAAGCACTGGTGGCTTTTGTGAAGAGGCCCAGCTGCATCCCAAATAATCTTGCTTGCTGACAATACAGGAGCCAGCAAATTTTGGCTGTGTTGCATGTAGATCACTACCAAAAGAGAGAACATAATGGATGTCTTCTGGAGGACTGGCAAGCACACGAAGGGAAGCTCACAGTAAGGTGAAAGAAGCTACTGTATTTCTCTAAAGCATAAATGATGCCTTTGCTTTCACATATAGATCAGATTTGCCATGGATTGGAAACCATGCAATCTCAAGAACATCCAAGCTGATCTGTGTCTCCAGCAAAGCCTAAGGCTTCATTAAACCATACATGTGCTTCATCAAGGGCAGTCAAGCCACTGACTTCTCCAAATTCCCTCACCAGCTGAGGCACTTTGGAGAGTTCATTCTTCTGCTGCAGTGCAGGCACACACTGTGTTTCAGCTGACATTGTGGTTCTGGGACAAAGCTCAAGTCTGGCCAAGGTTATAACCAATAAGTGAAATTAGCAGTGGCTTCATCTCAGTTAACCTCAAGTTGCCTACATCTACACAGATGCACCTTGAAGCAACTGGAACTTGAGCTTGGCACTGGATCAAGCACCACGAATTTGCCTTGGAGTTTTAGCTGCTACTGCACATAAAGTTTATCCAGTCAAGAGGCATACATGAAATGCTCATACATAAGCATTTACAGTCAGCTTCCCTTTCTTCTTCCCATTTCCACAGCAAATCACTGAGGAGTGGTTCAGCCTTTTAAAGCACAAATGGTCCAAATACATAGACAGTATTGTAGGCTACTAAGCCTGTAGGAGTAAAATCTTTGCAAGTTTGTCTGCAAAGCTCAGCTTCAGTCTATGTTAAATCATGCTGTTTGCAAGGCCCTTCACACAGCACAAGACCTTGTCTGTGCATGGAGATTGTGTTCACAGGTCACTATAGTTAAAGAGTTAACAATATTTGCAAATTGTCCCCTTCATCCTCACCATTTCCAGCATTTTGAGGCACAGAGGTCACTGAGGCCGTGTTCCTCGATCTAGCTTCAACCACTGAGTGCTATCATCTTCCCCACTGGGAGAAACAAGCAGAGGAAGAGTCAGTGATGGTCTGGAGAAGCTGGGAGTTTGGCTCATTGCAACCAGGTGCAGAGCAGGAGATGGTGATGCACTTTGTACAAGCTTTGCTTCAGGAATTGTCCCATGTTGCACCCTGATGTTGAGGAGAGTCTGATGACCCATGTGGACTGCTATATCAGATCTCAAACAGTGCAATTTTCACAGATCTTCAGGTTTATGTAGACTAACACAAGGTATGAGCACAGACATCATATTAGCAGGTGCAAACGCCACTCTAAGTTGCACAACTTGATCCAGCAGCAGGTCCATAGGGACAGCTACAACTAGCCAAAGCACAGAACAATTCTTGCTCCATACTGCAAAGAATGGAGGTGTCATGAAGATCAGTAGATCATTAGTTTGCCCTGTAGACTTTGCCCTCAGTAAGGGAAAAACAGGTCTCCTCTAAGTGCTGAAGACCATGAATTAAACTTTTGCCACTGTTGTTGCTATGACAGTGACAGGGGGAATGGGGAATGGAATGAGAACTCATCCAGCAGGTCAGCCATTCTTGTACTCATTACTTGGCTATGATGAGGCTTTTCATATTCCACAGGCCATGAACCATCCTGGCATCATGAGCTATAAAGCAGCTTGATCCAGCAACACAAACACTGGCCTGATGGTGTTTGTGACATTGGGCAAAGCAGGTGATGCAAAGAAATGAATTAATGGTTAACAATCAGGGGTGGTTTTTTTGTGTAAATAGCCATGGCAACAACTCTTTACTCTTGCAAAATATAGCTAGGGGTGCATCATGGCCACATCTCTTCCACAGTGCCCTAAACCTAGCAGCAATACTTTGTTGACATGCTGATACACACGTAAGAAAACACAGGCAGACAGTCACAGAGCCTTGATGCAGCCAGGCACTTTGCCTTCCCATATCACCAAGCCTTTGTTCTACACAACCCACTGCATTTCATCCCATGAAGTTCTGCAGGACAGCCTTGCTATTCCGAGCAATGTGTCACCAAAAGAAGTGACAAAGCCCCTTGGGATCTGGCTAGAGGAACTCAGACATAGGCCAAAAGTGGAAGAATAAGTTCTGCTGAGAGTTACTAGCCCTCATTCTTCTCTTTTTGGGATAATACCCACTGTGCAAATTTGAGTAGTCCATAAAAGTAAAACAAACCAAACGATGGCTGGAGGAGGTGGCAGAAACTTGGCTCAGAGGAGAGCACAGGTTGAGCTGTAGCAGATGTCTGCTTAGACACCAGCCACACAAAACCCTCTTTTGTCTCTCCCCTTACAAAAAAATCAGTCAGATACATCTCAAGATCTTGTGATGTTTGTGAAATATTGTGGGGTCTTGGAAGAGGACACAGTGAGATGCCTGGGACTTGCTTACCTGGTCCATGCATCTGGGGGCTGGTTTCTCAGGTCAAAAGGAGAGGCTAAGGTAGGATTTTTTTCCAGTTGCACAAAGGCCTGAAATTCCCTGTCTCCTTCAGCATTTCTGGGCTTTTAGCACTTTGAACAAATTCTCTTCTGTGCTGATTCCATTTCCATCTAAAAATCTTCACTCCAGGATCCAGGTGCTGCAATGTGAGTCAGATACTGGTAAGGAATAACAATCTGTCCTGTGAAAATGACAATGGATCCCTTGCTTTTAAAACAAAGCTCATTGACACTGATACATTTGACAATAACAATGTAACTGCATGCTGGTCACATCCCCCTTCAATCTGTTCCCTTTCCCAACTGTCCTTCTGGAGACAGACTCTTGCAGGCTATAATGCTGTTTGCCCATTTCCTGGTTTAGAGAACAAGTCTGATGAGGAGAAGCTAGGGGAGCTGGGGTTGTTCAATCTGGAGTAGAGGAGGCTGATGGAGATCTTCTTGCTCTCTACAGTGCCCTGCAAGGAGGTTCTAGCCAGGTGGGGATTGGTCTCTTCTCAAAAGTAATGAGTGATAGGAGGAGAGGAAATGGCCTCAAGTTGCACCACAGCAGGTTTAGATTGGAGATTACGAAGAACTTTCTTCCCTGAGAGGGTTGTGAACCACTGTCCCAGGCTGCCCAGGGAGGTGGGGGAGTCCCCATGCCTGGAGATATTGCAAAGCCATGGAGCTTTGGCTTGGCAGTGTGAGGTGAGGGGTTGGACTTGATGACCTTAAAGGTCTTTTCCAATTGAAATGATTCTGAGATACATTCTCATGCAGACAGCTTGTTACCCACATAGATCACTGCAAGGTATGTTTTCTGCTTCCTTTTTACCTTTTCAAATGGTTATGACCTGAAACAATTTCTACACCCACCACTGTTGCTAAATTTCAGGCCATCTTCCTCAGCTGTCTCTGGACACCAGAATCTGACCCCAGCCTTGGCCCATACCCTTCACTTGCTCTACAGCCCCACCACCAGTGGCAATCCCTGTTGCTTCAAAGATGATTTCACAGTGAGACAAAACAGGAGGATGGAAGAAAAGGACATAGACACTTCCAGAGACTCCCTTCTCTAACACCTTCCCAGACCACAGCCCTTACAACCAACATAACAGCCAAGCAAAGGCATCTGGAAAACATCTGTGTCTCCAAGCCCTTCAGAAGCCCTCTGCAACATCCCTGCCTGGCCAAGCTCTCCCCTCACACTTTGGGCTGTGAGGGTCTGCATTGATATACTGCTTCTCTAACAGACATGAAGCACATGGTGCCAAATGCCAGACCTTTGTCCCTGGAACTGTTTATGAGTAAGAATGTTAGTGTCAGGCTGTCTTGGCTAGGCACAGGGAAGACACCTGGTTTGTGCCATTAGTCATTTGGCTACTTCTTTTTTCCCTGCAAAACCACCATGAATGTATCAGCTTGAATAACACCTGTAGGGTTTAAACCCCTTGTGCTACACCTCATGGAAACTTTGAGCTGATATAAATGGGTTTAGTACCACCAAAGTTGTTTAAGCTGCTGTAGATCAGGAAGGATCTGGACCTTTTGCCTCTGGTGCATCCCTGCATGTGTTGTGACTTCACAAGCAATAGCTAATAACATTTAGTCTCCCAGTCTGAGTGCTGTGCAGAATATCAAAGCATTTCACCAGGACTGCAATCACATGGCTTTCTCTGCCTTCCAGAACCATAAAAGTGTCCTCACCTCCCTCATCCAGGGAAAGAGTGAAGTCACTTAACCCCTAGATTATACTGAAGTCAACAGAAGCAGCAGAGTCCTTGTTTTACCTGATCTTCCACTTGAGAAGGAGCCTGTGCCATGGCAACTGCTCGTCCCCAGCAGACGAGCTGTCTCCAGGCCTCTCCGATTACATCTTTGCTGTTATAATTCACATCCTGCATTTATTAGTGATAAGGTCAATGGGAGCAAATACAATGGGAGCTGCTGAAAACTCTGTTGTTGCACATGCTCCCAATGACACTGACTGTGCTACAGAAACCAAAAATAACTTCCTGATCTCCCAGAGCGGCATGGAAAATATTTCCCTGTATTTTCTAGGTTATGGATAACTTCCCTTCTTTAGGTTTGTGGTGGATAATTCTCCAGGAGAGTTGAACACAAATACCCCTTGGGGGCACGTGCTTTATTCCTCTGTGCTCTGCAGAAGTGCTCTCACCCTGGGAAGATCTCCACGTCCTCCTTACAAGGTCAGAAAATCGCTCTCCCTCACTTCTTTGACTCCTACTTATGCACACACAGTTTTAACTCGGTGTTTCTTTCTTGTTTCCAACATCCTCAGCCTTATCTTCTTACCTAATACTTGTAGGAGTGTGAGCTCTCAGTGCAGGCCCACAGTTGAGCAGTGACATTACTTGTGTCCTCCGTTTTTCCCCTAAAACACACAATCCCTGAAAGGCCCAGAGGCTCTTTCCCACACGTTTTTAGGGTGAGAGGAGAAAGTGCTCCAGGAGCTCCATTTCTTCCCTAAGAGCAATCACATTTGCAACTGCCAGTCAGCATAACAACAACAGACCAGGAAAATTACTTCTGCTCAAGTAGATGTAGATTTTTTGGCTTTTTTCCTACCACTTTTCCCATGTCTTCCCATGCTGTCAGTCACTGCCTTTGCATGGCTCTGGGTCTGAGTGGCGAATGCAGAGGCTGTCTCTCTGCACTGACACATTTCTCTGCTTAAAAGCTCCTGAATTATCTTTAATGTTCTGCAAATGCTGTTTAGTTTTGACATGCCATTGTAAACTCCAGAATTCCAGTGAGTGTCAGAGGAGACAGAAAAGAGACATGAGAACCCAGCTGGGTCGAGAGTGAGCAATAAGTGTATCCAGGGACCTTTGTGAAGGTCAAGTCCTGCAGATAAGCCACTGTACCATAAAAGACAGTAGCACAAACTGTTTTTCTAGTGAGATTCCCAGTCCCTTTCCCCCCATGTATTTGAAAACACAGCTCACACACACAAGGGGTGAACTTAGAATGGGGAAGAAGTGATTCAAAGCTCCTTCACTACACATTTATTATTGCACTGGCCACAGAGAGGGATTCTTTTGCTGGGACTGATCTGTCTGGCTGACCCCAGACTCCTAGAAAAGCACACGAACTTCTGTGGTTTTAACTCTGCTAAAGACTTTGACTTTCCCTGATCCAGCTGCAAAAAACACCATCTTTCTTGACAGCTACAACTGTGGTAATGACTCATTGTCAGAGCAAACATCTGTGTCTCATCTCACATATGGTGCATCACCAAAAAAAAAGAACAAAGTTATTCTGTAAGGAAACCAACAATGACCTGCTGATCAGGCCAAGGAGAGGAGGGCTTCAAGCTGGTTGGCACTGCTCTGCGGTCTCTAGAGTACTATTAAAATGTACAAGGATATGCAAGACCTGGAACAGGGATCTGTCCTCACATGCTGCATCCAGTTAGAGATACTGAGCACCACAACTTGTGAGCAGCCAGCTGCTTGGGAAGCAAGAGTGGATTGAGTAGGAAGGATGGAATCCTGCAGGGCAGGAATAGGATCTCCTCTGAAAGGTAAAACTCCCAACAATCACTGCACAAAGCCTGCAAGGAGACCAGGAAGCTCTGCACACCTAATTCTGCCAGGGAAATGGTCTTTTAACCTACCAATAGAAACAGCAGTGGCACAGGTGTGCAGAGCAGTGTGTTTGCTCTCTCAAATGGAGAAAGCAGGATGAGCAGGCAGAGTTACTGTAGTCTACTGAGATCCTGTTCTGTGTCCTTAGAGCTAAGTGATGCTGTGGGTCACACTGGGAAGGGCTGTCCTCAAAAAAACACTGGTGGTAGTGGGTATTCAATCCACCCTGGAACATGGTTTGAACAACTACAACATAGGGCCCAATTCAGAAGGATCCTGTATACAAGTCCTCTGTCCTGTGCTGGCCATGAGACCCTAGCCTCCAACATGGCTCCAGTCACACTAGCTTTGGGGCTGAGCCTGGAAAATGAACTCAGTTATGGCCCATCTAACTGCAAAATGCCATGCTGAACCACTCTAGAGCCTGGGAATCTGAATATCATGCTAAACATGGTTATTTAGCCTTTGGGTACCTTTGGTGAGGACCCTGGATTTGCAGCAGGTAGGGAGGCCAGCTGGCTTCAGGTCATCACCATCACCAGGGTCATCTGGCATCTGTTGGGAAAACTGAGCCCAGAAGTATTCTACTGCATTGTCCCCAGCATGATAACTCTGAAGTCATGTGTAGCCCAACCTCCTACTCAAGGCAAGGTCTGCTATGGGACTCAGAGAAGGTTCTTCGGGGCTTTATTCAACCTCTTCTTGAAAACCTCAAAGGATGGAGAACCCACAATCTTGCCCTGTGCTGTCCATCCAGGTAAAGAGCTGACCTGGGGTTTCCACTGACCAAACCCCCAACTCCTTCCCCCCATCAGGCCAGGTAAAGACGCTGTGGGTGGCTTTACTCTGTTTAACACATGCACTGGGTCAGGGTCTGTAGCACCTCCAGGACCAAGGAGTGCTGCCATCCCCCTGTGCATGGGGAAAAGCTCTAGAGACATCAAACCGTGCCCAATGCTAAAGGTCCAGTATTGAACTTGCTAAAACAGCCACAGCAATGAGCACAACAGAAATGTTCTCACTAGAGGCAATATACAGAGACTGGACTTCAGATCTGATGACTGGGAACCATTTCAAATGTTAATCATTCTTCTTTGTTGTTCTTTATCCAAGTTGAAGCTAAATCTTAATCTCCTTAATCCCACTATTTCCATGTGAAAGGTCTGTGGGCAATGTGGGAGATAAACTCATTTATTTCCCTTAGAAGTTATGTCAAGGAGCACAACAGGAAGATCCACATAGGCAGGAATTTTTAGCTACAGTCCCCCAGGGTGCAAGAGACGTGTTCTTTTTTCAGACCTGATTAATTCTGCATCAGCTGGGCACATTACTGACACCATTTTCCTGAAGTCTACAGTGTATTTGCTGGGCCACAGCTGCTGCTTCTGCCACTACTTGCTATTTGGGGAGTGATTGCATCTGACAAATAGCAAAGGGAGAGATTTCAGGAATGACTCAGAGGCAAAGGCAATTTCACATCCAATTTTATATCCAAGGACAGCTTTTTACTGGTTGCAGAAATATGTACAAATTAGGCTTATTCCGACCACAGCACCCTCTTGGGATCTTATTGAATGTCACCTCTTAAGCCATGGGCAGGCTGTTGCCCTTCAGCTTTTCTCTGCTCCAGGCACATGGGACAGTTACTATCAAGTCATAGACTCATAGAATCATAGAATGGTAGGGGTTGAAAGGGACCTTTAGACATCATCTAGTCCAACCCCCCTGCAGAAGCAGGGTCACCTAGATCAGGTTGCATAGAAACATGTCCAGGCAGGTCTTGAAGACCTCCAAAGAAGGAGCAGCATATTTCTTGGTTTCTCCCAGGCTGATGACAGTGTGCTAGGTTTGGATGTACCCTTTTCACCCTGGAGGAGCTGCCAGTGATGAGTCTCTCCATCTTGTCCTACCCTTGTGAGTCACCAGGATTTACTCCCTGGCTTTTGTCTCCCAGCCTTGGTGCCCTGAGACAGTGCACACGGATATGCTGAGATCTTGCTGATTTGCTCATTACAGGCCATTTACACCTGCCATTTCTGCAGCCCTTCTGCTACTTCTATACAAATCTTCAATCTCCATTCTTTCAGGTCTCAACATTTCCATTTTAACTCCCCAGCACAAACAAAATTCCTTCTCCTGCTGACAGCATAACATCACCTTCACAGTGGGGAAAGATCCTGCCACACAGGCTGAGCCAACCTCGTCTAAACCTTGTCCTGTGTACTTTCAGGCCCACAAAGAGCAAGTCTGGCACCAACACACACTTTTGTGCAGCCCACTAGTGAACTCAACCACAGGAAAACACCTGAGGATGGCATTGCCTGGGAGCAGGACAGGTGAAGATGTGCTGACTGCTTGGTGGTCATCTAGAAAGGCATGTCCATCTGTGCTCAGCAGCAGAGTGCATCCCAGATATTTCTTGGACATTTCTCCTCTAGGAAATATTGCAGGATCAGCAAATTCAGGCTACTACTCTTCAAATCCCTTTGCTAGAAACAGATGTAAAGTTTTAGCCATTGTGGTGTAATCATCCAAGAAACACTCTGAGCCAGGGTTGTATATTCACACCGAGCTGTACCTAGGGAGTCATTTCTCTTTGCTGGTAGTGCATTGGTGTGAATTTATCTCAGGGAGGCCTCAGACAGCAGTAACTCTCCCTTCCTCCCCTCCAGCACCATTCAGCAGAACACAAGCTCTCTCTTCCCCATCCTGGGGAGGTCTGTAACACGCTGTCTCCTCCCATCAGCCCTGGGGCCACATGCAGCCCTGCCATGATATGATCTCTTCCATTCCTCAAAAGCTCAGCTAAACCTGTGTTCACTTTGGAAATAAGTTTCTGTGTTTCAACAGCAGAGACAGATGTTGGCTTCCCTGTGTGCCACCTCAGAGAAGTGGGTCCACAGCACCAGTGGGGCAACCTGCCAAGGTCAGCAGGGGCAGCAGGAGCGTGGTAAGAGCGTCCTTAGGCTGTAATGATGAATTAGCCATAGTGAGCAACCCAGCCTGGTTGTGCTCAAGCTCCATCAGGGTGATCAGAACTGAGACTGTTCCACTTCACCTCTAGTCTCCCTGCAGTGTTATCCAAAGCCTGTTCAGGAGATAAAGAAGCAGCAAGCGGCAGATGTCAGTAGAGGAGCTTGAAAGCTGCAATGTTGCTCAGCTTCTGATACAATCCCAGAGCTGGCACAACCCCAAAGCAATTAAAAATGGATCTTGAGAGCTCAGTTTCCAAAGCACCCAGGATTAATGACTGGCAACAGAACATCAAGAAGGATGGTATATGGCCACAGTAGTGAGTCCCCTGCACCTGCAGGGCCCCCCTGCTAATGGAGACCTAGATAGCCCTTGTCTTCCACTGTGGGTAAGGTTGTCCCTGTTCATAGAATCATAGAGTGCTAGGGGTTGGAAGGGACCTTTAGAGATCATCCAGTCCAACTCCCCTGCAGAAGCAGGTTCACCTAGATCAGGTCACATAGGAACACGTCCAAGCAGGCCTTGAAGACCTCCAAGGAAGGAGCCTCCACAACCCCTCTGGGCAGCCTGTTACCCTGTTACCTGGCAGCTCTCCATGTAGATTCATGGAACCACTGAAGTGTTTTTAGGTTCTGACTTTCCTTCTTCAGAAGAGGGTTTTTGCCAACAAAATATGTGATCTGTATTTGTTAGCCATGTAGATAACAGCAGTTACCTCACTGCTATTACAGTCACCTTTCCTCCCATGCTTCACAAGGATGACAATTTGAGCCCTGGACAATGACTACACAATCAGTCTGGCTCCCCCTCCCAGGATGCTTTAGTTTGTCTGCATCTAGGTTATCTATTCACTGTATCTCTTGATAACCTTCCTCTTCCCAGCTGGTCTCCCCACCTCTTGAACAGATACATCTTTCCACAGGACCGTGAGTGGTAGGTGAGAGGGATAAAAACCAAAGTTCTTCCCTATAAACACTGGTGATGATTGTTAGATGGAGTTCCTGATTTTCTCCTCTTGGCACAGGGCCACAGGAAGGACTCTTTGTATTTCAGCACTCTGCTTAATCAATTACACCAGGGCAAAGTCAAGGTGGGACAGCCACCATACTCCCAAGGCCTTGGTGTCACACTGCCAGGACTCCCAGCCTGCTCATCCTGCTCCTGCAGCCTCACACCAGGCTGATCCTGCTGCACCAGAGCCCTCCCCAAGCATGGCTTATTGGGAGGGGGATTCAGAATGCTGTTAACTCCACATCCAGCCACGGATCTCATAGGTAATACCATTCTTTGCTTCACATTACATGCCTACTTCACTCACACCCAGTTCCCTTCTTCTCCTCACATGAGAAATTAACTCCTTCCCACTCATGGCAAGACTACCTGGCACACCCAGGGAGCCCTGGCCGTTACCTGGTGATCTGATAACAAACACAACCTCTGTTCCACAATGCTAACACTCTCTCCAAGGCCTGAAAGATGCTAGTGGGCATCCTGGCCCCTTCCCTGGGGTCAGGAGCAGCTCTGCACTCCCCATCCCCAGTGCCATACATGGGGGTATTCATGGTTTTGGTGGGTGAGCCCCTGGCCTTGTGCTCTAAGGAGAGTTTTGCAGGAGGAGGGACAATACCTGATATAACAAAGGATTACCACTTCACACAGCTGATGAGAGCTGATACAACAGTAACCCATCAGTATTTTGTTCAGAAGCAAGAACCAGCAGCAGGGCTTAATCTCAGGATCAATTTGCAGCATGTGCCTTGTGCAGGTCAAGGAGCTCTGTGCATGTCACTCCCTGAATCATCTGCTCATGACTCTGCACTGTAAACACTGTGGGAACAAAAGACATAAACAAGAAGGCCAAGAGAAATTCATGTGTCATGGATGGGAGTGTCTTGTTTCTAAAGTAACTGGGTGGATCTTCACTGTGAGAGTAAGACTGAGAAGGACACAAAGAGGCAACCTCATCCTTCCCTCTGCCCCAAGGCAAGATCAAGAGTGCCTGAAGGAGTCTAGGGAGCTCTCAGATAAACCTGCCCTTGAAACATCCAGGTCTACAACATTTGTTGCTCCCAGCTCTGCCAAGTCCCTGCCTCAGTTTCCCTACTTGTAAAAGGAGGAATGATCAGAACAAGTGGCTCCATCACTGGGTTATTGAAGAGGAAGGAAGTGTAGAGGGGAATCTTTGGTTGATGGTTGATGACTTGCAAACATCTGATGAAAAGCAAGAAATTAGGATGTAGTATTGTGCCACAGAATCACAGAGTCTTAAGGGTTTGAAGGGACCTTGAAAGATCATCCAGTCCAACCTCCAGCTAGAGTAGGTCACACAGGAACTCATCCAGCTGGGTCTGAATGTCTCCAGAGAAGGAGACTCCACAACCCATCTGGGCAGCCCCTGCCAGTGCTCCCTCACCTCAACAGGGAAGAAATGTCTGAAATGTCTGTGAAGAAGTGTCTGTATAGGTGTTTACACCTGCTGATGTGAGTTTGGTGGAGCAACAAAGTGCTGTCTGGCTTATGCAAGATGGTCCAGGTGTGCACACCTGGGCATGTTTGGTTTTTCTTTCGCTTCTTCAAGCATAAGATGGGCATTTGCCTTGCAGAGAAGTTCCCAGGGTAGGGACTGTGACCTGATTTCCAAGGGACACTAGGTATCTCCTTTTAACAGTAGTTTGCAGCAAGCTTTGCTTTTTTTTTTAGTCTATTGGGCATGGAAAAGTGTGAGAATCACAAGGCTGGACTTCCTAAATAAGGTCAATGCTTGATAGATTGGCCCAGCATCTTACTTCAGTAAGAAGAATGTCAAGGAGATTATTTTTTGTGTCCAATGCTGCACATATCTAATGTCCATGTGAGCACAATTGCAAGTACACTCCAAAAGGTGTCTTAAGAAGGGCAGCACTTTTATGGTATTGTGATAGCCTCAGGCTTTCAACTCCACTACTTTGGAAGATATCCTGCACCTCCAAAGGTGATTAATACAGGTCCAGGTTCTCTGCTCAAGACCAAATCAGCCCTTTGCCTGAATCAGTAATTTGCAGTCCTGTGGAAAATCATGCCACCAGTGAGGTCTTCAATATCCATATTGCATCAGGGCAGGCCTCAGACAGGCTCTGTGTGCAGTAGTTACCTCAGACAGCCCCACAGATATCTACCAACCAGCCCCTCCTGACTGCTGCAGAGAGGATCTGAAGGATCTGAAGGATCTGCCCTGGATCTACAGGTTCTCAGTGTGATTCTTCAATGCCCCATATTAAACATTATGGCTTATCTCTGTGCAAGCAGAGGCATCATTTCCTACCCAGCCACGTGAGAGTCAGGAAAGTGGACACCATCCCTCCAGGAGGCCCTGTCAGCTTGAGCCAGTGCCTCAATGACTAACTTAGATGTAAATAAAAGCAAATAGATAGACTGTTTGGAGAGGAGAGCTGGTGAAGGCTACAACACAGGCCATGGTTCACAGAGCCCTTTGTGTGCTCATACAGAGGCACGAGCCTATTTCAGCTGTCTGAAATCACTGTCCAATGGGCTGCACCTCCACTGGAAAACATGTGGAGTCACAAAGAGAGGCTGAAAAGCAGGCTTGGAAGTCCAGATGCTCTCCTGCCCTATAATAAGTAAGCAAACATACATCCCAGAAACCTCCAGTGACTCCAGTTTGACAAAGGAGCGAAGGAAAGACAAGTAGGGTTTTTACTCAAATTGGGACAATGGTTTTGGCACCAGCCAGAAGACCAGAGTAAACTTAGCTGCAGTCAATTCAGTGTCCTATACCTTATTATGCTCCTAATTTAGCTCTTAAGTCACTGCTACAGTCACTACTTAGAACACTAAACCTGTGTCATTAAATCATCTCTCAGCCCTCCAGGGAACAGTTAAGACTCATGATGGCCTCTCAGCATCACTGTGCAATTTAGCCCTGCTTAATTCCCATTGGCTGAGAAATAGGATGAAAATGTATCTAGGAGACCAGTGATCAGCCACACAGCTTCTATTCTTGACAGATGCACAAGCCCAACTTTCCATTGATAGTAATTGCTGAAAACTAGGACCTCATGATTTATCCAAGGCTCTTAAGAGCTTGATATCTGCTGTTCTTCCGGCATGGAAATGCAGAGTTTAAATAGAAAACCTGCCTTGAAAAGTTCTGTGCAATCCAATCAGCCAGTAAATTTCTTACAGATGATAGCACACTGATCCAGGCATAATCCAATGTTTCATAAATGTCTTAAAAGATTAAGGCATCATTTTCTGCCCAAATGACAGAGGAGATTCACATCTCTGCAGAGCAAACACTGGCAACAGTCTTCCATAAGAGCCAGCAGTATCACTCAAATTCCCCTCTGTGCTGCCTTACAAGGGCAATTACAGAATCAGAAGCCTTCATCTATCAAAAGCAATCCTTTTCATTAAACAAGATGCTCTGGTGTAAGTGCACAAGTGCACATCCAACGGGAAGGAAGGGAAGTAGCTGAATTGCATCACCTGATTGACTTGAAAAGAGCATTTTAACTGTTTAATGCCTCATCCCTGCTTGTTCTTTTGTTAATTCCTAGCTCCAGTGTAAGAGTATGTTTGAAGGAGTGCACCAAGGCTCTTTGACTCACAGTCCCCAATGTGCAAGGCCCTGTGCTAACAGTCACATATGCCCCATTCTTCTTGCAAAGCAGAAGATGTCAGAGCAAGGCTCTGGCTGAAAGACCTGTGAATACAGAACTGCCAAAGAAACCCCACACAATGCTTGCCAAAACTTTGAAGAACTAAGACACTGTCCTGCTCAGCCAAGCTCTCTTAGGGACTTATTAATTCTACTACTCCCTCTGCCAGAGGGTCCCTCAGTTTATAGTTTATCCTAAGCCACAATGAGATCTGCAAACTAGGGTAATTACCACCTGAATCTTATGGTCACTGCAGATAGGAATAGATGTCTGTCCGTGAGCTTGCCAGCTGGATTCCATGGCTTCCACAGAGAGACAGCTATGACATAGTCATGTCTGATTCTCTCAGCTGAGCTTGAAGAGTGAATCTGCCACAATCAGCAACACCCCAGCTACTTCTCTGCATCAGTTCTGCAAAGAGATACAGCAATGGACATCATTGGCACCAACTCCTGGTCAGCAGAGAGCTACAGATAGCAACTGACTCATTAAAAATGACATCAAGAGCCATATATATATCCTGAAAGTCCATGTCTAGTTACAAAATCATCAAACATGCTAACTAACCTGCTGCAAAAGGTCTCTGCTGCGTTGCTAACAAGAGCCCTGGGGAGAGCCTGGGCTCTGGCAGTTTGCTGCCTCACAGGAAAGCTGTGGGATCTCTTGCCCTCACCAGGGTTTTGCCTTGAGTTGGTGGCTCAGATTAGGACACATACCTTGTCCTCAAGGGAGATAAGGCCAAATTATGCAGGGAGTACTCATTTGAGTTTGGGATGGTCTTCACATCTCTTATTCTTGTTGCCTCTCATAGTGAATATGCAAGTGGAAAATAAGGGCCAGGAAGGACTGGATTTAACACATGTGATCTCCTCTAAGGCAGCTGAGTGAGGGATATAATTCACTGAAAGGCCTTGCCTCAGCAGGAGTGACCTTCCTGACTGCTGCTAATGAAATAGCAGGAAACATTCTTTTCCTTCTCAGACCTGGCAGGTTGTGGTGGTTTAGCCCTGGCTGGGTGCCAGGTGCCCACCAAGTCACTCCCCCTCCTAAAATGGACAGGAGAGAGAGAGAAATATAATGAAAGGTTTGTGAGGACAGGGAGATCACTCAGCAATTAGAGAGTGAGGGCAAAACAGATTCAACTCAGGGAGAAATGGTTTGATTTATTAAAGGACAATCAGAACAGAGCAGGGGAATGAGAAATAAACCTGAGTCTTATAACACCTCCCCCACTCCTCCCTCTGCCCAGGACTCTCCTTCCTTCCCCTCCAGCAGCACAGGGGTGGGGGTTGTGGTCAGTTCATTACAGATGGACTTTGCTGGTGCTGCCTCCTCACACTTCCCACTGTTACACTGTGGGGTCCCTCCCACAGGAGACAGTCCCTCATTAACTTCTCCAGTGTGGGTCCTTCCCATGGGCTACAGCTCCTCATGAACTGCTCCAGCATGGGGCTGCCACAGGGCAGCTCCTCACACCCTGCCCCAATGTGGGTCATCCATGGGGAGAACAGTCCTTCAGGTACCCACTGCTGAGCCTAAGTCCCTCACAGGATCACAAGTCCTGACAGCAAACTTGCTCTGGCCTGGGCACCTCTCTCCCCACAGTCTCCCAGGTTCTTCCAGGAATTCATTCCAGGGTGATCTTCCCCCAGAGTCACAGCCTCCTTCAGGCATCCACCCGCTCCAGCGTGGGCTCCTCCACGGGCTGTGAGTGGGTCTCTGCTCCCCTGTGACCTCCATGGGCTGCAGGGGCACAGCTGCCTCACCATGGGCTGCACCACAGGGCACAGGGGAGTCTTTCTTTCAGGCCCTAAGCACCCTCCTCCTCCTCCTTCCCCACTGACCTTGGTGTCTGTGGAAATGTTATTCTCATAGTCTCATTCCCTGTCGCTGCTGCAGTTCAGCATCTGTTGATACAGCCAGCACAAGAGACATGTATCAAGGCTGGAGGATACTGTTGTAGTCCTCCCTCCTATCACCAGTGTGATCCAATTTCAGCTCATCCAACCTGGGATTTACAGAGTGGGGAACTACAAGTCCAAGAAGATACAGGAGAGGACCTCAAAAACCTGAGGGCCTAGCCAGCCCTTGTAAATCATTCACCACAACAGAAAAAAGTCCTTGGAGAAATGGAACAATGAAACCTGTTTATTTTGAATGTCAGAGGGGGTTTTAGACAGAGATTTTTCAGAGACTTCTGCTCTTCAGTAATATGCAGTGTACTCACAGCATTGTATTTGCATTACTGAAGGCACTGAAAGAGACTTTTCCTCTATCCAGCAACTAATGTTTGCAAAAGTAGTAGGAACTTCACTAAATCCCACAATTGTCAGGTTGGAAGGGGCCTCTAGAGATCATTCTGTCCAATCCCCTGTGATCATGGGGCACAGGAACGTGTCCAGGCTGGTTGGAAGGAACCCAGGGCTCTTGTTAGCAACGCAGCAGAGTCCTTTTGTAGCAGGTTAGTTGGCATGTTTGATGATTCTATAACTGGACATGGACCTTCAGGACATATATATGGCTCAGAGGACAGATCTGCTGGAGGAAGCCACTTTCAAATACTCAAGGATGAGACCAAAAAAAAAGGCAAAGATCAATTAGACTTTGCAAATGATCGAGTGGTCAAGAGGGCTAAAGGCATCCTGGGATGGATCAAGAAGAGTGTGGGCAGCAGGTCAAGGGAGGTTCTGCTCCCCCTCTACTCTGCCCTGCTGAGGCCTCATCTGGAGTCCTGTGTCCAGTTCTGGCTCCTCAGCTCAAAAGGGACAGGGAAGTGCTGGAGAGAGGCCAGTGCAGGGCCACCAAGATGATCAGGGGACTGGAACATCTTTCATATGAGGAAAGGCTGCAGGAACTGGGGCTGTTTAGTCTGGAGGAGAGGAGGCTGAGGGGGGATCTCATTAATACTTACAAGTATTGAAAAGGTGGATGCCAAGAGGATGGAGAAAGTCCTTTTTTCTGTTGTATCCAGTGACAGGACAAGTAGTAATGGATTGAGCCAGAACACAGAAATTTTCACTGAAACCTGAGGAAAACCTATTTCACTGTGAGGTGAGGAGCCCTGGCACAGGCTGCTCAGGGAGGGTGTGGAGACTCCTTCTCTGGAGGTTTTCAGAGCCCACCTGGACACATTCCTGTGTGACCTGATCTAGGTGGACCTGCTCGAGCAGGAGGTTGGACTGGATGATCTGTAGAGGTCACTTCCAGCCCCTCCCATTCTGTGATTCTATGATCCTGTGAGTTTCCATGTGTCTGGGAAAGGTAAAACATTGGTTGTGGTGGGAACCAGGAGCAGCTCTCCATCCTCTGGGTCTCAGCAGGGTAAACATGATGCTGGGAGAGTAGCAATGTTAGAGCTTGCACCAAGCAGAAGAAAAAACACCAGGAAAACTGCTGATGTTGCAGCCTGAGGGGATTGAGAAACTGAACTGACTTAAAGCAAGTCCTATCCACGGAGCTTGCAAACTGCCTCCAAATTATCCGGTCAAATGGGTGTTAGATAAGCAGAGGATCTTTTTGGGCCTTCAGGGCAATTCAAACAAGAGGGTTATTCAGCAGCTGGGTGATGACTAAAACTTTCTGAGGCAGATGGGGGATAAATCACCATCACAAACGAAAGAGGCAGCTGGGGCTGCAGGGCAGGCTGGGAGGGCATCTGAGGAAACCCGGGTGGCTGGGCTGGGGCAGAGGCCAGGCCAGGGGCAAGGCCATCCTGCCCAGCTACCACAGCCCTGAGATCTTTGAGGAAGCTGGTTTCAAGAAGGGGGTTTTTGCCTTGGGTTTGCTTTTCAGACAGTTTTTCCAAGTGGCTAGGAAATCCCCCTACACAGTCACTGTCACATCTGTAATTCTCCCCTTGCCCAACAATATTATCAACATCCCCACCTCCCCGCCCCCCCCCCCCCCCCCGCCCCGAGCCAGAGCTTCCAGAAATCCAAAGAAAGTTGTTCCCTACACATGCTGTGAAAATAGGTGGGTGAAGAGAGCGAGATATTTGTGATCAAAGGGTTTGAGGACCCAGGGGAGAGGACCAGTGTCTGTAGAAAAGCTGGAGGATGCCCATCCTCAAATACAGACTGCAGAGACAGACAGGAGGTGGAGAGCATTCCAGCCTGGTGGGAATCATCTCTGCCCACCTGCAGCCAGGGCTGGACCTGCTCTGAAACCCCTGTGAGCACACTGAGGCTGTGTGCAGAGGAGGGACCTGCAGAGCAGCACAGCAGTGGTCTGGCACGGGACTGTGGCAGGAGGTAGCATGGCTGGAGATGAAGAGGGCTGGGAGACAGGAGCTTCTGCCAGTGCGTCAGTGCAGAGCTGGGCAAGCTGCCCATTCAGTGCCTCCAGATCTGGCAAAATGTAGGATACAGATCTGTCTCTGTTGGGCTCTGAAATTGTCTGAAGGAGTGTGTGTATTAGCTATCACAAGCCTATCCTAGTGACCCTCAGAAAGGGAAAGTGCATGGTTTCTCCTGCAGCAGTTAGCAGTGTCACATAAATCAGCTGCTGCTGATTCAAAGTCTGTCAGTAAGGACACTGAGGTCACCACTTCCTCCTTCTCTTTCTTTCCTCTCTCTGTCAAAACAAAGATCTTCTCCTTCCTGTGCTATCTGAGAACCTGTCATGGTTTAACCCCTGGGCATCTCCAATCTCCTGCTCTGAGAAGAGTTATCTTCAAAGTTTGATCAGGATCCTACCCAGGTGACTTCTGAGTATCTCCAGGTGTGGAGACAACACATCATCCCTCTGTACCAGTCCCATTCCCAGAGTGGACAATGTTCCCTTTGCTGTGCAAGGGCACCACAACATAAATGTTCAGGGATGTGAAGGCAATGTGTTGTGTGGATGTCCCAGGGGAACTAATGGCAGGGGAAGGGCTACACAAGCAGCACATGCTGATGGCATGATCCCAGCACATGTCCAGGCTCCATCTCAGGACACCCCAGACAGGAGGCAAAGGCCAGAGAGTGATGCACTGAGATGAGACAGATGGAGAGAATCCACATGCCTTGTCCTGCATGGCTTTGCAGGGAACCCTGGGCAAATGACTTGGAACCAATGTTTGGTGCTGAGCTGATGAGTACACACTTATTGGTGCCTGTGGGTGTGAAGGTCTGAAAGCAGTGAGCAACAATGGGTTTGGGTTTGGTTCAGAATGTAATCAATCCTTCCCTACAAGGTCTCACATCATACATTACTACATTGTCCCAACATCCCTTCCTGCAGCCATAACTTGTGTTTGTTGCATCATCCTTTCACAGTGAACCTCAGAGAAGAGACTGACTCCTCTATGACGTCCCCCTCAGTAGCAGATAGCACTAGCCTTCCCCTGAGCATCTTCTTTCCCAGGCTGGTCAAATTCATCTCCCTTGGCCTTTTCTCCTGTCTCATGCTCTCCCCTGGAATTGGTCCAGTTTGTTGCTCTCTTCCTTATCATGAGAGACCCAAAATTGAACGCAGAGGAGAATCCTGAGTTTCTTTGACCTACTGGCTATGCAAGGAACCTGCAAGGCACATACAGAAGGACAGCAGCTCCCACTTAATTCAGCAACAGGTGAATCAAAGCCATCTTAGAATCACAGAATCACAGAATCTCAAGGGTTGGAAGGGACCTGGAAAGCTCATCCAGTGCAACCCCCCTGCCAGAGCAGGACCACCTAGAGCAGGGCACACAGGAACTCATCCAGCTGGGTTTGGAATGTCTCCAAAGGAGACTCCACAACCCATCTAGGCAGCCTATTCCAGTGCCCAGAAGGCCCTGATAGTCCTGTACTCCCTCCCTGCACCACAGCTTCAGAAACCTCATCTGAGAACACATCAACAGACACTTCTTGCTACTTGCCAAATATCTGTGTGAGCAGCAAGAACAAGCTCTTGCACCTTTGGCAGCAAATCTTCAAGTGCTTGCTGATGTGAACTATTATTCCTCACTCCATTTTGTGTGATGTGCTGTGCTGATAACTGGTCTCACATGTCTTATAGAATCATAGAATCATTTCAGTTCATTTGGAAAAAAGCTTTAAGATCGTTGAGTCCAACCCCTCACCTCACCCTGCCCAGCCCAGCACTAACCCACAGCCCTCAGCCCCTCAGCTCCACAGCTTTAGGATCTCTCCAGGGCTGGGGACTCCCCCAGCTCCCTGGGCAGCCTGGCACAGGGGCTGACACCCCTCTCAGGGAAATAGTTCTTCCTCATCTCCAGTCTGCACAGGGGCAAAAACCAATTAGGAGCAAACTTAAGAGAAATGAACAACAGAAGGTTCCTGCCGGTTTAGGGATGAAAGGGTGCTTTAAAATCATATAGAACATATGTTTGTTTATTTCTCTTGTTCCAAAGCAGGAGCCCAGATCAGCTTTTCATTACTTCCTCACCCCTACAACCTCCATTGGCAAGTTATTCCCCTGGCTGATTCAGCTTGTTGTGGTCCAGAAGCGAGAGTAGGAGGTTGCAGGACGGGATGTCTGGGTTTCCTTCTGAAGTCTATCCCTGACCTGCTGTGGGAAACAGCAGCCCTGCTCCTGATGGGCCACAACTGCAGGTGTCAAGGCTGAGTGTGCTGAAGCAGTGGGTTTGTGCAGCTGCAGTTTCCATTGTGGCCCTGTAATGCCTCCTCGTCTTATGGAAGTGTCAGCAAGATTAGTTGATGTTTGCTCAGCACAGGACAGGTGTGAGGAGAGGGGAAAGATCCTCTGCCAGCTCTCCCTTCTCACTGAGCAAATGTAATTCTCTCTCATGATATTTTCAAGCCCTTCCAGGACCCCTGTGCTTACCTTTGCCTCTTCCCCTCTGGTGGCCCTTAAAGACTGAGGTCCCAAAGTACAACCTCTCCTCCCAGGACAGTAGGAACCTTCTAGTGGGAAAAATCAGGGCTCTTAAAAAGCCCATCTTTCTCACATCTTGTTTTTGTGTCCCTGAGCTCCACTTCTGAGCAAGCTGAGAAACATCCTTGTCCCTGAAGCTGACTTGACCATCAGCTCTGGGGCATTAAAAGTGTCCCCTCCAGGTTCTCACTGGGAGAGGTGGCTGAGAGCAGTGAGGTACCACCACAGAGGTGCCACACGCTGCAGTGCCACAGCCATGGGCTGCAGCTCAGCCCACTGGCTCCCTGCACACTCTGCAATGCAGCACCCTCCCTCTGGGGATGACCAGCCAAGAGCTTCACTACACCAAATGCATGAAACCAAGCCAGGATCTTCCTCTGGCAGGGACATCCCATTTGTTTTCAGCTGTGGTCCCACTGGGTTTGTCATTCTCTGTGCTGAGGATTGTTTGCATTCACTGAGCATCTCCTGATGCCTCAAAGCACAGACCAAGCTGGCAGACAGTCAGCAGCTGGGCTGCTGTGTCCCACGGGTCCCTTCTGGGGTATAACACATGCACAGCTTGTAGGAAACACCAGACAGACCAAGTGTGGCCAAGCAGGTCACTCCTGCAGCCACAGGAGGCTGGGTATGGCAGGGGATGTAACCCTTGCACTCCCCCTTGTATGTCCCCCTGTGCTGGGCCCTGTGGAGGCTGCAGCTCCAGGGCTGTGCTCAGTGCTGGGACCCTCACTCGCTGCCAGAGGGACACTGAGGGACTGCAGTGGGGCCAGAGCCAGGCACTGAGCTGAGGAAGGGACTGGAGCACAAGTGCTGTGAGGAGCAGCTGAGGGAATGGGGATGTTTAGTCTGGAGAAGAGGAGGCTGAGGGGAGACATGAGCACTCTCTGCAACTGCCTGACAGGAGGTTGTAGTGAGGTGGGGGTCAATCTCTTCTCAAAAGTAATGAGAGATAGGAGGAGAGGCAATGGCCTCAAGTTGCACCAGGGCAGGTTTAGACTGGAGATGAGGAAGAACTGTTTCCCTGAGAGGGTTGTGAGCCCCTGTCCCAGGCTGCCCAGGGAGGTGGGGGAGTGCCCAGCCCTGGGGATATTGCAAAGCCATGGAGCTGAGGTGCAGAGGGCCATGGGATAGTGGTGGCTGTGGCACTGTGAGGTGAGGGGTTGGATTCAATGATCCTAAAGGTCTTTTCTAATTGAAAAGGTTCTTCAGGTCTATGATCCTGTGTCCTCTGCTAGGCAGACCTTCAGTTCTTCCCACCACATCCTGATCTCCCCACCTGACACCCCTTCATGCTTCCCTTTGCTCTAACCCTTTCTCTAGCCACAGCCTAAAGAGAGCACAAGCTGTCCTGCCCCATGCTGCCTCTCAAGAAAGCTGTGGCCATTTTTCCAAGCCAGCAGGACCCTGGTGGCAAGCACTGCAGCTTTAATGAGCTCCATGGACCATGGCCATCAGGAAAGCAGGAACCAGCAGCCAAGCAGCATCATGAGGCTGCACAGCTGAACTGTTATTTGAAGAATGAAGAAAGAAATCTCATTTTACATGACCCTGCATTTGCCCTGCTCCACACCCCCTTCACTGCCTGAGGCAGAGGCATTGCAAACCAGAGGCAGCTTAGCTCTGAGCAGCTCTGCCCTCTCACACAGCCCCGTGCCTGCAAAAAAACATCTTGCTGCCAGCTGAACCAGCTGATGTTGAGTGTTGAGCTCATCCCTGAGACTCTTCTGGGTAGCAGACCAGCATAGCTATGGGGCAGAGGTGCCCCAAGAGCAGAGGGAGAGAAGGGATATGAAACCAGCAGCATCGCCTCTGGAGAGCAAAGGGGATGAATAAATGCACTTGCTTCCCACTAAAGGCTGACTTCAGGGAAGAGCATTTGAGTTAATGCCAACCCCAGAACCAGCAGATGTTGAGGACAAAAAAGAAAGCAACCAAACAATAAAAGCCCAAAGAGAAGCATTCTGTAATCAGGGGTAGGGGAGGGAGTTTCATGAGGATTTGAAACCTTTATCCTTTAACACAACCGAAGAGAAACCAGCCAGGAGACAGGAATCTCAGCAGTTGAGAGCACTTTCATCCAGCCAAGCTTTCATATAGTCCTAAAACCTTTCCCATGAGGTAGCTCCTGGGATGACCCAGATGTGAGCAGCCTCTCTCCATCCTGGAGCCTCTGCAAAGCTGCTATTGCCAGACTTCCCAGCTGTGACAGAAGACAGCAGTATGAGGCATCAAGGGGAATTTATGCAGAATACTTCCCCCTCTCAGCATCACCACCCAGACCTGACCACCAGACACAGCAGCACACCCTGGTCACACCACAGGCTCAGGCACTAAATCAGGCTCTTGCTTTTAAGTTTCTGCAGTACACTTCAGGGCATGGCCACAGGTTGCTTGTTAGAGTGGAAGCAGTTGCCATGGCACTGCCAAAGAGGAACATTTCTGGGCTGTTTAGGATTAAGCATTGGTTTCCAGAAGACCAGGCTCCCCTCACCATGGTGTTCCTGCCAGGTCCTGCTCTGCTTTGAGGCTACACATCCAAATGCCAAGGGAGCAGCTCAAAAAGGATCCAGAAGACACAAGGCTGGGCTGAGCAAGCTTTTTGTGTAGGAAAGCATGGTGCAGACAGAGGACATTGCATATCTACAGGTCTCACTCTTGTAGAGCATCTCCTCTACTCAGTGGTTTATGGCCAGCTCAAAGGCATGAGGATGCTCCCCTCATCACTGCATCAGCTTCTCCCCACATTCATTTGCACAGGAAGCAGAGATTTTGTAGGCAATGCTCCATCTTCTCAAAGACTGGCTAAGAGGGACTGGTGAGCAGCTGCTGTTTCACAGAGTCAAGGGGTTTAAGGCACATGGGGTGCACAGTGCTAAGCAATCTGCCCTCTTGCAACCCCCACCACTGACAGCCCCTGCCAAACCCACAATTTCCCTTCAAGCAAGAATTTGGCTGTGCTGACTTGGAGGTTTCCAACAATGGGGAACCTGTTGTCCACCAGCTACCCCAAGGTGTCTGGTCACTGTGGTTCACAGCCTCCACCAGTTAAAAACAAGAAGGCATCTGACTGGGTCTGAATGTGCCCAGCTTCTGCTCCAGATCAGTGGATGTGGCTCGGTTTTGCACCCCTTGGCACGTCTTTGCGTCGACCTCATCCAGGTCAGCTCCTTCCCTTCTGCACTTTGCCACTGCTTTGGGCACAGCTGTGTCTGGTCATCCCCAGTGCCTGAGAAGAGCCACGCTCTGCTCCCTGCTCTGATCTCCTTGATTTCCCTCAAGGCTGTATGTTACACAAGATCTCAGCTGTTCAAACAACAGAAGAGCCACCCCAGGGCTGGCGAAGGCCAAACCAGTACCCTGCCTCTGCCAGGCAGGTTTTTCTACAAGAAATCATAGTAAGGGTGCAGGATGGGCACTCAGGTCCTGTGGATGCTAGTATCTGGGTGGATTTTTGTTAGAATTCAACAGCAGGTGCAGTCAGAGTCCCCAATGACACAAGTTGTCAGTGATCCTAGTAGTACCAGCAGCCTGGGACCTCAGTTCCATTTGTCCTGTCTCTTTGCTGACCCATGGGTAGAGGCAGGTAATCTGTCCCCAGAGCACCTCATCCTTCCAGCAAGAGACTGCTTTCAGCCTGGAGACAGACACTTTCTGTGTCCAAGAAGTCCAGTGTGAAGTTTGTTCTCCTCGGGAGCATCAGATCCCTGGGGACGCTCTGGTCACATCCAGCTCATGGTGGGGTAGAACCTGGATCTGCCCTGTCCTTGAGTCCAAACCCCAGGTGAGAAGGATGTTGAACCCCTGTGATAACCCCATCCAAGTGCTGAAAATCCAAACCCCACTAAGAGTCTTTGTGGATGATCTCAATGACCTACCAGCTGGAGACCTTACCCTCAGTTTCTATGTCACTCATCTCCATGGCCATTTCATCTCTGCTCTGGCTGTCTCACCAATGCTGCTTTCTGATTGAAGCTAAACCCCTCCCCGGTGTTCAGTGCCATCAGAGGAGTCACTCTGCCTTTCAGTCATGATTTTGTGGACATCTTTGCTGTGCCAGCTCCCTCCAGGTGATGGAAGAGTGATGGAAGAGCCGCGGGCATGATCCACGGGATGCCTGGGCTGCAGCCGGATCTCGAGAGGGAAACCAGCAGGTGAGATCTGTCAGGCTCACAACAAACCCAGCTGGCTGGCACACACACCGAGCTCAAAACACTCCAGGCCACCCCCCTCCCACCCTCCTGATACCATCACACCCCTCTGCCTTTAATTAAAAAAGGATTAAAGGAGGCTGTAAGGACGTGGGCGAGGGCTGAGGTCAGGGGGTGCCTTGCGAACCTACGCCAAGCCTCGCAGCTGGTGCAGGGGCAGTGGGCTGTCAGCTGGGGATGCCAGCTTCTCCAGTGCTTCTCCAGTGCTAAGGCATGTCTGATCTGACACCCAGGCAACTCATCCAGGCTGCTTGTATCTCGTAGTGCTGCTCTGTAAGAGCTGCAGGGCAACGATGGGATCATGCTTTTGCTGCTCTTAAGAGAGCAAGCAATGGTTATGGCATTGCTCTGAGGCCCCTGTGCTGTCCTGCTGGCCCTTCTTGGGGCTTGTGTTTGATTGTGTCTCCTTCCAGGGTTCACACCTTTGTCCCACATGAGCCACGTGCAACCATCCCAGCTCTTGCAGTGAGGTTCAGCTTGGGCAAGCAGCTCTGTGACAACACTGCAGGCCATTCCAGCCCACTCTCCGTTCCCCACAATGTGAGTATTTCACCAGGGCAGAGCTCAGAGGCTTTTTCAAGCCAGGCAGGTGACAGGCAGGTAGGTCCTTCCCAGGTCCTGCCTCACAGAAAGCTCTGGGAAGCTGTCTGTGGATGAGGCATGGTGCCAGAGAGTCCCTCATCCTAACTTGGCTGGAGGAGCCATGGGTTTAGCTATCTGGAAGCAACCTCCACACAAGGGTTAACCGTGTGATTAAAGCCTCAGTATCAGCTTCAAAGGGATGTAGTGGTTTTGTCTGGGTCAGGTTTTGGTAGCAGGGCAGCTACAGGGGTGGCTTCCTTAAACAAAGAGCTGCCAGAAGCTTCCCCTGTAGCTGACAGGGATCATGCCAGTCAGTTCTAAGGTGGACCCACAGCTGACCCAGGCAGCAGTGAGGGACTCAGGCTGGAGCAGTGGGTACCTGAAGGACTGTTCTCTCCATGGGTGACCCACGTTGGGGCAGGGTGTGAGGAGCTGCCTCATGTCAGGCCCCATGCTGGAGCAGTTCATGAGGAGCTGTAGCTCATGGGAAGGACCCACACTGGAGCAGTTTGTGAGGGACTGTGTCCCATGGGAGGGACCCCACAGTGTAGCAGTGGGAAGTGTGAGGAGGCCTCCCCCTGAGAAGAAGCAGCAGCAAAGTCCATCTGTAATGAACTGACCACAACTCCCATCTCCTGCACTACTGGAGGGGAAGGAAGGAGAGTCCTGGGCAGAGGGAGGGGTGGGGGAAGTGTTTTAAGAGTCAGTTTTATTTCTCATTCCCCTGCTCTGATCTGGTTGGTCATTAATAATCAAACCATTTCTCCCCAAGGTGAGTCTGGTTTGCCCATGACACTAATTGCTGAGTGATCTCCCTGTCCTAATCTCAGGTTATATTTCTGTCTACCTTGTCCATTTTAGTAGGGAGAGTGACAGAACAAATTGATGAGCACCTGACACCCATCCAGGGCTAAACCACCACAGGGGAATATTTATTCACAAGAAGGTGGAGAGAGCCCTGACTTTGAAGCCATTCCTTCCCTGTGCAGAGGTATCTGGGAGCAGAGTCAATGGCAAATGTGGGCAGCTCCCACAAGGACAGAAGCAGAGTGCAACACTCAGCAGGAAGGGTAGAAGCAGATGGAGAGAGCGTGAAAGCTAGAATCTGCTGGCACACAAACAAGGCCATGGCTTTGAGTCTGGATCCAGCCCTTAGTGCTGGGACATGCTGTGTGGTGGCAGAGGATGAGATCTCAGCCTGGTGTATGGACTATACTGCACTAGTGTTCCCTTTGAGAGCCTCTCAGCTTGCATCACTGCATGGAGAACTGACCTGTAGGACACAAACTGGTCCTTCAGCAGCAGCCAACCCAAGGCTATAACATGAGGCCAGTCCCTGCAGGGAGGACAGGTGAGTCCACAGCATGCAAGTGCTCCCCTTTTTAACCAAATCAGTCTCACATGCTCAAAAACATTTCAGCTCATTCCCAAACCCACCTTTTCCAGGGTGACTTGGCCATAACAAGAGCTCAAAGAAGTTCCTTGTGATCTTCCAAGCTCTTTCTGCTATGAATTCATTGCCTTCCCCGTCGTAGCCTGAGACACTCCTACTCCCTTCAGAGCAGGCTGTTCTGTGCAGTATCTGACCTCTCTTTGAGGTAGTTCTAAATGCTCCCAGTCCCAGCAACCTCAGTGATTGCTGCTGTCCCCTAAGCAACCCATCATCCTGTCGCTCAGCCTTGGAAAGGTTTCTCCCTCCTTACCTTGCACTTGCCAGAGAGCAGCTGATTCATCCACTATCTGCCTCAGGCAACCCACGCAGCCACTGATGATTGAGTTACTTCACAATTAAGCAGAGCCTTAAATCTTTGCAGCACTTAACATGTATTGACTAATTAATCCCAGCACCTACCTGAGGTAAGTTAGTTCAGTCTTGTGTCTAGCTTCCAAACATGCCCATGGCTGCCTCGTGGGTCAAAGGCAGAGCCAGTGTACCAGCCCCATTGCTTACACCTCCAAGAGACCCATGCAGCACTTCTCGTCTGTATTGTAGGACCTGCTGCCACTTCAGAGGCCACTGGGCCCAGGGAACCATGTCCCCAGCCCAGGACTCATGCAAAACTTACCCTTGAATGGGCTTTTCTCCTACATCTTCTCTAGCCCTGCAAGGTTGCTTCATCCCCTGTCTGTCCCATGAGAAGTGGGACACTCCACACACCCAACAGCTCTCCCAGCTTGCTGGGACAAGCAACAAACTGCCTGAGATTCTGCCAGATGTTGAGGATAGGTGGGAAAAACCTTCCTCAAGGATTCTGCAGGCGGCTCTGAACCCTGTCAATGCAGGAGAAGAGCCTTGGCCTTTGGAGTGGTGAGAGGAGAGCAGGGCATGCTGCCCTGCTGCACCCTGCTCACGTGCCAGCCACGAGCCAGGCTTTCCCTGCAGCCCGATGTATTAAGCCTATTCACACAGACTCTCAGCCACATCAAAACCCACATCCTAGTCTGGGCTGTCAGCAGGGAATGAGGCCAGGAGTGGGAGGCAGGGATCCCTCTCCTGTGTGGATGAGCTGCACAGGAGCTCTGTGCTGAGGAGTGGGCTGGGGAGATGCAGGGGATGCACCTGAGGCTGTGCAGAGGAGTCAGTAGCGAGGTGACTCCTAGCCCTGGGCTTCAGGAGAGGGAAAGGGAGGAGGTTTGCTGTAGGTAAAGCTAGACACTGAAACAGGCTTAGACACTGTCCCAGGCTGCCCTGGGAGGTGGGGGAGTCCCCATTCCTGGAGATATTGCAAAGTCAGGTAGCTGAGGTGGTGAGGGACGTGGGTTAGTGACGAGTTTGTCAGTGTGAGGGCAGGGCTTGGACTCGATGACCTTAAAGGTCTTTTGCAACCAAAATGATTCTATGATTGTGGAGGAAAGATTCTATGATCTTATGAGGAAGGGCTGTGGGACCTGAGACTGTTCAGATTAGAAAAGACTGAGAGAGGATCACATCAACACTTAAAAGTACCTAAAGGCTGGATGTCAGGAGGATGAAGCAATGCTTTTTTTCTGCAGTGTCCAGCAACAGGAATAGAGGTGATGGGATGAAGCTGGAACACAAAAGGTTCCACTTAAACATAAGGAAAAACTTCTTTACTGTTGAGGTGAGGAGCCCTGGCTCAGGCTGCCCAGGGAGGGTGTGGAGGCTCCTTCTCTGGAGGTTTCCAAACCCGTCTGGACACGTTCCCTTGTGACCTGACTGGGGGGAACCTGCTTTAGCAGGGATTTGGACTGGATGATCTGTAGAGATCCCTTCCAATCCCTACCATTCATTGATTCTATGACTCTAGGGTAGAGGCTCAGAGAGCTGAGCTGGGTTTCCTGACACACAAGCCTTGGGGTCTCATCCTGAGGAAATCATCTAACTTTTCCCTATTTCCACAAACAAACACCTTTCACCTAGCCAAGACTGAAGGAAAATGCCATGTCCTTTCACCACACAGGTTCCCTACCATTAGCCAAGGCCAAGGCTCCTGGCCAGGCCATAGTCCTTGCATTGAAGAGTCCAAGATGCCCCCAGCATAAGGACACAGACCCCAGAGGTATGTGACACTCTGACTCTGCCACCAAAAGGTTTCAGCCCATCTGTGTCCTCTGAGCAGCTCATGCCCTTTCTCTTCCTCCCTGTCACCACAGGGCTTCAGCACAGTGGTAATCCCCTCCCTGACAGGCAGGTGACGAGGCCTGAGAAATGCTCAGTGCGAAGGACCTGGCAGCAGAAAGGCACTTTGTGGACCTGGGGAGTCGTGTGGCAGCCAGCCAGGAGGGAGCTTAATCTGAACAACCTTGCTGAGGAAAGCCAAGACCAGCAGAGTCAGGATCTGCTCAGACCGTGTGGAGTCTGGAACAGTGAGGTACCAGCTTGAGTCAAAAAGCATCAGTGTGCACGTTGTTAAGGCATCTCTGCCCCCCTGAATGATACCCTTCACATGCCCTCCAGCTCATGCTGCTGAGGATGGGGTTCCTGCCCTACCCTGTGGATACACCATTTGCCTGGTTTTGAATGTGCATCTAACACTACCAAAGGCAGCAGGGAAACTTCCTCTCCCTGTGAAATTCGCCCTAGAAAATCCTGAGCTGTAAAGCAGAGGAACTTGTAGACCAACACTTTCCCTCTGGGTCATAAACCACCACACATATCAGGAGGGAATTGATTGTTATTTCTTTTTTTCTCTTCCTTGCCTGAATATGTGCTGATCTCATTCATCTTGGGAAAAGCACGGGGTGTTCTCACCCAGGCTATACCTGGCAAGCTGCACACACTGTGACAGAGGGAGCGAACTTCTGAGCAAGCTCTGCAGTGGCTGCTGCCAGGGCTGCTGGTGGGTTATTTCTTGACCAAAAGGCCGGCTTCTTCACCTGGCATTCTTGAGAGAGATGAAGGGTAAGTCAGCAAATCAGCTTCCCACACTGCAAACATAGCCTCTGCTTTCAGCCATGGCAGGATGAGCTCAGGTCGGGATTTGCTGGTAGCTGGGTGAGAAAGGTCCGCAGGGCTTTCTCTCTCCCACCTCCCACCAACCTCCTTTTGCGGGGAGAAAACAAGCAAAGGTTCTGAACGGTCTGCACAGAGGCAGGTTGCAGGAGCTGTGGTACCCGGCACGGCTCAGCCAGCGGAAAATCAACAGGGACCGCTCCTGATGCTATTTTAACCAGCGGCAGAAAAGCGCGAGCTGGCGACACGGAACGCGCCGGGGCTGCGCGGGGCCGGGAGCCGCGGCAGAGCAGAGCTGCAGCCCCTCCAACGCGGATCCCACCCGCCGCAGAGCGTTTCTTCATATAGTCGCTAAGCCACGACGTTGCTTTGACATATCAGCCGGTGCCTGGATGCCTCGGTGTCACGCAGGCACCTCCGTTACGGCCCTGGGGAGAGCTGGTTTAAATCCGCTGGCCGGGCTTTAAAAAATGAATCGCAGCTAAGGTGTTGCAGGGGATCCGCGCTGCCGCCAACGTGAGTGCCCCACGCCTGCCAGGGCAGGTGGGAGTTGCATGCCTGGCTCTGAGGGGGGATGCAGCTCTTGCCGGGCTCTGTCCGGAGCCTCTTGCCTTTGCTTGCCTGGGAGAGGATGGGAAGAGGGCGTGCGGCGGGATTGCTGCAGCCGGTGGGTGCTGCTGGAGGCAGCGAGTGAGATTAAAGGCGGTATCTGAACGTAAAGATACCGCAGCAACCCCGGGCTGGAGAATGATGAGTGTTGCAGGTCTGGTTGACTGCAGGAAACGTCCCCTTTGTAGATCGTGCTGTTTGGAGCAAGAAGAGCAATGATGCGGATTTTGCTGCAGCTCATTTTGGTCGGGTTAATTTGGGAAGAGGATGTTTGCTGGCAGCTAAAGGAGGCAGCTTGGGAGACTGGTGAAGATGCAGAGTTACCAGCCCAGGCTGATGTTTGGAAATGGTATCATGATCTCTTGGTAGGGCAACACGGTTTGGGTTGATTTACCTTCTGAGATAGGAGGGGAAAGACCTTAGCTCTTAGTTCTCAGAGGCTGTTTTGCAAAGCCCAGACAGCAGGGTGATGGGCATTGCTGGAACCAGCTGTCCTGCCTGGCCCCTGGATGCCAGGCCTTTCCCCAAACACTGCTGGTGCCAGCAGAATATCTCAGGCCCAGGGGAGCTTTGTAACCTCCCAGGTTTGTGTGTGGAGCTGTTTGTGTGTCTGTGCTTGGGGGAAGGAGGCGTGAGCTGCTGGTGGCACCCCGGGTCTGCCTTTGCAGCCGCGGTATCACTGGTGATGGGTATTACACAGGGCTGTGCTTTCCAAAAGAAGAGCCATGGATGGCTTTAATGTGATAGTCCTGGTGCTTTCAGTGCTCACAGCCTCAGACATCTCACAGCTAAAACTGGGGCCTGTCACTCAAAAGCTGGTGTCAAATGCCCAGGACTGCCAGGGGACCTCCTGCGTGGATGCAGCGAGGAGGTGAAGTCTGAGTCGACAGGCAGCTCCATCTGGGCTGACGTAGCCAAAATGACAAGGAAAGTGACAAAGTGATTTGGAGGTGTTGATTTGGACAGGATGGAGATGGGAAAGGAGGGCAAATAGCAGCGAATCCTCCCAGAGGAGGGACCAGAAGGGACAGGTGGCTGGGAGTGCTGGGGCAGTTCTAGTGTGTGGAGGGGCTGAGGGTATGTAGACGGGTGTGTGACAGCAGGGAGTGCTCCCTACACCAACTCATCACTCTACTCACCAGCAAGCACACAAAGACATAAGTGAGACCTTCTGCATGCTCACAAGAAAAGAGACTTCTGCTCTTTCCTCACTTCCTTTTACACTTCACATTGCAAACTCTGCTTCAGCTCTCCATCCTGAGGGGAAAGAGCAGTTGCCAGGAAGGCTGATTTTTTAAAGGCAGTAGCAGAAAGCACCTAAAGCACAAACCTTCCTCTTGCATAACTTTATTCTGTTCTAATTCCCAGTGGCTGCTTCAGGACTGATCATAACCAAACTATTCAAAACCATTCTAACCAAACTAAGGGCACTTTCCCTGCAGAAGCAGCAGTCTGACATGGATCTCTACTTCATTTCCTTTCAGTCTTTGCACTAAATCTATGGTCTGTATTATTTTGTTTAATGCTGCTGAGAACAAAAGGCCCTCTGTACCAAGCAACCATATTAAAACATGCCTATCCAGCTTCCTCCTGTGAAACCACAGGGGCTGACTGTTGCAGGCTTAGGTGGCAGTCGGGCTGATGTTTCTGGTCTTGAAGATCAGAGGAACTGAGCATAGAACAACATAGCTATTGTCAGAAAGGCTGGAGGTCTGCTGGTAGGAGAGCAAGAATGGTGTGTGAAGGAAGGCTTACAGCTCTCTGTCTGGCAGGAGAGCTTCCAGATATCTTTTACCTTCAGCCTTCTCCCCAGGTGGAAAAGCAGACAGTGAGGGCTGTCCCTTCTTGCCTTGTTTGTCAAACAGGGGTTGGAAGGAGCATCCAGACAACTGAGCCTTCCTGTTATTTATTTCCTCCAGCACCTGATGCTGATTCATGATCTGAATCTCCAGGAAACTCTTCATCCACTTCTGAAGGATGGTCACTGCTTTGCTTGGCAGGGACTGGAAACCTAGTTAGGATCTGCTGTTGAGATGGGTATAATTGTAGTCCTCCCACCTTCCCACCACGAAGCACTGCTACCAAACTGAGCTTGGCTGAGCTGCTCCCCTGAACTGGCATCCACAGGCTGTCTCTCTCTGTCATCAGCTTGTGTATCAGTGCAAACTGCTCTGAGAAGATGGATCCAGATCCAAAACTAGGTGAGGGCAAAGACATTCAACACCCCAGAGCAAAGGGGATTAGATCACGCGCGAAGCAAACACCTTGCCAGCAGCTGCACGCATACGCTGAAACAGCCACGTAGCCCACAGCTCCAGTACAAAAACACTGACCTGAACAGCAGCCAGATGGGTTTTTATGAGAATGCACCATTCTTGAGCAATTTTCCCAGCACATCCCACGCAAACAAGTTGTGGTTGAACACCGCACGGCAGCATTTACCATCCCATGCCAGCTTTGTTTATCTGATCCTAAGGGGTGGGAGGGCTCTCGTGTATCAGTGTGATACAGGTGAGCAGCGTAGCCCTGTTGAACCAAAATCCATCTCTAAACCATTTCATGTGACAGGTTCTGATGAAATCAGCCAAGGTCTCACCTTTCTGCAGAAATCTGGGGCCTTCAACCCAGCACAGAGACATGGACCTAAGAACGAGTCTTCCTCTGCTCATCACCTCAGGAAGGACACGTTAGCTCTTCCCAGTTTGCATGAGGCAGTATTGATCCTTCAGCACTGGCACTAAGCTGTTGATGTCTGTGATATTTTGCTAAACTAGCTACATTCTCAGTGGTTAAAAAGGGAAACAAAGGGAAAATGGATAGTGTCTGTAAAGTCAGAGGTGACATCCCACACACTTCTGGCCCAACGCAGCCTGTGCTCGCTCTGACTTGGTGTTTGTGCTGCTGTCAAAGCAGGGAGTTTTTAAGGCATGACTTGGCCCAGTTTATCAGCTTCCAACACACAACAATACCTCAGGGCAGCCAGGATGTATCACCATACATTAATTGTACCTCTTGGTTAGTAGTGAGTGATGGATGTGTGTTATTTGTTCCCAGCTAAGAGAATGAAATGGCTGGAGTCTCTCCTTTTCTACATGGGAGAGCTGGAGGGATGTTTCTAGGGGAGCAGCTCTGCTCCTTGGCAGACACTTCTCTTTTATCTGAGCTTGCAGTTTCACCAGGCCCCTCATTTCTATATGCAGGAAGAAGGGGGAAGCAGAAGCAGCTTCTCACTAGCAGAAGCAGCTCTGACTCTCTCACTAGTCTGTCCCTCAGTACCCTGTACTGAACAGGGGAAAAATTGTACTTATCCAAGGCAATCTAATGAAAATTTCCCCTGTGTTGTCTCCTTCAGTAGAAGACTGATATTCCAGTTCTGTCTTTATCTCAGTCACCCTGGAAAGTCCATTAATTTTAACCTGCCAGGAAAGAACTGAGGGATATAAAACTTGAGTCACAAATCAACAAACAAAAATTAGGAAGAAATTGGGTGTTTTCTTTTATTTGGGATGTGATGCAGTGAATAATGCTCAGGAGTGGGAAATGCCTAGGGAAAACTGTTTCATCATCCAGTTCCACAGGGGAGAGAAGAAGCAAATCCTACAGTGATGCAAAAGTGGATTGAGCCCCGTCCCTGGTAATGCTGAAGGCAGAATGAGTAACCTTCTAGGTCTCCTGTGCTTGTTCTATCAGACCTATTTCAGAGTATTTGAGATCATTTTTAGCTAATTGTCAGGCACAAGAGCAGCTGCTGGCTGAGATCACTGTCTTTGATTCCTGTGTTCACAAACATCAAGCAAATACCTGTTAGGAGAGGAAGAAGATAAGCTGAGTTCTTCTCAGGTTGTGGTCCATGGGCCACTCACCACTGCCAGAGGATTCAGTGTGCTTTGGAAGGGAGGAGAGGGAGTTTCAGGTAACAATTCTCACATGCACAAGCCAACAGAGAAAACAGCAATAAACACACAAAGATAAAGGCAGCTGAACTTTGCTTTAGCAGTCTGTGAAAAGCACAGCAGTGGTCCTGCACGAGGGGGCTTGGCATGCCTGTGTCCAAAACTCAAGTGGCCTAGAGAGTGAAAAACATTGCCAACTGCTAATATATTATGCAGCCTTTGTCTAAACATCCTAAAGCATCCCAGTGTCCCCCTTAGTGAGCTGCATTAGGCTGCAGAGCAGCCTGCTATCGGGAAGCCTTGGCAGTGGCATGGAGAGGCTGGATGCTCTTGGCAGCCCTTTTGACAGGTCTGTAGTGCAGACGGGTTGGCAGAGCCATGCTGGGTACTGCAGAGAACAGTGGCCTCTTCTGCTGCTGGGCAAGAGCTGGGGCTGCCCACACGTACAGGATCTGCTCCAGCCTCTGGCTCAGAGCCCCAGGAGCAACGGAGCCCAGACCACGTTGTCTCTTTGTACAAAGTCTGGGCAGACACATCCAGGTCACTCCCTCCAGACAGCATTCATGACCTGCCTTTTTACCACCTTCCAGTTGCCCAGAGGGGAGCTCAGTGCCTTGGCAGCACAGCCCTGCCACTGTCCCCGGGGTCCCTGGGCTGCACTCCCTGCTGGAACATGGCCAGAGCGTGTGGCAGTTCAGGCACTTGGGAAGAGGCCACTACATCTTGCTTCGATGTGATGTGCCTCCCACCATGGTGCCTCTTGGGTTCATTTAGGCACATAGCTCATTCTTCACTGGCTAAAGGGAGGTCCAAGAATGGGATTTAGCTGTAGCTTATCCTCCCCTTCCTTCCTCTCCTTGATCTCCTTGGCCAGAGATGGTGTGCAGTCTCCTTCTCTGGAGGTTTCCAAACCCACCTCCTGGTCAAGGAGAACCTGCTTTAGCAGAGGATTGAGCTGGATGATCTCTAGAGGTCCCTTCCAACCCCCACTATCCTGGGATTCTGTGATCTTCTAGAAGGAAAAAAATACAAAAGAGAATGAAGGTTACCCACGACTAAGGCAAGTCCATGCTAACCCCTCTCTGGAGCCTTGGTGGAGTCCAGAATTCAAACTCTGGGAAGTATTGGGAAATGGACAATTGAGTAGGAAAGGCCATATTTTGGTAGCTGTGAGAAGGAGAGGCACACTTCATCCATGCCATAGAGAGAAAGGTGAGGGTTTGCCTCTGCCCCTGGGCTTTGTGCACTAAGGTTCATGGGTTGGCAGATTGGAAGAGAAATGACTGTGCCTCTCTTTTTGGGCTCTGAGGGAGGGACAGCACTGGAGAAAGTACAATGGCTGAAGGATGATTTTCACACTGGTGGGCCAGCTCACTTCTGTGCACACCCCTCCTGTGTTTGCTGTCATGGCTTTTTCAGTAGATGTCTCCACATGCTTTGGAGAAGGAAAGAAAATCTGCCTGGTGATCCATTCTTCCAGCAGATCTTCCCTTTTGTTTCTGAGCAAGCCCTCCCCCAAAAAAAAGACTTTTCAACACCATCCTGGAGAGAGAACTGAAAGTGCAGGATCAGCTGAAACAAGATGAACTCACTGCATGCAAACCTGACACCCTCTGCAACATCCAAGAGACCAGAAACCTTGTTTGCTTTGTTTTCTCCACAACTAATCCATCGGACCCGATCGATGGAAAGCTGCGGGTCAGCGTGTTGCTGCTTCAGTATCATTAAAGCTCAGCCTGGATAAAACAGGTTTTTTGACTTCCCTTTCCTCACAAGCCTTCTCCCTAAATCTTCTGAAGATAAAGTGTGCAGCATGAGGTGTTACTTGCCCTGCAAACATGCCTCCTGAATGCCACCTCATACATCCTTTTCAAGGTCCATGAGTTTAGGCTGCAGTTGAATCTTGTGGATTTATTCAAGCCCAGCTTCTCCAGCCCTGCAAGTAAATCTCTTGCAAACCTCTTCCTTCCTCTGCTACTAAAGCATTTTCCCTGGGCCCTGATCATGCTTTACTCTTATCCATTCAGGGTATTACCATGGAGATTTTTCTCCTAACCTCTCCCTTTTGTCATGCTTCCCAGTCTGTACCTCTCCATGGCTCCTCCCTTCCCATAACATCAAACTCAGGTCTTCACATTTAAAGCCCTGTGGCTTCTCTGTGGCCATTCCCACCAACAACCAACCCTGTGGCCAACCTCCTCATGCTTTTAACAACATGTCTTTGAAAGAGCTCCTCAGAAACATGCAAAAAATCAACCCCACAACAGCTCTCCCAGTCTCTGGCAGAAACCTGTCTTTGCCCCCAGTATCTGCACAACGTTGCCACACAACATATTGGCAAACATCGCTCTCCTTCCCTCTCAGGTTGCCTGAGACCATCCATTTCCCTGAGTCTCAATCTTGGAATGGCAAATGTGAGGGTTTGTTGTGTAGCACAGCTTAGCCCAGCTGCAGCTTCTCATCCTATGGCAACAGAAACCAGGAATAATAATAGCAAGGTGGTGACTCATTAAAACCAATAACCTCAATAATTAGGCTTACTTAACTTTTCCAATTGTATAAACAACTGGGGGGAAAAATATCTTAAGCTTTTACAGTATTTTTTTACTTTTCCAGTTTCTCACACAGAAATTGTCAGTATTGGGCACTTATCTCAGTCAAATTTCCACTCCACACAGCAGTAAATTCATACAGTGAAGTGAAATGTTTGCTTTACCCGTATTCTGTTAGTGCTAAAGATTCTCCAGTACTTCTTTGCTCCTGAGCAAGGAGGAACCCAGCTGTAGCCCTGTCTTGGTGCTGACACTGTTCCACTTGCCCATGCTATAGGGAAAAAACCCAAAGGCAGAACTGTCCAAGCTTCAAGTTCCTGAAAAATCTGTTTAAATCAGCAGGGAAAGAGTCTGGATGCTAATTTCTCTTCAGAACTGATGCTCTGTGAGTTCATCTCTGCCACCCACCACCATGTTCAGCTGCTGCTGATTGATGTTGTAGGTTGTAGCATGGGTACAGCCTCTTCTCAGCCACTCCTGCTACTCTCTAAATAATGCTTACCTGCCCATCGCCTCTTGTCAGAGGCAGAGGAGAAGGCACAGACCAAGACAACAGCTGCCTATGGGATTAAGAGAGGGTGTTTGTGGGACCATCAGAAATAGGAGAGCACTTAGAAGAGGGTATCTGAGGGATAGATGGGAAGGTAGCCTGAGGGCAGTGAGGCAAAGAGCCTGGGACAAGGTGTCTGATGAGGTGAGGAGTAGTCCTGATGGCAGAGAGTGGAACAGAGGAGACAAGGAGGATGATATAGGAGGACTGGGCTGAAAAGGGGACAGAGGGGCCAAACAGGGAAGAGAGGTGGACAGAGATTCACATTCCACTCCTCTTTCTCAGTCCTTCTCCCCACATTTCAAGCACACCAGGACCTTGTGTTCAACTTTGACTTTTTTTTAATCTCAAGAGATGTCAGTAACCTGCAGCTCCCAGGCACACTGGCAGCAGGAGTGGCCACTGAACCAGCACTGCCCTGGACATGGCTGCTTAGACCCCAGCAGGGCAACTGCCCTAATGCCAACATTGGGGAAAGCTTAGTGTAGATAAGACCTCAAGAACTTGACCTCCAGGCTGTCAAAACTGCCCTATAGCACTCTCCCCCTCCAAAAAAACCCCTCCAGTGAGTACAATAATATGGTATTAAAAATGGAAAGTGCTTAAGGAGAGAGATCAGCTTGTTTTGTTACGCAGTTTTATGTCCTGGAGTTCCTTTTGATGTAAATGTGTGAAATTACACGTCTATTGCAAGATTCAAATGTAGCCATGGCAACGTGATTGTCAAACAGTTGCATATGGAAGTGTAAATCCATACAGCTTTCTGGCTGGTGAGATTAAACTGCCCAGAGACAGGGCTCAATATATCCCAAAGTCCTCCATGTCCAAAAAGAACCAGCTCTGACTTCTGCACCTGGGAAAATCCAATTCCTTTGCATCCAGGTTGTCTCCATGTAGCTGGGCTGACCACAAGGAGATTCAGGATCATAGAATTGTTTTGGTTGGAAAAGACCTTTAAGATCATTGAGTCCAACCACTCACCTCACAGTGCCAAGCCCATCACTAACCCACGTCCCTCAGCACCTCAGCTACGTGGCTTTTAAATATCTCCAGGGACGGGGACTCCACTATCTCCCTGGGAAGCCTGTGCCAGTGTTTAACAACCCTCTCAGTGAAAAAGTTCTTCCTAATCTCCAGTCTAAACCTCCTCTGGTGCAGAAGGGCAGTGAAAGAAGGCAGCACCCGCAGCAGAGATGCAGCATCACACACACTCTGCTACAGAGGGCAATACCATCTTCGAGGCTGGTTTAAACAGCCCCCTTTGCTCAGCCTCACATGGCCCAAGGAGAGTTCAGCCAGGAGCTGTGTCTCCAAAGAGAAGGTTTAAGTTACACCTTGAGCAATAGTCTGACTGTATTCATAGATTTACTGTGCAAGAAAACAGACCGGGCAGCCAATGACACTGGGAGCAGCCGGGGCATTCCCCTGCCCATGGTGGGCTCATGTGACAGCTATTTGCTGACATCTGATGAGGGGACAAGCAAAACTGGCATGTGTACTGGCTGCAAGGAGGAAAAGCTGTGCCCTTACAGCCTCACAGCCGTGACCTTGCTGGCCATTCCTTGGAAACAAGGCCCGTGAGTTCATTTTCCACAGCCACTGGTTACAGGCCGAGTCGTAGTATCACAGCCAAGGCAGGCCTGGTGCAGTCATCTCTTCTCCCCTGGACACCAGACAAGCTCCAAAGCCTCACATAGGTGTTTGCACGTCCACTGTGCTCAGTTCCCAGTCCTGTTGTGTCTGGAGCAAGGAGTATGACTGTGAATAATAACCACAAAGCTGTTATGAAAAGCAGAAAAAGGAACATGCGCCCCAGCACGGAAACAGGCTGGTGGAGAGGAAAGAGAAGTTTTAAATAGACACTCAAAGTTTGGCAGAATTTGGCTGCAAATGAAAACAGAGTCGTGGAAGTGCACATATTTGTCCTTGATTTGGTTTGTTTTGGTTTATTCCCAGATACTTGAGGTGGTTCTTTCAATGAGAAACACAAAAGTAGGGCAGAGTCCTTGGGCAGGCACCCAGGGGGTGTTGGCAGCCTGGAGGTTTGGATACCTGAGGAAAGAGCTCTGGCATCCCTCTGTGAGCAGCAGAAAAGCAGGTTATCTCCACGACAACGCAGGGAGCAGCTTAGCCAGACACTTCAAACATCTGATGGCAATGGCCCCGAGGTGTCACACAGGAATTCACTGGATGGCTTCCTCTGTAGGATGTCTCTATAGTTAATTAACCTCTGATCCTTATTTCCAGCAGGAATATCTCTTGTTTCTCTCCCCAGCAAATAGCTCTTGTAAGGTTTTACCTAATAGATTAGGCATCCTGCTCAAACCTGGCACCTTCTTCTGCCACAGGTATTTCTGGGGCCAGATCAAACCCTTTGTAACCTTCCCTCCTGCAAGGCAAACACACCCGAGCCCTACCACGCTCTTGTTTGCAAACTTTCCAAGGGTGTGAAGCCCCAGCTCAACTGTCCTACTCAGGTTCTTTCTCTGCATTGTGATGTTTGATAGCAGAACCTCTTCTTTACTTTTTCTCAGGGACTACTTTAAGTATTACTGCTTCTCTGGAAAGTTTTGGCTTGAATAAAACATGGGCTCTTGTCACTTAAAACTACCCCTTTCTTAGTAAACACTAGGCTTTTGATTTTCAAAGTGACAAATTTGTTAATTATTGGAAAAAAATAATTGCTGTTTTAAGAAGTTGACAGCAAATACTGCTGTGCTAATTGCTATTACCCAAACAATTTTACAGGTCGTTCTGTATACAAACTTGCCTTTCCAGGCTCAAGCAGATGAAGGATCTGATTTTTGGTTAGCTATGAATTACTAGTGATATTATTGTGCCAAAATGTCCAAGTTCTGCACTTGGGTCACAACAATCCCAGGCAACACTACAGGCTTGGGGCAATGTCTGGAAAGCTGTCTGGTGGAAAAAGAACTGGGGGTGTTGTTGACATGAGCCAACAGTGTGCCCAGGTGGCCAAGAAGGCCAAGGGAATCCTGGCTTGTATCAGTGTGATCAGCAGGCCCAGGGCAGGGATTGTCCCCCTGTATTGGCCACTGGTGAGACTGCATCTAAAGTGCTGTGTTCAGTGTTGGTCCCCTCACAGCAAGAGGGATGTTGAGGTGCTGGAGCTTGAGCACCAGAGCTGGGGAAAGGTCTAGAGCACAAGTCTGATGGGGAGCAGCTGAGGGAACTGAGGGCATTCAGCCTGGATAAAGGGAGGCTGTGAGGATACATGATCACAATCTACAACTCCCTGAAAGGAGGTTGTAGGGAGTAGTGAGGTGGAGGTTGGTCTCTTCTCACAAGTAATGGTAGGACAAGCGAAAATGGCCTCAAGTTGTGCCAGGGGAGGTTGAGATTGGAGATTAGGAGAAAATTCTCCACTAAGTGGGTTGTTAGACACTGTCCCAGGCTGCCCAGGGAGGTGGGGACCCTTGTCTCTGGAAAGACTGCAAAGCCATGTAGCTGAGGTGCTGAGGGCCGTGGGTTAGTGACGGGCTTGGCAGTGTGAGGTGAGTGGTTGGGCCTGATGACCTCAAAGGTCTTTTCTAACTGAAACAATTCTGTGACTCCTCATTGCCCTCACTGCACTGCTCTCTGTAGCCCTTTGATCCCTGTAACCAGAGAATACTAATGGGAACACTACAGACTGAAGTGGCTTTCAAGCTTTTCTCTTTATTGCTGGATTAGTGCTGGGAGGGTACAAAATCTGCCAGCGTTCAGCTCAGAGCAAGTCAAGAGCTTTCTGCTTCTCACAGACTTGAGTATGCTAAGGGTACCAGCCTGCCTCCTTACAGCACAGCTAACTGCTTTTATGAATGGAGTTAAAAACAACAGATGCTGTGAAGCTGTTGCTAAGAAGCCTTTATTATTTTTTTCCTGGTGTCCTGACTTCTCTGGCCAACATAAGCCACAGCTCTCCTGAGCACCGCACAGGCCTGAAATGAAGGAAACGGGCAGGAAAAGAAAAGCACAGGTTCCCCTATCTGTTCTCTGCCTGAGTTCAGTTGAGCAATTATACAATTCCAGATCTGTGATTATTCCTGGCAAGGTTTCTTCATCTCATGGGAGACTTTTGGAATAACATGGTGCTTTTGTAGGGAGTGTCAACCGCCAGGCAAACGTGCCTTCCAGATCTGAGGGTTTTTTCTTTTTTTTTAAATATGTAAGTAATTGTTTCTTTACAGTTTGCTCTTTGCCTTTTAATGACTCACTCCTCTACCTTGTCAGCTTTCAACATGGGCCCTGCCCTCCCTCCCAGTACTACAATCCTCACCCACTGTGCCAGGTCACCCAGGGTGAAATGGTGAAAGATGAGAATCCATTTTGTCGGTGCCCTGTCAGGGGCTGCTTTTAAGGGGCTGCAGAAACTATGGGCCACGGCATTCAGAAAGCATAAAACCCAAGGCACAAGCCTGCCTCTAATAGATCAAAATAGAGGTTTGTCTGTGGTTTGTTGTCTGGATAAATCCAGATGCATTTTCTCGCAGACGGCGACAGAGGCTGAGCCCCAGAGCCGCTTCTGTGCCAAGCGTCTCATTCCTTTTCCAGCCTCCTGCGGTGCAAAAGTGCCCTTCAAAATAAAGAGGGAGAAAGCTTAAACATTCCTAAAACTAATTCTTTAGCTTTAAATGCTGTGATACACAACTGCACCTTTTTAAGAGGGATTTTGTTGTGTAACTTTTCCTCTCTCGCTCCTCTCGGGAAAAAAAAATGTGTTCAACTCGAGGCAGGGAGCAATTATGGAAAATTTCAGGCTGAATGGTAAAAGCATGGCCAACTTGGAAAGCAACTGGAAACACAGAAAGGAAAGTGTTTGGCAACATAGGATCAAAGGTGCTATCTAAGTGGGGGACTGGTTTTTATCGCAAGCTCTCCTCTCTCTGATATGTTAATCGTGTTTTGCCTGATCCCTTGACAGTTGGTTAATTTTTCTGTCCAATTATAGGCTGTTGAGTGCAGATAAATTTCAGGCTATTATGGGAACACCCTAGAAGTTTGTATAGAAAGGAAACTCTCTGTTTCCTGTATCATCCTTCTGGGGATCTTGAAAGAGTTCACAAAAGCCACTTAAGCAAACTTTCTTTGCTGGATAACGGAAGGAAAGGAAGCTGTGAACAAGCAAACAACACTCAATTCCATGAGACAAGAGATACTAATAGGTCATTAGAGAGAAAGTAAAGTCAATGAATGCAGCACACACACAGGCACACACAGAGAAACTCTGAAAATGATGAGAATTTCTGCACCTGCACACTATTTCTGATCTACAAAAGGGTAAATCAGGCAAAGTGTTTTGCAGTTCAAGTAGTAAATCACGAGACAAGTTGCAAATGATCATGGATCAGATGTAGAGCTTCTCTTTATTCCTGTCCTTAACAGCACAGGCACCAGAGTTCTGCTATGGCCAACTCTGTCTTTTCAGTCACATACAGGGTTGAAAGCAAAGCTCTGAACAGCTGTCAGTTTTTTAGGGGCTGCCTTCAAGGACAGAATTCAGACATTGCTCAGAGAGCCGGGGCAAAACACAGTTGTGAGGTGTGCAAATGTGCTTCTGCCTCCAAGCCTTGGAAATATTTGGGACTGTAGTTTATAGGCTTGTCCTTGTGTCTGAAGTTCGCACTTTTTCTAAGGATGTGAAGTTGGTGCCCCCCTTTCCTGATAGACTTCTGTCTTCAGCAGCATTTCAGAAGGCAATCAAAGTCACAGAGAGGACGAAATGCTGCACGTTTCTTAAAATAAATGATCAGAGGAGGAGATGTGTAAGTGGCTCATCTGGAATATGGACTTGGTGGTATTTGATATGAGTAAATCCATTTGGTGGAGGGACCTTGTGTGTGTGTAAACCACAGGAAAACTTACAGTTGAAGTTTGCAGTCAAGGGGAGAGACCTATAGGAAGAAACAGTTTGGAGGAATACTTCACGAGCAGCAAATGGAGCAAGGCACAGGAGGTTGGGACATCCCTTTTCTCTATTGTAGCTAGCAACAGGACAAGGGGTAATGGGATGAAGCTGGAACACAAAAAGTTCCACTTAAGTGTAAGAAAAACTATTTCACTGTGAGAGTGATGGAGCAGTGGAACAGGCTGCCCAGAGGGGTTGTGGAGTCTCCTTCCTTGGAGGTGTTCAAGACCTACCTGGACATGTTCCTGTGTGACCTGATCTAGGTGACCCTGCTTCTGCAGGGGGGTTGGACTAGATGATCTCTAAAGGTTCCTTCCAATCCCTACCATTCTGTGATTCTGTGATTCTCTCATGAAGGAGAAGCTCAAAACAAAGCAGAAGGGATGATATAAAGCTGACATCCCCTACAAAACATACTTCTCTCAGAAGAGGAATGGTTTCTGCATCAGGGTGACTGAAGATCAATACAAAAGGACCAGGCCACCTGACAGGTGATTTCTAGGCCTATCTATTAGGAGAAAATGCAATTTCCTCAGTTCAATGCTCCATAGTCTCTGAAGGCCCTCTGACCTTCGCCAGCTACACTCCAACCACAGCCTCACCAGACCACACTGAGTGGTCATGGAGAACAACTGTTGCTCATCAGGGTCAAAAAAACAAACCTCTAAAGGCAATGTCACGGGCTTGTCGGGCATCTCTGAAAGGAGGTGAAAAACAGAGTGATCTACAGAGCTAGCACCAGCAGGTCTCCAGTTTGGGTCTGATTGATAGATGAAAATGGGAGGTGTCTGCTGCTGTCTGCTCTGTACCTGTTGTATGGTTGAAGAGAGGATTTCTGTCTCAAAATTGGCAATTTTGAAAGGCATTTAAGAAAATATCAATTGGGAAAACATTTTTTCTGGCAGATTCTGCAATGTATGCTTCTGGTCTGACCAAAACCACTAACAAGGGAGGAAAAAAAAGAGTGAGGAAAATACAAGATACTTTTGCCAGCTGGAAAAAAAAAACAACCCAACTCTATTTCATTCAAATTTGGAACAATCCATTCAGGCCAGTTGTTGTTTAACTGGGACTGGGGAGAGGCTTTTTAGGGGCAAAAATACAACTGATTACTTGACAGGAAAAATCCAGACTCTTCAAAAAACATTTCTCCTGGTCTCTTCTCAAAGTTCTCCACAGCAACAGTGCTTCCCTGGGGAGCTTGTTAAACCTCCCAGATCACCTCATTGCTAGGAGCTCTCCTCTCAGTTTTTTAGCTTCTTTATCATAAGCTGTAACCTCTCGAGTCTGATCTCGAGGTTGTAAATAATCTCCACTCAAATAGTCACCTTCTGAGCTTCTGTCATCTTTCTGTGCTCTGGCCCAGGTGAGGGCTACGACATCCTTACAGAGAGCATCCATCTGCACTCAGCATTAATGCTTTGCCAGGCCAGAAAAATGGGCTGAGACCCATTCCAGGAGAAAGGAACTTTGTTTCTCTTCCAACATATTCCCTGCTCCATTTTATTCACTAATAATAAGAGAAAATAAAACCAGTAATACTAAACTTTTGGCCCTATCAAAGCAGCACTGGGTCTTTGAGGTCTGTAGCTTAGGAGCTTAGCAGCTTAGTCACCAGGCTTCCTTTTTAAATAAAGAAAGAAGCTGCTGAACTGATAGGATTGTCCAAGTCAGAAGAGCTGCATGAAAGCACGTCTATATTACCCTGCGGGTTTCTTAGCTGTTGGCACAACAATCACACCCAAAGCTCTACAAAAGAGCTGTGCCACCTCCAGGTGCCCCCCCAGCAGGTTGTGCCCAGGGAAGACCTGCGAAGTGTCTGAGGAAGATGATGAAATTCCTTGAGGAGGAACTGGAAAGTGCAGCTGTTTTTATAGGGGTCAGAAGTGAAAACTCGAAGGTGACTTAGCCTTGACAACTGTGTCCAGCTCTGGGGCCCTCAGCACAGGAACCACACAGGCCTTTTGGAGCATGTGCAGAGTAGGCCACAAAAATGATCAGAGGGCTGGAGCAACTCTGCTATGTAGAAAGGCTGACAGAGTTGAGGTTGTTCAAGGCTCTAGAGAGACCAGATTGTGACTCTTCTGTAAAAGGGGGTAAATTAAGAGGGTTCAGTAAAGGGCTCTTCATAAAGGGGGCTGATAAGAAAGATGGGGACAGACTTTTCAACAGGGCCTGTAACAATAGGCCAAGGGGTGATGATCTTAAGCTAAAAGAGTGTGGCTTTAGACTAGATATAAAGAAGAAATATTTACAGTGAGGGTGGTGAAACATTGGCACAGGTTGCCCAGAGAAGTGGTAGATGCCCCATCCCCAGAAACATTAAAGGTCAGGCTGGACGGGGCTTTGAGCAACCTAATCTAGTTGCAAGTGTCCCTGCTTGTTGCAAGAGAGTTGCACTAGATGACCTTTAAAGGTCCCTTCCAATCCAAACCATTCCATGATTCTGTGATAACCTGGGAGGGACAATACCACGTGAAAAGGCCTGACCATTATCTGCCAAACTCTGCAAGCTGAAACAAGGTTTAGGGCTGTCGCATGAGTCACTGTGCGTGGTCTATCCACCACAAAACTGTTCCCTTTTTTCTGTAGGGTTTCCCACCAAATCAGCCAGATGAACTGATTCATCCTAAGCATACACAGTCCTTGGATGAAAAGGAAATTAAAAGTTTCTAGAAACTAGCATTTAAATCTTTTTCACTGTAAAGTGAAACTAGGCCCCAGGAACAGCAGCGTACAGTATCCACACTGTGCTTCAGGTGGAGGGGCTTCTCTAAATCAAACACAGCCTGAAAATCGATCACTGGGGTGATATTCAACTCTAGGAAAGGGAAAAATTGTGGAACACAACACTTTTCATTCCAAAAGCTATGAATCTGTCGTTTCTCACTCATTTTTTTTTGTGGGGGGGAAGCAATTAAAAGAACCCTAAAAAAAAACCCTCAATATTTGCTGGGGATTTTAAGTTCCACTCCAATCAGCTTTGGAAATGCTGGTTTTTTTGCCCCTCAAAGTTTAAAATTACTGTCATATGAAACACTTTGGGGACTGCAGTTGTTTAGTTGTGTTTGGAAATTCAAGCAATTAGAATAAAAAGCATTCACCCAATTCGTTTTGGTTTCTAGGTCGCAGTTACGAGAGTCTGCTCGGGGTTATTCTTGAAACTTGGGTTGCTTAAGTCATTTAAATAGATTTCTATTTCAGAAACAAAACAAGAGCCAACGATTTCACAATTAAAAGCTCGAGGGCTCTAAAACTTGGCTTCGCCTAAGACTCTTAACATTGTTTTTACTATCTTAATCACTAGGTTCTTTACATACTAATTTTCCATCCCGTTGCCAACCAATGCTAATCCAACTCGCTTTTTCATCACCCAGGTGAGTGTTGCTCATGTTTTCAAGGGAATGTAAGAAAAAACCCCTGAATACAACCAGCACGACTGTTGTCTATTTTTGACACTGCTCGTAGACCTCTGCTAACACTGAGTCATAGCTGCAGAAGTCACTAGCTGAGGTGTAGCTGCCTTCTGAGTTGTTTCCTAGGAGCTTCCAAAAATCAGAGAACGCTGCCGGTTTTCCAGATGCAGTTTTGATGACACAGGACTAAACAATTTCAAATCCTGTCTATGCTGGGACCCACAATATTGCAAACACCGATTAGGTACGTGACCAATTAGGCAAGGGGAGAGATGTGATAAATCACAACACGTGGTTGTAACAGGCCTTAGCAGAGCAAAGAGTATCACGAGTCCTCCAGGAAGGCTGTAGAGTCTTCAGGTCCCAGCTGGGTGATCAAAACAGACGTGCCTGCTAACACCTGTGTAGTTTGCATCCAGCTGTAGCTGAAAGGCTGCAAAACAACAAGGTGGTGTGAACAGGGAGAAACACTCAGTTAACTAGAGGTCATTTTAGCATCTAGAGCTATAGACTAAGCATTTGTGTTGTGACACACGTGGGATTGTTGTGACAAATATGGGATTTTATTCTGCACTGGACAAACCCAACTGACTGTCCATGAACTGAATCCATGAAACGTGGTGGTGTTATGAGAAAGCATTAAGGAATGAAGATCTCTCAGTTGCAACTTAATAAAGTTGGCCTTCTGGCAGCCAGAAAACCATCTGGTGTTTTTTTGGTATTCACCAGTGTAAACTGGCAATAATACTGGTCAGCTTTCACCTGGGTAAGGCCAATGTTAATGAAGTCACAGCTCAGACTTCAACAGCCTTCAGGCTTTGGTTCAGGATTTTGTTTCTTTGCAAACCAAGTAATACGAAAATGGATCCATTTCTCTATTTGGCTTCGAGTCAAAATTGCGGGACCAAAGTACAAATATCCCTGTGCAGCAATGGAAAACTCATAAACATCATAGTCATGGTTTAATATGAGGCAGCTCAGAAGGAAAACTGACTAATCTCAGCTCATTGCCCAAGTGGAGAGAAAGAGAAATGAGTAAACAGCATAAAAACCAGAGCTTCTGGTCTCCCCGTTGCAAGGGAAGAAGTGACTGAACTGAACAAGCCCTGCAGTTCTCACATGCTGTCGAGCAGCTTTTTAACTGCTCTTGGCACTTAAGTGAGGACTGAAAGCCACAGTTCTTGAAGGCCTGTCAAGTCACCCCTTGTCAACTATAAGCTGCACTGGAGCTTAATTCCTCGCAGTTTTATTGTGAAGATAATTATAGAGCACCTACACTCAAGAGGCAGGATCATTCCAAAGTGGTTAATACCACTTTTTAGCTGTGCAAACCAGGAAGATAATGATGGGGAACTCTCATGCTTCAAGGCATGAACTCTTGAGGAGACCTCACAAGTGGTAGCAGCAAGCGTATCCTGTATTGCCAACATAACCGTTATCAGCTTGAGTCTCCACCATGAGCTGTTTATTTTCCGTGTGGAGAAGTTGCAGGAAGGTATAGCTTACTGCCTTTACTGCAGGTTTCTGTCCAGAGGAAAGACAGAAAGACCCTACACCTGCATCACCCTGTTTGCTTAAGACTGTTGACGTTGCTCTAGGGTGCCATGAGCCAACTGGCTCCAGATAGGTAAACTTTAGGCATGAGTCGGGGCAAAGGGCTCTGTACCTGCAGGTTCTGTTTGAAGCCATGTGGCTCCAGAATTCAAAGTCAATTTTGGCTACCAGAGGCTAAGTAAATTGAGCCACAGATCTGCCTGAGTCCCAGTCACAAACTCATATGTGGTATCCTGCTGTTCCTAAGAACTTCTTAAGACTTGTCTGCGTCTAGACAAAATATCTTTGTTTGGCTTGCCACAGGTCTGCAGCCTTCATCTGACAGGCAGAAACCAGAGTCATCCCAAGGCTTTTAAGGAAAGAAAAAAATAATAGCAACATCAAGGGACATGGGCCATTTTACACAGCCACTACAGTTCCAGATTAATGACAGCATAGGGTGGGGGAGGGTGGGAAGAAGGATAAACAGCAGTTTCGAGCCCAAGAGCATAGGTTTTCCATCAGATGTTTCACCCCTTGTGAAAGATGCCCTGGGGATAAGTTACAGGCCAAATGTGTAAAAGCTGAGACTCATTTTTCATGTCTTGTTTACTAGTGTCCTGCCTGGGAGAACTCACCTGGGCTTCTGGGTGCTCAGATTTGCTTCAAGTCCAGCCTCAGGCTTCCCAAACTCATGGCCACTCCCCATCAGGAGACACCTCTGAGAGTCAGCTGTGTCAAATGTTAAGTCAAAGCAAGTCAAAACAATCCCACGGGCTTTTGTCCACTCTTTTTATTTTAAAGTCACAGCTTTCAAAGGATTTAGGAGCATCAGCAGGCTCATGAGGGTTGGATAATCTAGGAATCCCCATGTTTCATATAAAGCAATTCACACCAGATCTGAACACTGGCAAACAGGCAGCTAAATCTATTATCACATGATAATGCTCAAACGTCTCATTAACTCCTGACCAGCTGTCCTCTGCTCCCTTACCCCTTTCATCATACAAACATTTCTTTAACCGTCTGAGGGAGGGGAGAGGGAGGATCAGAAGCAGCCTTCTAAAATTCCTTCACCCGCTTTGCCCGCGGCAAGTTATTTCTTTTGACACGCATGTAGAATAACATTGGGGGTGTTGTTTGTTTGGCTTGGCTGGATGGTAAATTTTCATAACAATTTTGTAAGCCAAGTACCTGTGAAATGGAGTAGAGAGAACTCAGGGCAGCTTGTTGATGATCCTGCCTTCTGGTTAACTAACGTGTCTCATTAAATAGGGAAGACCCCTCGCTCTAGTTTCCATATTGAGACAGAAGGCAAGGCTTTTAGAGCGGGCTATTGCTGTCCAGTGTTCAGAGGGCTGGTAGATTCTTTTTTAAAGTCCTCCAATGGGTACTGAGTGCCAAACAAAGCAAGGGTAAGGGAGAGAAACCTTGGAGGTTTCTCCCTTTCTTTAGGGAAAACTCCCACTGAGGTGCCTCAATTCAACCACACTGCTCACGGAGGAACAGGACTCACAACACCATCCCACTGAAGAGGCACCACACCTTGGCCAATGCAGAGGAGGACAACGTATCTCACTCTCAACCACAGTTCAGGGGCTTTTCTCCCAGTCCCACAAACATCCCTCTCTGTCCTGGGTAAATGCAGCACACGTGTGGACAGCCTATCAGCCTCCTGACTGACACTCACTTCTCCCCCGCCAAGGCTTGAGGATGGGTTTATTTATTATGGGTTAAATATTTGGAGTTGAGTAAGAACCTCAGAGGGAAAAGGTGGGTCTGCTTCCTTGGATATTTTTTTCCACCCCCTCACTCATTATTTAAAAAAACAGATTTTTTTTTAAAGTAAAAGATTTGTTCTATGGAAAATTACCCTTTCAGACTGCAGGCTCAGCTGAGGCTGACAGTTAACAAATCTCAAGAGAAAATCACATGAGGAAATACAATAGAGAAATATCTGGACACGTCTGGACACGTCTGGACATTGCCAGAGCAGGTCTAAAATGTCAGGGTGAGGAGGTAAGGACCACGCTCTGCCACAGCAGCAGGCAACAAAGGGGTTTTTTTCAGGTATTTTAAAGGGAAGCACCAACATATCAGGCTGCCACAAATTCATGGGTAACGAGAAACATACTTTAGGACTTGTAGATGCCAACTTGGCGTTTTCATTTGTGTTAGTCTCATATAATTTCCACTAAAATAGTATCTCTCACTACAAGCAATTAGGCTTTTATTACTACTATAAATACAGGTACACTTCGTTTCTTCTACAGAATAAACTTTAATGTTTTATTAACCTATACTACATCCATTCAGTTGCAACACAATGGATGTTGTTTTAGTGTCAAGAGTAGGTGTTACACTGAACTGTCATCAGGCTGGTAGCTTTATCTTTACCATTTGTCAAACTGAAAGAATTATTTCTCCACTTCTTTTTTTTTCCCCTAAAAAAAGCTAGCAGTGCCATTAAAACATTTATAAACATCAGAAGTATGTGCAAAAAAACCCCATCATTCTTTGAATAGACAACGGTCATCCTCACTAGAGGATGGCCAATTAACGAGTTGTGCATGGTTATGATCTGGATTAGGCTAAAAATAAGTACATTCTGATACAGCCTTCTAGAATAAATGATTAATGCCCCCTTTTTTTTTGTGTTTGTGGTTTTCTTAAGGGCTTTCCATCAGAGTATTTTTCTTAAGAGTCGAGATTCATTTGGTTTTCAATAGTGTGCTGTTCTTCCATTCTGCCTTCTGTGGTTTTCCTTTTTTCTGAGGGCTGGAATGCTTCGTGGTTTATTTACTCATGAGCTGCAGAGAAAGAAGTTCATAATAGTAATAACAATAATAATAAAAAAAATTGTTTTGGGATACGTACTTAACGATGTGTCAAAAAACAGAAAACAATTACACTTATGCAACACAACGTGCCTTTCTCCGTGCCACTCGCACGCTACTTTATGCATCCCCAGTTTATGTAAGTAATGAAAACTAAATATTATGTTGCCCTGCCCAATGCAGTCAGCGCGATTAAGGCCAGGAGACGTAAGCAATCGGGAGTAAAAAAACCCCACACGTCTGCGCTCAAAAACACGCGGTCTTTCACGGCAGGTTTGCAGGGAGTGCTGGCAGGGCAGCAGCACCACGGCTGCGAGCAGCATCGGTGTGTTTCAGCTTCCCTGGGGGCTGTTGCGCGCTGTCCGTTGCGCGTTGCAGGACGCGGCCGTGGCCCAGGCGGATCGCAGCCCCGCGCAGAGCGGCGGAGGCGAGGTGGGAAGGCGGGACAGGGCCTCGCGTGTGGCCAAGCCTGAGGAAAAGCCGTTGTTTTTCCTCACGATTGGTGGGACACTTTGGTTCATTTGAGGCCGACACCTTCGCGCTATCTCCGGCGGGGCAGCGCGGCCGCTCGGGCGCTTCCCAAGGTGTTCGTCTGGAGCCGTACTTGACCCAGCTTTTTCGGCCAGGAGAGCTGCTCCGTGCCCTGCCGCCCACCGCCGAGCTGCCGCGGAAAGCACACGCTACCTCGGCGGGGGCAGATCCAAACGCCCTCAGGTCGCTGCTCGGCGACTCAAAGGGCTCCCTTTCCGGCCAGGAACCTCCCTCCGGTCCTGGGCGAGCGGTACCGGCGGGCTCGCCCGTAGCCCCCGGCACTGGAAGGGGCCGCCGCACCTGCCCGGACCCGGCAGCCACCCGCCTGCCCTCAGGCGCGACCTCAGCCCGCGCCCCCCGCCGCCGGGGGCTGCCGGGCCGCCCCACAGCCCGCCCAGCCGCCGGCCCCTCGCCCCCCGCCGCCGGGGGCTGCCGGGCCGCCCCACAGCCCGCCCAGCCGCCGGCCCCTCGCCCCCCGCCGCCGGGGAGATGCCGGGTCTCCCCCACAGCCCGCCCAGCCCCCGGCCCCTCGCCCCCCGCCGCCGGGGAGATGCCGGGTCTCCCCCACAGCCCGCCCAGCCGCCGGCCCCTCGCCCCCCGCCGCCGGGGAGATGCCGGGTCTCCCCCACAACCCGCCCAGCCGCCGGCCCCTCGCCCCCCGCCGCCGGGGGGATACCGGGCCGCCCCCTCGCCCCCCGCCGCCGGGGGGATGCCGGGCCGCCCCCACAGCCCGCCCAGCCGCCGGCCCCAGCAACGCCCCTCGCCCGGCCGCGGCCGCCCCCCCGGCCCACGCCCCCTCGTTGCATATTCATGACCCCCGGCGCGGGGAGGGGGCGGAAGCGGAAGCGGGAGACGGTTTCCGAGGAGCCCGGTATAAAGCGGCCGCTGGTGCCCGGTGCTGCTCGCCGCGCTTGTGCCGCCGTGAGTGACCTCACCCCTCCCTCCTCCCCCCCACCCTCCCTGCGGGTGCTGCCGCCTCCCCCGCCGCACGGAGCAGGTCCCGGGTGCAGGGGGAGACCCGGGGGCAGGTAAGGGGTCCGGCGGGAGAGGCGGGACGGGAGCGCGGAGCAGGGGAAGTGAAGGACAGGAGCGAGCGAGGAGCGGTGGCGTGAGGGAGGTGAAGGGCTGGTGAAGGTGAGGGAGGGCTTGGGGTGAAGGTGATGAAGGGCTGGTGGAGGTGAGGGAAGGTTTGGATCCAGGGAGGATTTGCGGTGAAGGTCTTGAGGAACTGGTGAGGGAGACCAGAGGCTGCTGAAGATGAGGAAGGATTTGAGGAGAGGGAGGCCAGAGGTTGGTGAAGGTGATGAGCTGGCGAAGGTGAGGGAGGGTTTGGGCTAAAGGTGATGAAGAGCAGAGAAAGTTGGGGAGGGTTTTGGGAGCAGATGATGAGGAGCTGGTGAAGGTGAGGGAGGGTTTGGGGTGAAGGTGATGAGCTGGTGAAGGTCTTGAGGGGCTTATGAGGGAGGATTTGGGCTGAAGGTGATGAAGAGCTGGTGAGGGAGGCCAGAGGCTGGTGAAGGTAAGGAAGGGTTTGGCTCAAGGGAGGGTTTAGGTTGAAGATCCTGAGGGGCTAGTGAAGGTGAGGGACTGTTTAGGGTGAAGGTAATGAGGAGATGGGGAAGGTGAGGGAGGGTTTGGGGTGAAGGTGATGGGGAGATGGGGACAGTGAGGGAGGGTTTGGGGTGAAGGTGCTGAGGAGATGGGGAAGGTGAGGGAGGGTCTTGGGTGAAGGTGCTGAGGAGATGGGAAAGGTGAGGGAGGGTCTTGGGTGAAGGTGCTGAGTAGATGGGGAAGGTGAGGGAGGGTCTTGGGTGAAGGTGCTGAGGAGATGGGGAAGGTGAGGGAGGGTCTTGGGTGAAGGTGCTGAGGAGATGGGGAAGGTGAGGGAGGGTCTTGGGTGAAGGTGCTGAGGAGATGGGGAAGGTGAGGGAGGGTCTTGGGTGAAGGTGCTGAGGAGATGGGGAAGGTGAGGGAGGGTCTTGGGTGAAGGTGCTGAGGAGATGGGGAAGGTGAGGGAGGGTCTTGGGTGAAGGTGCTGAGGAGATGGGGAAGGTGAGGGAGGGTCTTGGGTGAAGGTGCTGAGGAGATGGGGAAGGTGAGGGAGGGTCTTGGGTGAAGGTGCTGAGGAGATGGGGAAGGTGAGGGAGGGTCTTGGGTGAAGGTGCTGAGGAGATGGGGAAGGTGAGGGAGGGTCTTGGGTGAAGATGCTGAGGAGATGGGGAAGGTGAGGGAGGGTCTTGGGTGAAGGTGCTGAGGAGATGGGGAAGGTGAGGGAGGGTCTTGGGTGAAGGTGCTGAGGAGATGGGGAAGGTGAGGGAGGGTCTTGGGTGAAGGTGCTGAGGAGATGGGGAAGGTGAGGGAGGGTCTTGGGTGAAGGTGCTGAGGAGATGGGGAAGGTGAGGGAGGGTCTTGGGTGAAGGTGCTGAGGAGATGGGGAAGGTGAGGGAGGGTCTTGGGTGAAGGTGCTGAGGAGATGGGGAAGGTGAGGGAGGGTCTTGGGTGAAGGTGCTGAGGAGATGGGGAAGGTGAGGGAGGGTCTTGGGTGAAGGTGCTGAGGAGATGGGGAAGGTGAGGGAGGGTCTTGGGTGAAGGTGCTGAGGAGATGGGGAAGGTGAGGGAGGGTCTTGGGTGAAGGTGATGAGGAGATGGGGAAGGTGAGGAAGGGTTTGGGGTGAAGGTGCTGAGGGGATGGGGAATTTGAGGGAGGGTTTGGGGTGAAGGTGCTGAGGAGATGGGGAAGGTGAGGGGAGGGTTTGGGGTGAAGGTGCTGAGGAGATGGGGAAGGTGAGGGGAGGGTTTGAGGTGAAGGTGCTGAGGAGATGGGGAAGGTGAGGAAGGGTTTGGGGTGAAGATGATGAGCTGGTGAGGGAGAGAGGTTTTTGGGCGAAGGTTGTGAAGAGCTGGTGAGGGAGAGGCTGGTGAGACAAGGAAGGATTTGGGGAGAGAAAGGCCAGGGGCTGGTGAAGGTGAGGAAGGTGGTGGAGAGAGGAAGATGTGTAGGACTGAAGGCAAGGAAGGACTGAGAAGCTTTCAGTTGAAGAATTATGGTGCTGCGGAGGTGGGAAAGGATGAGGAGCTTTGAGGTGAAGGGTATGTGGGGCTGTGAACATGGGAAAGGAAGCTTTAGAGTGAGGGAGATGTGAGTCTCCAGAGTGGGGAAACGGGTGAGAAGTGAGGTGAGGAGGATGTGGGGCTGCTGAGGTGGAAATTGGATGAGTGAACTCTGTGGTGAGAGGTGGGGCTATAGAAATTGGGAAGGGTAAGGTGGGGTTGGAGAGGCTTGATCGAGGTGTCTGGGATAGTGAGTCCTAATGAGGTGAAAATGAGATAAGAGGTGGCCTTTGGGGTTGAGTGGTGAGTATGCTAGAAGGGGACTTGACAAAGATGGAAATTAATGTAGCTTTTAAGACTGTTAAATTTAGTAGTCTTCCATTTGAATAATGCCACACTTAATCTGTAACCTGATCTCAGCACTTTACTGTAAACCAGTTGAGCTTCACCTCTTCTGATATAATGGTGGGAGAGTGCTGGGGGAAGAAATTACTTAGCACTTAATTCTTACATCTCCTATAGAAGCTGCATTTTCCCTTAAGATCTGTGCTATCAGCTGTTTGCTACTCTAAGATGTCCTGATTTAACACCTTTAGCAAGTACAAAAGCCTGTTTGACCTTGAAAAATACTCTCCCCTGTGGGGCAACTTTCTGTTGTGATTGCCCTCCAGTATCCTTTAGGTACAGAGGAAAAAGAGGGGAGGAAAGGATCAAGCCAAGGCTCTGCCTTGGCACTGGGTGCAGTGAGTGAATCAATGTTGTTGGAGCTTGGCAAGTGCAGTGAATTGCAAATGGAAAAGGGTAGGAAAGCTATTGCAGGATGTTGACTGTTGGACAGAGAAGGTGATTTCTCCTTCAGGAAAGGGAGAGATGTGTTACAAGAAGTGGACCTATAGGGACAAGGCAGCACAAAGTACAGAGAACAGACAAATCAAACAGTAACATTATGAGGATTCCCGAGAAGAAATTGCACTGTTACAGCATGTATCCTTCCTGCTCTGTAAAAACTGCTCCAGCGTGATCTGCGTCATGTTCCGCTGCCTTGAGCAGACAGTGCTACTGAAATATTTAATGAAATACATCTTGAGCTCAAAGAAAGAGGAGCTGGTGAATATTTTTCCCCTCTAGAAGTCAAGCTTTTTTTGTAAATATCTGGCACAAGTGGTTTCTGATGTGGTCACACTGGCATAGCTTGTGAATGCCTTCTTCCAGTAGTGCAAAAGATAAGGTCTTCATTGCTTACTTTGTTTAATAATTATACTGGAGTGATGAAGTGTTCAGCAGGCCTGTTTTTTCCCTTCTGAAATAAAGGACTACAGATTAAGATATTTAGTAGTCACTCTGACTAGAAATGCTTCCAGAAGTACTTTTTACTGTAAGTTTGAAAAGCTGGCACTGCCTTAAGCTCCTGAAACTGCACACAGAGGTCTCTATGTAAAAAAATCTCTGATTCCCTGTGTCTGTCAAAGGAAGTGGCAGCTGCTGTCTTGGAAGCAACAGCGTCATTCCCATATTAATGTGATTTAAATTGGGTATTTAAGGGAGTTTTCATGACAAAATAACAATTTCCATGATGTAATGGATGGGATCAGTGGAGCAACTTCTATTTTAGTTAGCTATTTGTAATATCAGAGGCCAGTTTACATGGGTTGGCTCATGCCTCTCTGAGCAAGTAAATGATAGCAGTTCTTGCACTCAATTATATATGACGGAGACTTGTTCAGTAAAAACTGAAAACGTATGGTTCTATAGATAACCCTCTGGTAACTCCTGTGGGAACTTGCTGCTCTCTGGGAGTTGGTTGCTGAGAAAGGAATGAGCAATATCTGGTGACATGATCTTGTTTGGACGCTATGGGGACTGCTTGCAACCGAAAGCAATCAGCTCCCTCAAAGCTGAAGTGTCTTAGCAATTCAGTTTGGTTTAAATACACTTGTGTTGTACTGCCTGAAGCTGAGAGGGGAGAATGTCTTCTGCTGGAGATGTCCTTCATTAACAAGTTAGTTAGACTGACATAGCTGATGAACTTACTGCTCCTTCTGTGTTATATTACAACAAAATTCCTGAAGTGCAGCTTTGTTTACGTGCCTCTTGAGCGGGGCAGTGCCTGTGGAATATTTATGTGGCTTCCAAGTGTGTATGGTGTAACTGACTGAAACAATACATGTGCTTTTATGTCTAAGTAGCTGAACCTTAATTTTTCCCTGTGGGGCAAATATGTAGCCTATTTGAAGAGCTTCTCTGAAGCAACTGCCTTTCTTCTGCCACGTGGAAATACAGGCTCTGAGGAGCTTAGAGAAAGCAGGCTGAATTCAGACCCACAAGGTTGTGACCTCAGAGGTTAATTACCTTTAAACTCACTCCAGACCTGGATTCACTGACATCTAGGATGTTAGGTCTTGGTAATTTAATATTGCTCTGCTTGTGTGCAAAGGCTGGAATGTATGGACTCTGCCTCTAACCCTGTATAAACTTTTTCATATGGGTGGCTTCTATCAGTTATGACAGCACTAACATTGGATGGTACCTGCAGAGTATTTCACCAGCAAAACTCCATCTAATGTTTGAAAAACCTTCTTGAAGTCAAAATGTTGCTAAGTAGCTTAGAAAAGATGCCTGGGCTTTGAGAGGCATCTTAGAAGTGCCTAGGTGGGAAGCTGGTGGCTGAAATGATCTACTAGCTGCCAGCTAATGCCTACAGTTGTGTGTAACAAGTCTGGACTTCCAGCAGCTGCTGATTTTGAGCAATAAACAGTTCCTTTACACAGCAGCATTTGATCTTAATCCATAAACTCTGCCTGTGATGTGGTTCTTAGTTGAACACCTCATGACTTCAAACTTCAAATCCTAGAGTAGGTAGCCAGTTTCACCCACAGTATGTGGGCATCACTACTTCCATGTTAGGCAAACCCAGTGAAATCCCTTCACCTTGCCCATCATAAGAAGCTGCATCTGGCTATTCTTTGAGCTTAGCTAGCAGACTGTACCCCTGCTGTTATTTCTAACTGTAGAAGCCACCCTAAAATACTTTTGTGAAATGCTCAGTGTGTGTTGAAGCAGTGTGCATGCAGTGATGTTGTGCACATGAAGCCTGCTTTTCTCTCAAGCACTTTAAACTGACTTTAGTGTTATGGCTAGTTTAAAAGCATACTGAATGGAGGCAAAGCAATTTGAGTTGAAATGGGGCTTTCCAGTTGATCTGGCAGGAGAGATGCTGTGGAAGTGATGAGGCTGTCATGTGATGGAGGGGGAAGCTTTAGCAGCTTTGCAGAGTAACTGGTAACATGAAGAACTACTTGTGCTGCATCTTACTTTGAGAGCAATCCTCATGACCTTTACCTGTAATAACTGCAAGATCCCAGACTATAACTTACACCAGCTATAGGTATAAGATCCATCGAAACTGTGTTGTCAATGGCATAGCTTTGTGCATAGTTGTTGCCATCAGAGAGAACTTAACTAATTTATTCTTAGAGCTCCCAGTTCTTCAACTTGCAGCACACAACCTTAAACAGCTTTTATTCAACAGCATGTTTAACTTGGAATAGCATGCAATGGCTATCACTTGGCTTAACATACCAATACTAAATTGATATGAGTGTTTCAAACAATACTTTTCCCAAGCAGAGCATTCCTCCTGCTTAGTAACTGCTTTAACAAGTTCAGTAAAGTTTCTAGCAGAGTTGTGTATTTAAGTCATCATAAGGAAGCAGAAAATACTAATGTCTGGTAAATGCAGTTGCCAGGAAGTTAAAGCAGAATGCTTGCTGTTAGGATAAGTAGTACATGTGTAGTTTGACAGATAGGTGATGTTTCAGTTTGAGAGTCACCTTCTAGACAAGAGATCCTGGACGGTCCAGAAACCAAGCCTGGAAGTGGGGACTGCTATGCTGTGGAGGTCTGTGCTGTGAACTGAAGACTACATGCTTCTGGTAAGCTGCTGCTGGTTAGGTGACTGTTTCATAGTCAGCAGCTTATCAGTTACCCACACATCTTGTGTTTGGGTCACAGCCCTACTCAGAGTAACCACCCAAAACATCCACTGATAAAGGATATTAGTCTTACAGCTGGGACTGTGAGGGTCTTGAATCTAAGCACTGAACAAACTGGTTATTCTGTTATGCTTCTGCCGCACTTCACTCCTCCAGGTGGAATAAGATACTCTGCATGAAAAAGAGCTGAGTTCATACTATTATATCTAGACCTCTGATAGAGTTGCCAAGGACTGAATTTTCCTCTAGCTAAAAGCTGAACTTTAGGTATCTCAGCAGTGGATTCAGAGCACTGCAGCGTGGGAGTCAGTGGTTTGTGTGCTGTGAACTGGCACACCCTGAAGCCCCTCAGCTGGGATTTCCAACAAGTGCTGTAAAGTCAGACTACGACTGGCATACTGCATTGTAACAACTTGGGAGAAGCAGCCAGGTTTTCTCATCAAGCATGCTCTTGGCAAGTGACTCTGGCAAGTGTTAGGACACAGGCTTTTGTTGGGTAATGATTTGGTTTGGCTTAGGAGCTGCTTGTGACCTTGGTTTGGCTCTGACTGGCACTTAGTCTGCTCAAATGTGAATCTCAGTATACAGGTGATGGGAAGCTGGACTTCACAACATGGACAAGTAATAAAACTCTTAAAACCAGTTAAAACTAGGGAAGACTTGCTTTCCAGGACTCCCATCTGAGAGATATAGCCTATAACTTTAGCATTAGGACACTTGGCTGACTTGACACTTCTAAGCTTGACTAACAGTCTATTTTGCAGTTACATGAAGACTAATTAGGAGGCTGGAAGTGTTCTGGAGGTAGACCGAGACCTACTTTCCTTGCAAGACTGAAATCATGTAGCAAGGCATAAAAGGGTAGTAAATGAAACTTAACCTAAGGAAAAAGACTGAAGATGCTTTAAAAAAATCTTAGTATCTAAACAGCAGCAGGAAAGCATTACCCCTGAATTGTTTTGCTAAGCTGTGAGGTGGATTTTATCAGTGTTCTGAGGAGAGCAGGACCAGCTCTCTCAGCAGAGTGGAGAGAGAACCTAGTTTCCTCATCTTGTTTTAAATGAGAGCTCTGATGTTTTTGTAACTGAAATTGAAACCAGTGTTATGCTGACCCTGCATATTTTCTATCCTCTGCTGGCTGGCCTGAACTACTTCTGCATGCAGTATAGCTCATTTATTTTGGAGACTTGAAAACAAGCCGTTATCACCCTTCGGTGCCAGATAAATAAATGATCTAACTGGGGGCTGAACCCAAAGCGTTCCTTTACAAAAGCACAACCGCATGTCATGCTTATCTTCATTCTGCCCTTGAATATATGATCAGTCTTCCTGGATCACATCCAGAAACCAGTGACTTAACCCAACAAGTGATGACTACAGAACAGTCAGATTTCTGTGCCACTTAATTTCGTATCATTGCTTACAGGCAGCAAGCGGTCTTTCAGAATACACTTAATCTGAGCACTGTATAACCTGCAACTTGCTTGTCAATCTTATGAGAATACAAATAGGAGGAACAGGAATAAACTGTTAAGATAGTCTTGATGCTAGATTTTCGGTTCCAGGTAAATAGAGCTTCAGGGTGGGTTGCTTTTTTTAGTGGGGAGGGGGAAGGCACACATGCAGTGTAAAAAATACTCCTGTTTTACAAGGGGAATAGCTGAGCAAGTACATTGACCTGTGCAGTCTGGCTCTGGGTACTCCCAGAGGAGTGATTTGACAGTCTGAACTATTGCTCCTTAGAGTAGTGTGGCTGGCCAGCTAACTCCCAAGAGTTCAAAAAATAACCCAAAACAAATGCACAACTTTAACACTAACACATTTAGGGCATGTCCTGTTTGCTGTCAGTATCTGAGGGAATCGGCTTGTGATGTAGGTTTGTTCTTGTTCTTGGCAATGTCCTGCTTCTCACTTTGGTACAGAGAGGGAAAAGGCATACATCTGTCAGTGCAGGACTTATCCTGATTGTTTCCAGCATCGTAGCACTTCAGTGATTCCAGCTGTCCTTCACATGGCTTGCCACAGCCTCAAAGTCAAAACATTGAGCCCCTTCAATGGACTGAAGAGGAGTGACCTGACAGTTCTGTACCCTTTATATTTTTACAGTTATTACTCACCTTAGACTTGGAGCTTTTCCTGCTGCTTTGCTTTCAAATCACCTTTTCAATCCATCACCTTCTATTTATGGTCTGTTCAAAACTCTCAACATGCAGCTGCACATCTCTTGGTCTAATGGAGAAATGGCATTGAATCAGATGTGTCCTCTTCCAGGTGGTCACTGTGGGATAGTTGGTGTGACAGTGCAGGATGCTGTTTGAAAATAAGCCCTATAGTACTAGTGGCATCTCTAATGCACCTGAGCTGGACTAGAGTGCTAGCTAAAAGTATCTAGGATGGCCTTTCAACTGTGTAGCAGCCCTCAGTTACACTATATATAAAAGGATTTAGGGTCCTATCTGGTTAATCTTGTACTGGCATCTTCTCCAGATTAATCTAGTGGACTTGATACTAAATTGTTAGTAGTTCTCTTACTAGGAACAGTGGGATGTATTTATGGGTAAGTAATAGACTTTGGTTTGAGGGCTTAAGATAGAGCCTTACTACTTTATCTCAGGGTATTCTTAGCCTGTCCACGTCTAGATCTAATTAATATCACTTTGTCTATGTAAAGCCTAATGTCTCAGGGATGTTGAGTACTTGACTCTGTACTCTTTGAACAGGTTTCTTTGTCTTCCTATCTCTGTACAAGTCACTTCATGGTAAGCTACACTTAAACAAAAAACAGTGCTCTTTAACTGCAAACAACTAAACATACATGTTTGTAAGATTATAAACTTCCAGCTCATTCCAGTAGCCCAGCACTGCATGGTATTTCCCTGAGCTATGCTTAGTGGTTTTCTCTTCCTCATTGACTATGCTCCTAAATTAACACTTTTTCCAAGAGATCAGTTCCAGTTCTGTCTTAAGACTGGTTACTGAATAACTGACTGTAATTAATGACTAAATTTATCACTGGTACAATGATAGCTACACTGTTTCCTTAACTTCAGTCTCTTTCAGAAGCTTTTTGTCAACAGACTCACTGTCTGGGTGGCTCTGTAAGGGATCTGTGTAGGTCTCTCTTAACCACTTCACTTGCAGGAGCCTTCAATGAACTTGACAAGTTGCCTGGATTGTGGATCACCACCTCATTCTGCCTACTCAGAATTGGTAATTGATGTATCCTTCACAGCCTTCACTGTCCCTGAAGTTTGAGTGGCTTTCCCAGTGCAAAGCCACAGGCTGGCAAGTGGCCTGTTGTCAAGCATCCCTACTACAGAAAACTTTGAGAGTCCCTACATAGCAATTACTGCATTAAGACTGAATATGTAGACTATAGCTTAGAAAAGATTAATTCTTTGAGTAGGGAACTACTAGCAGAAATTGCTGCAGTAAAAATGATTTGGAGATCTTGGCTCCAGGAAACAGGATGAGAAAGTTGCTGCAGTTCTGTGCTTCAGGCAGTCTCAGTAAAATTACTTTGTACTTGAAAAAGTAGTCTGAACTGGAGGTGTTCCAGGAGAGATGTTGGTAGTAGTTACCTAAGCTTTGATGCTAAGGGTATATTGTCTAATAAGGGCAGAGCATGATGTTACTGTTTCAATACTTCACCTTTGTATTTCTAACATCTCCACCATCCAATATACTGTCTATCTTGCCTCTAAATTAGCGTGGTCAAGGTAGAAGTACTGTGCAAATGAAAGCAATGCATGGTTTATCTCCACTAGCAGCATTCAGTTCATTAATAGTGCATTTACCTGTGACTTGGAAAATGAGTGAAAGCTTGCAATGACAAATCAAATAAAAATGTGTTGCCTGTTTTCCTTCAGTGACTGTTCAGCATCCTTTCTTAGTCTTAACCTGGAGTGGTTTTGCTATTGCCATTATAATGTTTCATTTACTTGCTCACCATTGATGTAGGGATTAAATGACTTTATTGTTACCCAGACAATTAAAAAGAGCACTAGCCAATTCTTGGCTTTCGCTGAAGACACTTTTAAGATTTTGCTCTGGACTGACAGAAAACCAGGAAGCCAAGGCTGGAAATTTCTCAGCTCCATCATATCTGATCAAGCAAGGGCCTGGAACTTTGCTTCTTTAGTTTGGTAGCCTCATGGGAGTAACTGTAGCTCAAAGTTTTTTGATATGAGCAGCCAAGACTAAAGTTACACAAGGCCACCTTTTTGCATCTGAAAGGGTTTAGCCTTGTAACAATGCAGTCACTCTTCCAACCTTGCAGGAAAGAATGGAAGTATAGAAGGCTTACATGACTAAAATATCAAATTGTTGATATTTGAGCTTTAATGTTAGATGTGCATTTCCCCAGACATCTAAGTGAATGGTTAGGCAGAGGCTTAAACCACAGAGAGTGCAGGGAAGGCCTGAAAGGCTGGGTAGATTTTCTCCTCAGGTGCATGGTTTTACTCCCAGTATATGTGGGGAGGATGTATCTGAAGTGACAGATGAGTGTCACTAGCATTTGGAGTATGGCTTTAGTGTGTAACTGCCAATGCTCCTCAGTCAGCTTCAGCACAGCAAATGACAGTCACACCTGCTGCTCATGGTAGGAAATCTTTCACAGGAAGCATGTGAGAAGGCACATACAGGTGTTCAGTTTTATCTTCCAGCTAGCAAAGAAATCTGGGCTTGGACCACTCAAGATCCTACCCAGATGGCTGGGTATGTTACCCCATGTGTGTCCTAAAGTAAACTGGAGTCTGTTTTGATTGTCTCTTTCAGTGGGAATTAGCTTTTCATAGTGAACCTGGGACACTTCAGTTCCAGCTTTTGAAAGCTGGTAACATATCTGTAGAGTTTTGCTCTCCATGCCAGTGAAGGCTTAAGCCTGACTGAAGCTTATTTTCACAGGACAAGTGTTCTGTCATCAGGGAAAATACAGGGTTTAGGTGCATGGTTTATATTCATTCAGGCCTTGTGTATGATGAATGGTGAGCAAGGGCAGAGTAAATCCTTGAAGATGAGCTGAGAGTTCCTAGACAAAACTCTTTTTGGTTACCTGCAGTCAGTGCAAACTGCAGTGTGTATAAGTAGGAAGAAATTTGCATGAATTCTTTTCCTGCAGGATTTATTTTTTCCTAGTAAACAGTAATTTGTTATCCCCTAATTATCAACCCCAATTAAGTTACCTTAAACTCACTGCTACCTGAATGAAAATCAGAAGGCAAGCTGAGGATAGTAATGTGTGCCATCATAGCTGCTTTAATATGGAATTGCAACTTAGAAAATTAAGTCTCTTTTGGCTTAAACCTTTAGAACAAAGTAGCAGTGACCTTTTGTAGTGTCTGGATTACTACCTGGTGATCTGTAGTTCTCCAGAGAAGTTCATGGGTCAAACTTCACCTTTTTTCATAATCACTTTTATAGAGGAAATAATGTTGAACTTAGAAATTTGCTGCTGGAAGAACAGGAACTTAAAGCTGATACAGGATAATGAATGCATCTTGCATAACCTCCCAGGCAGCACAAGTAAATGTCTGTGCCTTGGTGGAAACTGGTAACTGTAAAACTGTGCATGTGTGATCACAACTAAAGATGCAAGAATTGCAAGGAGCAATCTCAGATTGGCAAGCCATAGGAAAGATATCAGTGTGTGTGGCAAGGAAAGTGAACTTGCCTTTTTGTCTTTCTTGTGATGAATAATAACAATTCTGTTCCTGATGGTGCACAGAGAATATGGTGTAATCCTGATTACAGCTCAGGCCAATCATTACTTTTCTGGTGGAAAGATCATTTCATGTTGTCCTTTCAACAGCTTCTATGTTTGAAACCTACTCTCAAGCCTTTGTTTAAATAAGTAGAATAATCTCATGCCCTTCAGACCTGGTCATGTCTTCTGACTCTTATCCTTTCTATTTCCTCTCTCAGCTTTTTCTGATTGGCTCAGTCTGTTACAGCATGCTCTGCTCACTGAAGTGTTCTGGTTGAATGTTGTGCTTGATGAGGATGAATGATGTGCTTGAGAGGTGATCCCCACCTCTAGTATAACACTAGGACAAAAGTAAGAATATCTGCTTTCACCAGGATACTAACTTGGGTTCTGCTTCTCTGCTATAAATCACAGGTGGTCTTGAAGCATATATAATCCCTTCTAGTTAACCTGCTGGCCTGAGCAGTGTCTGCCTAAATATTTGATGTCTTTATTTCAGAGTACCTTTTGCAACCCTTTTGCAAGATGTGTTTGGTAAGCCTACTCTCAGTGCATAAGGTGATGATAGTTCTGGACCCACACTAGAAAGCTCTTGAAACCCCACTTAAAAATACTATTTTGGAGATCTTCATAGCAAAAGCTTAATTCCAACAAACTATTGCCTATAAACACCTTGCAAGCAATGAGGGAACTGGCCCAAAGTAGGGAAATAAATCAGTGGCAAATGTTATCCCTTATGGACTCCAAGTGTGATAAATGGATTTAAATGTTAGAGAAAAGAATTCTGTAAGTGGTTAACTGTGTTCATGGGAACTGGGCTGGAAGCCAAGCCACTATCTTGTACCAGAATAAACTGATAAGAAAAAGTATTTAGTTAAAAGTAGAGTAGTTTTTTTTTTTAAAGAAATAATCTGAAGACATAAAACTCCTTAAAAAATTAGAGACTGGATGATATTCAATATTCCCATCATACTTTCTGACCTCTGCATATGAGGCTCCTTGCTTGTGCACAGTTGTCCTTTACCTGGAAGATGAACATCAGGAATGACAGATCAGGGAGCTAGAAATGTAACATCTAGAATACTGTGAGGTTAGGCTTAGCTTTCCAGAGCTGCAGTGAGAAGACTTTGCATCATGATACTTTTGGTATCAGAACAGAAAGTGGTGAAAGCTTAAAGCAAAGAGGTAAAGACCCTGGCTTGTGATATGCCTGCTCTCAACAGTTGCTGCTGAGCCATACAAGATTAAACCAGAGCAAAGAGTAGGTGCTAAAATTGTACAGGTATTTCTTCTACCATACAAGCAGAGCAGCAGAGGTGAAGCCAGACTGAATGCAAGTGCAGCAAGATGAGGAAGTCAGTGGCACAACCACAAACTTTAAGAAGCATAATGGAGTGTGGGTGAAAGAACAGGGAGAGCTGTTTAAGCTCATGAAGCTCATGCTATTGCTGTATGTTATTACTCAAGAACTGCCTAATGGTTTGGAGAAGCCCCCTAGCAAGCTGTTGAGATATATAAGCAGCTTCAGCAACATTCATTAATCAGCTCCCAGTTTGGTCATGTCTTCCTCTGATATGTCCCTCCAGCTCCTGAGATGGGTGATCCCTTAATGTTAGGTGAATGTTAGACTGAGCTTAAAGGCTGTTTAGCCTTCATATCAACACTGAACAAATTCCACTAGCTGTTCTCCAAACTGTAGCTGGTATGTGTTTTTTAAAATGTAAAGGAGATACTTAGAACTTGGTCCTGTGGTCCTGAATTTAAGCTGCAGCTGTTAATTTACATTCAAAGCATACTTATAGACTGTGGATTCCCTTTTCCTTCCTCTGAATATGGCTTACAGTAACTGCAAGTGTATTTTGGTGTCTCTTTAGGCTTGTTTTGTGCCTTTATTGTCAGATGTCTTTCCCTATCCCCAACTGTATTTCCCATGAGTTGAGACTTCAGGATCTCTCCAAGGTAACAGAATGAGAAAAATGATTTCTTGTTCTCAGACTCCAGGGAATGCACTTCTCAGTGGAGGATCTGATGCCTTTCTGAGGTTTTAGATGTCCAGTAGGATAACCTGCCAACTCAGCTGTTGCATTTGAGTACCTTGTTCTGTCTAATGAAGTTTTGGTGTTTCCCTCACGGCCTGCTCTTCTCCTATGCTGCTTTCAGTGCCTGCAAGTATTAAAGTACTTACAGAAATAGCTGTGATACTATCAGACCACAAATTCATTCTGCCTCTAGAATGATCTGAAAAGGTACTCTAGCTGGCATGCAATTAGCTGTGCATAAAGAAACAACCACTAGATTAGCTTTGTTTTCTAAACAGTTATATTTATATAAGCTAAACTTCTCACTAGCATGTTCTTTATGCCAGCAACCTTGCATCTACCAAATGACTCCAGTGCAATCATTTGGAATCTTACAACTAAAGTAATGTTGATTAGGATTTGTTGACTTTAAAATGCCAGTTTTATGGAGAGAAATTCTTCTTCTAGAAGAATCCTGCCTGGTCCAGTAGAAGCTATTGCAACAATATTTTGTTCTTATGGACATTGAAGGAAAGATTATTCAACATATGGAAGATTAATTCACTGAGGGTGTTTTGGGTAACTTAAGGCAGTCTATCTGATAGTAGCCTCCAAGAAAAAGTACTTGTTTGAAAAGCATCTAGTCTCTCACAGCATTTGCAGGGTTTTGGGGGGGAGAAGAACAATGTCATAAGGCCAACCAATTTTTCTTTCAATCTAGTTAACATCTCTACTCTGCATGGCCTGCTTGTGGTAGTCCTGGCTGGCTTGTAACAAAGTGCAGCTGGTGAAACCATTATGGTGATTCCTCTTGACTCCTTTGCCTCTTGAAAATGTCTCTGTGGAGATTAAGTGGATGTAAGGTCTACGCTCTAGATCATAGAATCATAGAATGGTAGGGGTTGGAAGGGTCCTTTGGAGATCATCCAGTCCAACCCCCCTGCAGAAGTAGGGTCACCTAGATCATACAGCACTACCTACAGTTGTGTGGATGAGATCTTTGCCCATCTCACAGTGCAGCTTCATCCCTGACAGATTCCTTAGATCATATGTAAAACCTTCTTTGAAGGATGGCAGAACAAGTTGGACTGACAGAGCATGATCAAATTATCTGAACGAGGACTAAACTTAAACTGTGGGGTGTGTTAACTGTAGTTTTTCACCTGCCAAAGGTAGCTATCAGCTGTACAAAATGCTGTAGTGATTCCACTGGTATGATAGCAGACTAAAAGTGCTCCTGCTTTGACACAACTGCAAGTCTCATCTCATTGTGATCTAGATGTATGCTGTTGAAGTAGCATGGATGCTGGAGCCTGTGCATCCTATAAGAGGAGAGTGGCTGACAGTCATTCCCAAATTAGGTAAAAATACCAAATTCTGACAAGCTTTTGCCAAGTGTTCCCTAGTTCTATGAAGTCACAAATGGAAGAGGTCTGTGTCCTCTAAATATTTCCCTGCTAGCAGGTCTTTATGGATCAAGTCCAACTGCCAAGCACTTGTAGCCTCTTTATTATTTTAGTGTGTGTGTCTGTAAATATCTTATCCTGCCAGTTCTAACAGGGTTACAGCTTGGCAAAACACATTGCTAAAATAGCATTCATTTATAGTCCAAAATCAGAATGTCCTGATCAAGCTGCTCTTAAATGCAGCCACCAACTTCCTCCCAAGAGCTACTTATAAACCAGCTGTTTAAATCCTATTACTTGTGCTAAAATCTTCTAAAGCAGTTAGTTTGTAAGCATACCATACTGACCAAAGTGATATCTGTCCACTACTTGTATTTCTCCTAGAAGCTGCAACTTCTAAATAGTACATTTCACCTGTTTTACTTAATGTACTGTTTGCAGAAGTTTTTACTGTATTGATCCTAAAGGCTGTAGACATGGTCTTAAATCAGTGTGGTAATGCAACCCTTCTAAGCACTGCTTTGTTCATATTATTGACCAGATGGTATTTCTGGTTTAGCCATATTATTGGCCAAACAGTATTTCTCTGGTATCCTCAATTTATTGATTATTAATGTTAAGAGGGGAGTCTTCATTTTGCTTCTTTATCTTACACTTTATTTAAAATATACAAGCTATGCATTGCTGCCAGGCCACTTAATATTTCTTTAAATCATTGAGAAACTAAATCAAATGGCCATACTTCATGTCAGTGAACATAAACATGCCTGTTGTGCTGGTGTTTGGGACAGTCTGAAAAAGTGGAGCAGGATCTGCTCAAGTGCTCTAGCTATACTTCTTATGGAATGTACTTTTTCAATGCTGGTTTGTAGTCACTTGTTTCAAAAGGGAAGTTCTGAAGATGTTTACCAAAAGTACTGTTCTATAAAGCTGCTGCTTTAATCTATAGCTGTTTCCTCAATTAAACACCTAATGTGTTGCAGGGTTGAGGCCCTCTGGCTGAGAAGCAGCTATTTTACTTCACCCTTGGCAGCGTGGTTACATTAGGAGGAGGCAGGCCTCCTTGGAAGCCAGGGAGGAAGTAAGAAAGAAACAAAAGGTTATGACTAAACACCTTTATTCCTTTCTTTCAATACTATAGTGGTCAGCTCCATTTAACATTCCGCTGGGGGATGTTAGAATATTTTACTTGGCCCAGGTAAGGGAAGCAATGGGTATCTGAACTGGGGAAGAGTTGAAGGGAAGGGCTCACTCTCCTTTACATTGACAAGAGACAGTTTCCAGCAATCATGCAGATTGAAGCTGCGGGTTAGGCTGTAAACAGTTCCTAATTATCAAAGTATCATAGAATCACAGAATGTTAGGGGTTGGAAGGGAGCTTTAGAGATCATCCAGTCCAACCCCCCTGCCAAAGTAGGTCCACCTAGAAAACGTCACACAGGAACACGTCCAGGCTGGTTTTGAAGACCTCCAGAGAAGAAGCCTCCACACCCTCCCTGGGCAGCCTGTGCCAGGGCTCCATCACCTCAACAGTGAAATGGTTTTCCCTTGTGTTTCAATGGAACTTTGTGTTCCAGCTTCTTTCCATTACCCCTTGTCCTGCCACTGGACACAACAGAGAAAGGTGATTCCCCAACCTTCTGACATCCACCATTTAGATGTTTACAAATATTAATGACATCCCCAAATCACAGTGATGTACCAGTTTGATCTGTGACTTCACTCAAGGCAAAAGGAAAATATGTAGTGCAAGATGATATGACCAGTTATAGTTGTTTATAAACCCTGTGGAGAATTTGAAATGCAAGAAACCTTCTTTCTGTGTTTTGTTTTTTTCTGAGGGAGTAATTGTTTCCTCAGAGTTAGTAAAATCCAGCCAAAGCTTCTCCATCTTTGGAAGGTGAACAAATTTCAATGGATGCTTTCAAAAGCTTACTTTAACAGAGATTTCTGAGATTGAGTGATGGTAATGCATTTAGGGACTAGTAATTGGAGATAATTCCCATAAATTAGACTTTGCAGATGTTAATGATATGCTAGAGGGAGTCAGTTCATGAAGGTCTATATTGTGTTCCTTTTTTTGTCTTGATCTCTTGAATAGTTTCTGTAATTGTCTAATACATATTCTGACAGTATTTGGGTTTCTTAAGCATTTCTAGCATGAAGAAACCAGCCTGCAACTTTTCAGAGCAGTGAATATGATTAATTGAAATGCTACCATAGGTACATCTGCAAGGAGTATCTAACTTTACTTACACAGATTAAGTAATCAGTCATGGCTTGGCTGATTTATGGATGAATATTCATACAAAATGGTTGTTCTGATATACTTCATTTCCCACACTGTGCAATCAGGAGAGCAGCCTTGGTAAAAGAACTTGCAAAAAAAAAGTGCTAGAAGCAATGATGTGCTGATAAACCCAGATTATTCTTGCACCATCAGCCCCACTGGGTTAGATGTTGTCCTTCCTCCTGCAGGAAGGTAAGATTGTTCCAGTCAATCCACTTGGTAATGTATGAAGATGTTCTCTGCTGATAGCCTTAATTTTGTTTTCCTTAGTTGTCCTACCTCATTGTGACAGAAGGAATGAATCAATTCAATTCTGATGGGAGATAACTTTCATGTTCAACATGGTTTATAAACTTCATCTTTTAGTAGGGCATGCCTAAGCTAGGCCATGCTTAGCTTGTGCCAGACTGCAGTTTGACTGTGCCTATCTGTCCACATTAGTGGATTTTCTCAGTGAAAGTTATTTGCAGTGATGTCAGATCCTAACAGAACATTTGCACAGTGGCCTGAGTGATCTCCATCCCCATGAGTTTGAGCTCTTTGTGCTTATGTAGTGACCAGGTGGTTAATTTTTGGTTTGGAAAGTACTCAACTGTTAGTGCTTGGTGTCTTGCCCTTAACCTTTATCTAATTCTGGGGGTAAAACCTGCTATTTTAAGATCTAGCTGTCTTAAATAAGAAAGGCCTGTGTCTTTGCTGTAGTGTGAAACTGCTTCTTAGTTCCTGTTTTATGAGCATCACTGGTACCAGCTTTTACATTTTCTGCTTGCTGAGGACTTTTTTTGTTAGTTATTTAAAGCTCTTGCTACTTATGCCCATACCATCCATGCATTAATAAACATGAGGCTAATGGGAACATAGAGAGAAACTATTTTTTACCTAGCAGTAAAACAAAAACTGGTTTATCCAGATAATGCTATCTCCCCAGTTTAAGAAAATGAAGTTTTTGCTACTAAAAACAGTAGCAGCAATGATATAAGAATGTAAGCTGTGCCTTTAGGGAGCTGTGTGATATCCAATCCACTGAATGAAGTCTGTCTCACGTGAAATTTTGGATCCTTCTGAAAAAGATGGCTTCCCAGAACTGCCTCACCAATTTCATGAAGATGCAGAGTTTCCTATGCCTTTTTCCCAGTTAATATAATCAGACTGTGGAAATGACATTGGCCCCCAAAATATAAAGAATGAGAGAATAGTGCTGTCTTACAGAGATGTTCTCCCTGATGTCCTGAGGACCTTCATCTCTCCATTTCATGTTTTAAGCTTTCTATTCTTCCTGACATGTCTGGACAGGAAAAAACTGTCAGGGGAGTTTGTCATGCACAGATTGCCATCTGTGACTGCATCACTGTCTCCTAGCATAAGGCAAAACCTTAATTTTGGTCCCTTTCTGAGTCAGCTGTTGCGGTGGAAAGAGGGTCCCAAGAAAACAAGGAGGATTCTAGTCAAGGCCATGTTTTACAGCAAGAAATAGCAAAGAAAGCCTGTGGAGCGTTTTATATCATCAGGGATGGAACTGGAAGCTTATGTCAGGTTTTAGTAGTTTCTGGGGTTTTGTACATATACACAGGAAAGGGTGCAACAAGTCTTCATTAACCTATTCAAAATGAAACAGCTCTTATATTTTGGAGGGGATTGTTTAGATATTTTTAGGAATTTGTTGGGAGAGTCTGTCAGATGTTTGGCCTTAATAGGAGAACTGCCAGAAGGATTTGCTTCACTTAGGGCACAACTTTTGAAAAATATATCCCTCAGCAAGGCAGAGGTTGTTAAAAGACATCAAGTGGATTATGGTATGTGAAGAGCCCTGAGGACAGGTGGAAGTTTGCTTTGTAAGAAGTGGAGAAAATGCAGCTTCTATGTGTGAGATGGATAGCTCCATATGATCTTCATTAGCAATGTGCTGCAGAATGATTTCCCCCTCACAGACCTTGCTTCTGTGGCCTAAATTGTGTGGTAGCCTCAAAAGTAGGTCACGATGCAAAAGCACTGTGCTGGTTCCAGCAGCCTTTTTTTAACCAATCTCAGATTTCAAGAGAAACTTGTTAAAAATCTCACCTCAGTCTTCATTTGGTGTCAGTTGTAGGGTTGCTTAGGCAAGGTGTCCTTGTAGAACAAGCTGGTGTATGCTGTTGTGTTTCACTGCCTTTGATTACCTGGATGATAGATTAAATGTTAGGACATGTCAAATGTGGTTCTTTATTGCACTCAGCCTTAACCTTTTTCCTTTGGCAGGCTTTTAGTGATTCAGAACAGGTTAGTCCAGTTTAATGTGACTGTTCAAAAATTAGCGCTTGACTTTCCTCTCGGGATCTGGAGTAATATTGCTCATACATGGGACTGGTTTTCAGTAAACATGTGATATAATTGCATTTTTAAAAGTCTTCCTGAATGAGTATTCATGCCCCTCTACGGTAAATAAAGTTCTGCTTTCAGAAAGCAGTTGCTATGTGTTTGCATTTCCCTATGTGAGAAGTCTTACTGGGAATTTAGACAACCCACTTGTAATTTCTGCCTTTTTCAACCAAAGGCCTTGAGATTCACTTAAAGTGCTTCTAGAATGTCACAAGGGGGTTTTTTGAGTCTAAACTTTTATGATGGACAACTTGTTCAGGCCTCAGAAGGATACAGCCCCATCGCTGAACTTCATGTTAGATCAGTTGAGCTCATTTGTCCATCCGGGCCAAAAACTCCCAGGTATATTTTCTAGATGCTTTTCTTCCTACTGCAATGGCTGAACACTTGAGCCTTGATGTGGGCCAAAGCAACTTCCCCTGTGGCCAGTTCTGTTACTATAAACAACTGCTAATAATTAGCAACAGAACTGCAAAACAACTGGGGAGTAAACAACTGTCTGTTGGCTAAGCAAGTGGTATTTTGCCTTACATCTGGCAAGTACTAGGAGGCAGAATACATGATGGTCCTCACAGCATGACTGGAGTTCCTTCTGCCTTCTGAAAAGGAGGTGGCTTTAAGCAAATGGGTCAGGATTTTGGCCCTGAAGCTTCAGGGATCCACTGGCAACTTCTTTGAGAACTGCAATTTCTCACTGGCTTTGGGTGTTGCTACCCAAAGTAATACTTCTAGCTGCCCCTAGTCCTCCCTTCCACTGTTACGTTGGTAGGGACCTGTGCAGCCACACAATTGGGTAAAACAAACCTGTTTTGATAAGAGGACTTCTTTAGCTGCTTGGAGATGTGTTCCTTGTCAACTTAGCTTTCAACCCAGATCAGTTACAGTGTCTGGTTCGCTCTTTGCCACTTGTGTGGCTGTACAGGAAGGGGTGGGAGTAAGGAACCTGAGGCAAAGAAAAAGAACAGACTGCTGCTTTTAGAGGAAGTACTTGTTTATGCTAGCTTAAAGTGATTGAGAAACCTATAGTGTAAGCAGTATAAATTGGTAATGTATTTTATGTAATATTCCTGTGCAAGCAGCTGACTGTAAAACAAAACCACCCTTGCTAGCAAAATGGGCTGTCCTGGCTACAGTACCGTTTGCTGTTATAATTTGAAGCTGCCATCAGGAGTATCTATCTGGCTTCCTTTGTAGTGGAAGCTGCTGTCCGTATTGCAGATCTGTAGAAGAAAATCATGGGAGGGTCATCTGCACAAAATCAGTTGCATCAGCATCTTATAGAATAAATCTCGACATTTTGAACTGAGGAATTTTTGTGAAGTGATGTAGAGATGCTTGCAGATGGTCAGCCTTGCCTTCGAGAGCTACTCTTTCATAACAACATGCTATTTGTCTACCAGAGGATTTGAACTCAAAACATCAGTAATTATCTTTGGACAAATGCCATTTTACCCTTGAGAAGGCACAAGCCTAAATGATGTATCATTTTGCAAGTCAGTCACATGCTGAAGGAGAACCTGGTGTCCGTTTTGCATTTAATCATGGAAGGAAGAAGTGATCCTTGTCTGCAACACAGGGGTTAGAAGTGTTCAGCCAAACACTTACTTAGTCTGACGAAAAGACAGATAAAATCAAAAGCCAGATAAACTCAGAATCCTTTTCCTTCTAATGCTAATATGAAAGCTATATAGTTAAATCAGTTTAGATAGCTTTTCAACAGATAGCCATGTTACTTGAAATCCTTAGCCTAAACCAACTTGGTAGAAAAGTTAAGGATTTAACAAATAGAGTGACCAGGCAATTACAGGCTTGAAATCCTAACATGATTGCATGTGAACAATATGATTACTAACATGAGTGACTTATAACATGCATTGAAGAATTGAAGGAGGGTAAGGTATAAGATGCTAGGAGCAAAAAAATCTTGTCCTATTAGAATGGCAGGTTCTGGACTCCTACCCTTGTTTTCAGTCAAACATTGTAATGAAGTAAAAGTATACCTATCCTGGTTTTTTGTTTGATTTTATTGTATGGAGTGTCACATAAGGATTTTAGTGATCTAATGACAACTGTGACCAGGACCATTTCTGTAGGAATTCATGAAGTCTGTGGTAAGCAATGGAAAGGCATTGGTAGTGATGGCTCAAATCCTTTGAGTGTCAAGAGGGAGAATTCTTTTAAACTGTAGAAGCTCTTTGAGTTACAGTATTTCCTACATCACTAGAAAACAATTCCTGTGGAGCAAAACTGAATGCAGCTCTTCACCATGATTTGAGATTTTGAATCTGTGTTTGAAAAGTGATGATAATGTAAGATGTTGAAGACAAGATATGGCTAGATAAGTGGCTACAAGTTAATGCAGTAAACTGGGATGAGAGAATGAGCAGAGGCAGACTACCCCTATCTCCCCCTTATTCCCTTAGATATTCAGTAGTGTTTAGGCAGAACTGTTTCCTTTCCAGTTTGTTCACTCCATTTTTTCCTAGGCTGTGCTTATTTTTTTTCCCTTCAGCACTTGGGATTTTGTAACTAGTGCACACACCTCTTTTGGTGAAACAAACTGGGTTTTTTACACCATGAAATGCCTTAAGGATTGCCTAATGGATTCAGAAGGAGAGAAAGTCCTCCTAAAGATTGAAAATGTTCTCATGATATCCAGTTGGGCCCATTTAACTGTTAATCTGCTTGCCAAGTTGTATTACTGGTTAATAAAGTATGTGTGTGATTTGCCTGAAGCTTGCTGTACACAACATAGCTTCAAGTCGTATACTTTGGCACTGGTTCAGAAAATCTAGTTGCTTGTTGAACAGTACATTCCTATTCCTTGTTAGCAAGAGATATCTGGAAACATGCATTAAAAATAGTTCAGTCTTAAAAGATTGGGGCAGGATCACTGTTAGAACCATTTGTTTTGGTATCAATGGGTGTACTACCAATCTTCTGACCTTCAGATGATGGTATTGTGATGGCATCACATATGTCAAAACACTGCTTGTCAACCTCTAAGCTTATTAAACGCTGAAAATTGTGACAGAAGTCACTTGCCCAAGGCATTATGTTGCATAATTGTTTAGCGTGAGCTTTGTGCACCTCTATTTTAGTGTTCACTGGGGAAAAGAAATCCACTAAGCTTTGTGGGCCACCAGATGACCTACAGACATCTTCCTCCTCTTTGGAAAACCTTAAAAGCAGTAATTTTCCTCTTGTTCGTTGATACTTCCCATGTTTTATCTCTGAATGCTACCTACTTGAAGCACAGGATTATTGTTACAGAGCCCTGTCAAGCCTGTAACGTTGTTTTTGTGCTTCACTCAGTCATGTTATGACTTATGCCTAGATGGAAGATAGATAGTAAAAGTATAACAGATAAGATTACAAGCAATTTGTGGAGCTTTTATGAAATTTTGCGAATAGGTTAGCTTTCAGAATATATTACTTGGCTATTTTGTTGAAATATTAACCACCACTGTATAGATTTTGTCACTTGCTACAATGTGGCCAAAGATGAAATGTGCAATTAGGTTGAAGAGCAAGAGCAACCAGTCCCCTCCTCCCTTAAACAGTTTAGAGATATTCCTGATCTTGTATCTAAACTTCCCTTCATACCCAACCTCTGTACAGTGTTCAACATAAACAGCTGAAATTCTTCATTCTACTTCCTTATTCTTTGTTAGTCATGAAATTGCCTTTTAAAACTTTCTGTAAAGTATGATGAGACGCTGTGGCAGAATGGGGGATGTGGCCTCAGCTTCCCAAAAGAAACTGATATGTGGGACAGCATGGACATAAAGTTATCTTGTTTAGCTGCTGCATATCTGGATGGAAAAGGTACAGATAAAAGGGAAGCTGCCTTTCTGAAATCTTTTGCCACCACCTCTCCACGTCTGAGGAAGGGATGCCAGGTCTTTGAGTGCCTGGTCTGTGTGACAGGTAAAATAGAAGCCCAGCTCATCACTTCTTAAAAAATGATGATGATGATAATGCTGACTGATTTGTGACCTGATCTAGGTGGGACCTGCTTCTGTAGGGAGGTTGGACTAGATGATCTCTAAAGGCCCCTTCCAACCCCTACTGTCCTATGATTTCTTAGGCAGACTCCAGCCAGTAAAGCCTTTGAACTGCATGAGTAAAGGGAATATGTTGGAGATTACCATGGATATTCAATACCACATTTAGAAAAAAAATTGCCAATTAAGGTTTCACTTTACTTGCCACTGAACATGAAAAAAAATTACTGCTAGATCAAGCAATGGGAGCAAGCTTTCTTTAGTATTTTAATACAACTTTTCTTTAGATGCCATTTGCTTTGGAGTTCTTTGCAGTGTAAAAGCTTCTGTAATACTTCCAGCAGGTAAATGAATTTGTCTCTCTTTTCAATAAGAATGCCACTGTTCAAACTTGCCAAATTGAAAATGAAATTGAGAAAAGCAGCAGCAGGATCAGTCTAAAATGAGATTGAACACAACCTAGCAGGACTTAGGAAAGAACTGGAAGACCTGTCTGAGAGGCTCTTGTTATTATCTGGCTCTTGTATTAGATGTGCACTTGGAGTCAGATGAAAGTGCTACAGGAAGACTAGTGTTATGCTTACCACAAAATTGGCATAATGGAACAGTAATTCTCTGTTCCTTTAGATAAAATGTGTCCATTGTACCTCTTGGTATTGTACTTGAATACTGTAACTGCTTTTTCTGGCATGCTTAAAATATACTGTTCTTATCTGTGTCAATTACAGCTTCAAAGACTACCTGCACATCTCTCATCCATCATCCCTGTCTCTTAAATTATTTGATTACTCCCCATCATCTTCTACTTCAGGAATAACCTTTTCAGTCATCCCTTAAGAGCCTCGCTCAAATGGGCTTAAATCTCTTTTGTCCTGCCTCTTTATCCTTTCCAGTGACAAATGCTCCCAGCCTGATGTCATCCTGCTTGCGTATGGCAGCTGCCCCAGTGCATCGTAAAACGTTTTGGTGTGATGAACTGCCTTCCTCTGTGTGCCTCATTCTGCTACTCTGCAACTGCCTATTAAATGAGATGTTTAAGGAAATGGAGTTATTTCCCCTCCTTTCACTATCTATGAGGGATTTTAAGCAGAAGAGGGCTAGGGACTTGAAAGCCACCTTGTACAGAAGTGTTAGCTGGGACCCTCAGTCCTACACACATTCTGAGAGGTTTCAGAAGGAGAGCTGATATGTAAACTTCTGAATTCTATTGAATGAAATTTTGCCTGAATCTGCCAGCAATTAAACCTTTTCTGATTATTCAGTAATTAAAATAACTGCTCCTATTCTGGAACCTGGTTTTGGTAGGTTTTACCCATGCAAAACTTATGAAATATGGATGTGTGTTTTTAATGCAGCACTTCATATTGATAAACTAAGAGCTCTTTGTTGTGGCTATTGAGCTGAAACCTCAGACACTAGAAGAGTATCACATCCCTTTCCATCCTGATGCAAGTTCCATACTGTGCTAACTCCTAGAAGGCCAAATGAACTCTGCATGCAGGAGCTCAGCAAATCCAAACTCTAGTATAAAGAAAAGCCTTTAAAAAAAGATATTTATGAAGAACTTAAATACCTGTCTGTGCTATAATTAGGTAACCCTAGGCAGTACAGCTCAACTCCTCCTGTTAATTCTGAGTGGGTGGAAAAATGTCTTCAGTCCCTTTTATTCTGAGCTATTTAACGCTTAAAGATTAAAACTTGGAACTTAAACCTTGGCTTACAGCACTTGTGTTGAGTAAGTTATTTTAACTTCTCATGTGATTTAAAGGCTTGATTTGCTCAGAAGCAAATTATAGTATTAAGTTAATATTGAGGGGATCAAATTAGAGAACTCCAGTAATCTTGGGGAGCACAGACCAAAAAAAGATGCTTTTGAATGCGAGAACAACATGCAACAAACCCACCAGGGATACAGCTGGAAGGAGGGTATCAGCAGGAGGGACTGATCAAAATGATGTTCCCATGCTACATTTTTAGTAGAACAGTGTGTCATCATGCTGAAACAGTTGCTGTTGTGATGTGCTGTGAAGCCCAAGCATGTCATGGTTTTTAAGGCTCATTTTTCGGTTCTACTGCTTAATGATCTGTTTTATGCCCTAGCCTACAAAGACTTCTTGTTGCCACAACTGAACAGACAGGGAACTGCAGCTTGGGGACTCTTTAGCCCAACTTAGTCTGCATTTGATGGAACCATACCCAGAGGGTTTTTTCTTGGGAGAGTTCAATCACACTGCGTGCATAGCTGTTAATATCCATCCTTCTAGTACAAATATTACATAATCTCATTTAGAAAATGCCTTATTTTTACTCTTAAATCCTTAAACACGTTTTGGTTGACATGGTACAATATGCTTAGACTTCATCTGTGACATGAAGGAGGGGGAAATATAGGAGAAGCTTGTCTTGTGGGAATATATTTCAATGGTTTTGATAGCTGACAGAAGATACTGTGCCATTCTACTTTCACGGACCTCAGAAGCCTCATAGGATGTGAGAGTAAGGTGTTCTGGTCTTGGGTTTAGAAAGTGAAGATGGATGCATGTCCTGTTATATATATATATTCATTAGAAGTTTAAATATTTAAATATCCCCAAAGTTCTTAATGGCTTGGCTTTGCTCATGTTTGCTTGAGGAATATCTTCATTATAAGATGGTGTGATGAGTACTGCAAAGCAACTGGTGACTTCCAAAAGTCTAAGCCGAGATGTCTGGCCAGTGAGTAAATGGTAATTGATGAATCATCTTCCTGGCATAGTACTGGAATATCCTAAGCTCTTTCTGAAATGGAACCTGCATTAAATTTCCCAGAATTTGTCTTGTGCTTGATGTTCTGAGGATCTGAGAGAAATACAGTCATTCTTGTGTGACTTTCATGTAGGACCACAGACCAGGGGAACTTATTTAAACGATGCTTAACTGTACTCATGAGAGCAACTGCCTTTCAATGGAAAGTCCAGAGGTAGGAGAGAATGTGGAATAAAAGACCCTACAGTAGGCCAGGACAATGGAAAGCATTAAGCAGGAAATAGGGTATATAGTTAAGGGGGGGCACAATATCCTGACAAAATGCTATTGAAATGTTTAAATGCTTGCTTTTTGTTGCAGATTAATCAGCCACTCGATGGGGATTAACAGTGGAGCACCTCTTTGTGTCGCCTTTCCACCTCTCTGTAGCAAAAATAACAACTTCAGCACTTCTTCAATAATAATTATGAAACTGGTATTAACTGAATGGCAATTATGGATTTTTAACTCTAACTCGCAGTAAACCAGCAAGCCATATGTTGAAATTCCTACCAAATAGCTTTTCGTTCTTGATGTCTCATATCTGTACAAGAAGTTACAAGATACCTGTTTGTACAAGAGGAATATAAGCATTACTTGCCTGAGGAACAGAAGCTGAAAGAGAAGACACCCTAATTTGTTTGTGGAGTTATGGTAGTGTTATTTATATAGCTATAACAAATATATATATATATCTATATATCTATTTTTATGGTAATGAAAATGGCTCCCCAGAATGCTGACTCGGAATCTATGCAAGTTCAAGATCTACCTGTGGCACAGCTTCAGAAACCAGAAAACAAGGAGAATGAAAGCAGGGAGGAGACCATTAGTGAAGGATCCATATACCGGATACCAATACGCCTGTGGGTGATGCACGGTGCAGTAATGTTTGGCAGGGAATTTTGTTATGCCATGGAGACAGCTTTGGTAACACCTGTATTGTTACAAATTGGTAAGTCATTCTCATTTCTGTTAAAACTTTCTCTGTCTTTTTCACATTGATTGAAGTCAGAGGAAGAGGGAAAACGGGAACTGCCAACTGAGAACACACAAGGTAAAAAGGATTTTGGTGGGTTTGTTATTGGCCATGCCGTAGACTCAATTGTGTGACCATGTGAAGTGAAAGGATTTCTATATACATTCACCTTCTGACTCAGGGTTTTTTCTTTCTCCCTTGTGTAAATTTTAACCTGATTTAAGTCTAAAACTCTTACTCAAGGTAAGTGTCTCAAACTAGAAATGACATTAGACTACAAAGGAGTGCAATGAAGATTTTATTTATGGGGAGATGCTTCAGGTTACAGTACTTTAGAACAAAAAGATAAACTGGCTTTTCCTGTTGCTAATGAAATATTGTGTTCATTTCATTTTGTGATTAATCCATCTAGTTTATAACATCTAAATACATATGAATAAACCATGACACCAATAGCTTTAGATAATACTGGGCGGTAATGGTGGTTAGAATAGGAGTAAACAGTGTTACATTTTGTGGTAAGGACTGTAATTAGGTTTCCAAGAAATAGTTTTACAGTATTAACAATATCTGATGATGTTACCATTCTCAAATCCAAAATGTTCTCTATCAGATAGCAGAAAATCATGGAGATGGATGGAAGTACTGACTGAGCAAGCTTCCAGGAGTGAATAAATCAATGTGTGTGCACTGCAGAAGTGTGTATCTAATACATGGATATTATGTTTGCTACTGCTTACACATGCAGTTGTTCATTATAGCATGCTCACTTGTGGCCAAACAGAAGCATTCAATTGTCTGAAGTCACATTCCTTTAATACTATTTACAACACTGTTTAAAAATTTCAAGGTTAGCATCTCCAAGGAAATGTCTGTGGGTTTACACTTGCTGTGACAAAGGGTGTAAGACGGCACTTCTGGGTGTGAAATGTACAAACACTTTTTTGTGCAGTCGTCTTGCAGTTAAAAATGTGGTTTTATATGAAAGTATTAGTTTGTTTTGAATCAGAGGAGTCAATAACCAGTGCAGTTAGTGCTGTGAGAGATGCCGATGAGTTATGCCTCTGGGTTTTCCTGAATCTTCATTTTCAGAGCTTGTCAAATGTCCTTTTTGGATCTATTGGTGGCATAGTTTAAAATAAATGGTTCCCAATAGGAACTTTCAGATCAACCTGACTTGCTGAATAACACACATTATAAACATACCTAGATGAAATAACATGTCCATAACTTGTTTAAAGATTGTCTCATGGGTAAGATATTTAGAGACTTGAATAATTTCTACTAGATATATTGGTTTGATTACTGTCTACCATGGATGCAAAAACTTCCATCCTGCTTTGTCTGGAGAAGACCCTCAGTTTTTCAAGTGACCTGGACTTTTTTGCTTTGCTTTTTTGTTTGTGCTGGCACTTGGATATTTAAAATGTATAGCAGGCTAAGCTGACCTCACCTTTGCTATAGAGTAAGGTCAGACAACATAAATAAACCATCCTCTTAATTACTGACCAGTCTACTAGTTTGTTTCTTTTGTGAGCTCTTCTAGCAAATCTGTTTCCTCCAGATAATTGAGAAATATCTTTTCCCTTCCTTCCCTAACCCCAGTGATCCAAATAACATTGGAGTTTGGGGGAAGGGAAGAAGAGAGCTCTGACTTCTACAAAAGCTGGCAGATCACCAAAGCAATGCAAAAGGCTGTGGGGATGCAATGATGATATTTCATGTCACAGAGATAAGAAATGGAGGTAGCTGGTTACAAATGTTAGTGCTTTGGGAGGTAATTGAAATCTTTCATGCACTGGCTCATGTTCCCTCAGCAGGGGAATAAACAGTGTTGGATTCACTGAAGGGTTAAGTTATTCACGGGTGACTTATCTTAGCCTGTTTGGTAATTACCTCTTACATGGTTCTGTTTACCTTTTATCAACCTCAACATCTGTCTGCCTCAACATGAGCTATATTTATTCCTCACTGGAGGGGGTTGCATATAGCTGTCAAACTGCTGTAATATTCCCTTTGCTTCTTGTTTTAGTAAAAGCAAAATTGAGTAGTTTTTCTCTGAGATGAATTTGGCTTTAGAAACTATTTTGAGAAGTGGCACCTGAGGAGGTGGAGTGACTCGACCAATTAACTTTGAATGTTGAAGAACCAGAAGCCTTTTGGGTGTGCAAAAAAGACTCTTCCTTACAGATGTATGTTAAATATTAACAATTAGCCTTTACAGTGTGTGCTTCTGTATCTCAAAACTTTGTTCAGTGAAAGCATCTAAAGATTCTTATCAGGTACCACCATTAAAACCTTAGGCATGTATGACTTGGCAGATGAATGACCTGTCCTACTTGTTCTGTAAGCCACCAGGTTTCACCAACCAAAGGAGATAGTACTTTTCCAATTCAACAGTGGCTGAATTCTCTGTTTGGATTTCCTGAAGCTTTGAATTCTTCACAAAAAGTAAAGGCAGTGTTGAGAACTGCTTGGATCAATGGATACTGGGAATAGGAAAGGTCTGGAAGTGTCTGTGTTGCTCTGCCCCTACTGAAATAAAGACTGGTTTGTGGCTTCAATCTTTGTCTTTATTGCTATGCTTAGATTGATGTTACTTTGTCATGTCAGAAATGCAGCCACAAATGTATATCAGCTTTTAATAGCTTAGCAACAAACCCAACCCAGATATTACATACTGTTTTAATTTAACTTGCCCTTTGCTTTCCTGCTATCTGCAGTTTAAGAATTCAAAGTGAGAACTCAGAGAATATAAAAATATACCAAATATGAGAAGTGTCAGGCTGACTCCAGATGAAATTGCCTTAGTTGACACTTTCACAAGTTTGGAGCTCTAGAAATCTTTATTTATCCTTTTTGAGGCAAAATCAGCAGTTCCTCCCAGCCAGTGTTAAAGCTTAACTAGAAAATGAAATCTCAGTGCCCTCAGCACTCTAGGTTTACTTGTTCATTTGTCTCACTTTTTGGAGAAACTGAGTGACTTTTGAGTATGGTCTGTGCATTAACACTGTTTGTTTTCCCTGTCACATTTCAGCCATGTATGATAAACCTCATCTGAGCAGGATGAGGCCTTTGTCTTCTGAAACATCTGGTACTTAATGCTGCTTGTCTGTGAGAGGGAATTAAAATCCCTGCTATTGTATGGAAATGGCAATGCATTTTCTTCCATTATTAAACTTTGCTTCTGGGGATTAAGTCACAAACTACTTTCAGTTCATAACACTTCATGGAGAATTTGGATACATTTTAAAAACTATTTTGCAAGGGGTTTTGAGTGAAAAGAAGTGAGAAGCTGATGACTGGTGTAAACTTAGGAGAAACTGGCAGCTTTTTGAAGAAACAATGCAATCACAATACATGGCTTCTGTTAACAACACTTTAAACAATTAAGAAGTAACATAATTTGGTAACTTCAGATTATTCCAGTTGTAATTCAAGCACAATTTGGGTTGTAATGCAGCCAGTAAATCCATTTTACTTCTGAGAGGTGGGATCCATGTGTCTGTTTCCTTGGGATTACAGAAGGAAAAAAAAGTCTGTATTCTGTGACTTGCTGTGGCTCCTGCTTTCAGCATAAAAAACTTGCTGTCTGACTAATGAGTAGTGGTATGTGTAAACGTGATGGTTTGGTTTATATTTAATATGCTAAAAGCTGTGCCAAGCCTTTACTGTTGCTTCAAAGGCTTTTTCCAATGCTATTGAGTGTTTTAAGAATAGTTAATGGACACAGAAGTGACTGTCAGCACCAGAACTGTTCCTTGTTCCCCTACATGAATTAAATGTATTACATGAATGCTTTTAAAAAGAAACAATGTACAATTGCATAAGGTAAACAGTTTACATATGCTGCTTACTTTGTCACTTAAATTGAGAGGTAGGAATAGCCTTGATTTTTTTGTTTCATATCTGAGTGCCTATCTGTGATGGTGGCACTTTGTTTTGCTGGGACAGTTAATGGGCTCTTGCAGTAAACATTAGCCAGTCTACTGTTAAATATTGCAGTTAGTTGTTATAAGCTGAACCCTGAGCATGGCATTCTAAAAAGAATAACACTAAGGGAAAGGATTTCTGGAAACTGTATTTTAGTTCTCATTAATAGAATTTAATAGAGAGGCTGAGCTAAGCAGAGCAGAACACCATAGCTGGTTTTTGTTTGGAAAAGACTTTTTTTCCTCATTACACGCTTTCAAATCAGTAAGTTAATGTAGTTGTTCATATCTCATGTGAGATATGAGATGCATTTTCTATATCTCATACATATAGAGAAGTTATTTGGGCATTTAGGCTGTTATTTCTCAGTTAAAGCATTTAGATGTAATATCTCAGGAAAAAGAAAATCACACATTCAAAACTATTCCAGCCTAAAGCTTAGCAGACCGTGCTTAAAGGGTCTTAAAAACTAGTTCATGTGAAATTGCCAGTATGGAAAAAGTATGTGAAGCAATAATTCAAACTGCTGATTCTGAGAAATCTCAGAGTGGTAACTGAAGTCATTATGCTGAAGAGTTTTAATATTACAGAGTGAACCTTTAGTAAGTGTGAAGTGGTGTCTCCCCATTGGAATTAGTGTTGACAGCTAGCTGAGAAGAATGTGTAGGTAAAGAAGAAATTATGGAGATGTGTTTAGAAACTGAGCATGAAATGTTACAGATAACTTCTAGTATGTTTCTTCAAAGGAATTAAGCTTTCAGTTGCTGACTCAATTCAGGGTGGAAAAGGCCAGTCTTCCTAAGGCTAAGCCTGAGATCAAAGGAAATCTAAAAACCTTAAAGATCTGGTGGGGCAGAAGGGAAGAAAGACATTGGATGAGCTTTTAAATACTGCCTATAATTGAAGTGAAAAAAGGCTGACTGGCTGAAAAAACTGCAGCTGGAGGAAGGTCTCCAACATAAAGCAGAACTGACTCTTTATTCCATCTCAGCTCAAACAGTTGATTTTATTCCTCTTCTCTGCCAAAGGTTACATTTATGTTAAGGTTATGTGTGTTTATAACTGTCTTTCTGCAAAGCTGCATCTTTCCATTTGAGCTCTGCTTTACCAGGAAGGAACTGTTTCAGTTGCTGTAACTTGCTGTTTGACTCATAAATTACATTCCTGTATCTGTATCTGTGCTCCTAGGCATAGCTACATGTGATGCTGGGAATGAATTGCAAGATCTGAATTCTTCTTTGAAACAATTAATGACTTGAGAGCTGACCTTTTCCAAGAGTAGACTTTCAACACAGCTAACCCAACGCAGCTCTGGATCTGCTGGATCCAGAGAAGCTAGAATAATAAACAGTTAAATGCATTTTCCAGCCCTGTTAGTTTTGAAGGTAGTCTTTAAGATCATGTAGAGCTTGTATTCAGCTCTCAAGTGGTGGAATGCATAAAACTGCAAATATTGTGCCTGAGGCACATGCTAATTGCCCTATAAAACCTCCCCACCCATGATTTTTTTTACTCATTGACTAATTTTATGCCCACTGAGGGGTTGTATACGACTAATTTTACTGTACTTTTTATCCAACAAGCAAATCAGCAAATCTTTCAGGCCACATATCTCTGTTCTCTTAGGTAAAATATCTTCTGACCTGAAGTAAATAGCAGCACGGGTTTTGAACAGATCATCCTTAGTGAAAGGTTTAGTTAAGGGTATGTTTTAACACTTTTTAAAGTGCTGTGCTACTGTGAGGCTTTTTAATCCTGGGGGCAGCAGGAGCACATGTTTTATTTTCCTATGAAGGCAAATGCCATGTGGTCTGGCAGTTGTGCAAAACTTATTTACAGAGCTTTTTTTGTATGTTCTGTTTTTCTTTGAGTGGTGCTGAATCTGACCTTCAGAGTTCCAACTGATAACACATGGCAGACTTTCAGCTGGGTTGACATACTGCCTTTAGGATTGTACAGACTGTGTGACTTTGTGTGAACAGCCTTACTAGGAAAGGGAAGTGGAGTGCAAAGGAATTCAGAGGCTTCTCCCATAGCATGAAACTATTACTTAGCAGAGGTCACTTCTTGTTCTTTTTTTTCTTCTGTCAGAATAAGGTCTACTGAAGAAAGTGCTTCTCAAAGAAGTCTCATATTTGCTCTGATGCTGTTTTCTCCTATTCCAAATCTTTTGTAAAAGTCCATGGTCTTTTAGTTATGTACTATAAGAACATGACTACTTTTTTTTCCTAGCATGAAGACTGTTCATAGCAGAAACTGCATGTGAGAACACTCCTTGGAATCCTCAGTTTTCCGTTTGAGAGCTTGTGTAATCTGAGGTTACCATGAGTAACCTCTGACACACAAGAAACATCAACAGGTCTGAACTGTGGAGTGACAGAAAAAGCATGCTGCGATGCAGAGCAAATGGCATAAAAATGCAGACTGTCAGCTCTCATATAAGGATGAGGAATTAAGATACAGATTTGTCATCAATTCTATTTTTTCAAATACATTTTTCTTCTGCAGCAATAGACATTTTAGTCTGATTTGTGTGAAGTGCTTGAGGCCTCCAGAAATCATCATTCCCTAAGACTGAAATGGGCATCTAGATGCTTCTTTCTACTGCTAAATCTTTCCTGTCAAGTGTGCTGCCTGCCTCCTTTTTATCTTGAGTAGCCAAGGTTTAAGAAACACTGAACTTTTTGGAATGACTTAGGAATGTTTTGACATCTGTATTCCCCTTCCTAAATCTCTTGTTCTCTCCTGCACCAAAGATTCAGTGAAGCAGCAGAAATAACTAGCTAATAACAGTGCTGCAGGCTAATAGCAGTGAACTGGTCATGGGACTGTATTAAATTGTAAGCCAATTATGTTTTAATTTACATTTCAGCAAATAGCTTTTATGTTTTCTTTCAGTTGCTTATAAATGTGCCTTTCATTTCTCTCTCTACCTTTGGGTCACTGAGTTGTGTTGCAATTCTTCCTTCCCGTGCATATTGGCCCCACCTTATTGCCATAGCCAACAAGACAAGCCTGTAGGTTTCCTTGTGCTTTCGAGGCCAGCTCAGGTAGAAAGGGGCATGTGTAGGACTCAAGGAACTGCAGGATCTTAATAAGATTTCCTGTGGGTAGCAGGGAGAGGATGGGAGAAGCAGAGGCAGACTTTGGCCTTCTGAAAATGTGCCAAAATTGAGTGGTTTTAAACATGCACCTTTACACAACCTCTTTCGTAGCCTAAACCCTTCCTCTTAATCTGCTTTCCACCCACAAGCACACTCAGCCAAATTTACAAAGCCCCCATCTTTTCATACTTCTATCTAAACACCCTCTAGGAGATCAAGATGTCAGGTGAAGCTGTGAATGTATCTGCATTCACAACAGCTGGTTTGAGTTGGTTTTCTGTTCAGAAGTGGAGTTTGACCCTTGACTCTGACTGAGAGGTAACTTTGCTGTAGTGATAGCAGATGAAACACAATAGCATTTCAGTGCTCTTTATTACAAAGTAATTGCCACATGGGCAACTTTCCAGCAGGCAATTGCCTGTTCTTTACTGTAAAAAGAAATCTTTCAGCTTCTTTGGGGTTCTGGTGGAGACCTGCCGATGCAGAACCAAGATTTGGGTGCCCAGCCTTGAAGCTTGCAAGGCTAAGCCTCCAATCAATGGTTTTCTTTTAAAGGTGGGTTGTGAAACAGGTTATGAAAAAGGGAATGGCTGAGGACTTATTAACAGGAGCCTTACTTTTCAAGGAAATAAAATTAAGGCCACTTCTGAAATGCAAAGAATGTCAACAGATTGTTGCCAAATCACGTAAGGCTTTAATAAAGCTTGCTTCAAGAGGATTGTCAAAGCTGCAGCCCTTTAAGCTCAATTCTGCTCAGTCTCCCGTGTGCTTGTTGCAACAGTATTTCTGTTGTGATGCACCCTCTGGGACTCCATTTAAATCATCCTTTCTTAACCAAACCAGCAGTTGAGAAGGTTTCAAATGTGTTTCCTGCAGACTGTTCTGCAAGAAATGATTGGAAAAGTTTTGAGCTGCTGATTCAGTTTGATAAAACTTGATAAAAGACCAATTAACAGGGGAAAAAACAGGTCATAGATTTCATTTACATGGGTTTAGATAAATCCCTTGTCACCCCACAAACATATTTTTCTGAAGTCTTGAGTAATGGGGTAGAAAGCAGCACAGATGCAGATTTTTTTTCCCGTAAATAGATAAACCCAGCAATATACTGTATTAACATTTGGTGATGGTCAGTTGGGGAGCCTCACAGTGGATTTTTTTGCAGTGTAGTAGATACAGAGCATGTAAACTGAGTGGGACCTGCTTTTATACAGAATTACATTGGATTTTAAAGGTTTTCATCAGATAAGTATGCATAATTTACCCACGAAAGGCCTAAACTCTGCAAAGAACAGGATCAGTAGGGAGCAAAAGTAAGACTGTCTGGAGGCAGTGATGGGCAAGTAGTGGCTGTCAAGAGCACTAAAGTACATAGCAGATGCTGCTAGACCTGGTAGGTGATTCCACTGTGCTTTCAAGCTGGGAATTGATTTAAGCCCTTTATTTATTGTCACTCATTTGAGGAAAAATGTGTAATGCATGTGCCCACTACTGTGGAGGATGTCTGGCAAACAAGGTTTCCCCCTTTCCAGTTCCAGTCTTTGGAAACTGTTCCACTCTGTGTAACATTGCATAGAACTCTGTGAAAGTATGTCTTTTAAAGAACTGTTCTCTGCTGGAGCATCTGTTTCAACTGTCCCTATTTATATGAAATCCTGAGTAAAGTAGGTGTTTTATGAAGTTGTTTCAACCTTGGAATGTCCTGTGTCCATGTGGTGTTCTAAAAAGTAAAGATTTGGATGCAGATACCTTCTTGGGATTGGGTGAAGAGGAGGATTTTAATTTCTGTTATATATAGGGGATGATGACTGCTGCATTACACTGCTCTACAGCAAAAGTAAATGCCACCTCAGCAGATTGTGAGGACAGAGCTGATGTTTCATGCAGACACAGGCCCTGGGCAGCTGGAATCATTCAGACACTCCTGCATTTGACCCCACCATTTTGCATAGCAACTGGAGGGAGAAAAGTCAGATGAGCTTAAACTTCAGAGGCAGAGCAGATGAATGCCCAAATCACAACTTTATAGTCTATCTCTAGGTTACTAAGTAAAAAGCATTTCAGTGAAAGCAAACTTTCTACAAATAGAGACTGAATTGCCTGGAAGCCAGAACTGGAGCCTTAAAGTAGTGTCAAAACATAGACACTTCTGAAGACATCTTGTCACAGTAACAGCTCCCACACTCTGCTCAGGAAGCCTTAAAACGTGCTTCTTGTTCCAGAACAAGATGACTATTCCCAAGTGTTGATACAGAGAAGGGTGATTAGAAAGGTTCAGTCCCTCCAGTACCCCTGTTCTGTCCTCATTCTTGGTTGGTTTTGGCAAGTGTACAACATGGAGGCAGTGCAATCTCTTAGTATGCTGATACATTTTGTAGTGCTTCTGTTGAGATCATCTTAACCTTGAGCTTCTATCCTCCTCTGCATCCCAAATAATGTTCTCCCTGGCTCAAGTGATAAACTGAGCTGGATCATTTTATATGTGTTCTCATGTACAGACTGATTAAAAACATGATTTTCCTCCTTTTGTCAGGTGTGCTGCTCTCTAAACAATGGCCTTTCAATCATTTGGTATGAGAATTGAGACCATTCCCCCCAAAACTAATGTGCAAATTCCAAAAATATCCTCCTGACTTTAAATGAGCTCTTGAGGTGTTTGATACCTCTTAAAAGTGTGATAGTGTGGACACTGCTGGAAATGGAAGCGTTTCTTTGGAAACTGGAGCTCAAGTTGACACACTTCAGTGTTCATGTAGGAAAGGCAGGAAAATAAATATCAAATTACATATTCTAAAATTAGTATTAATCTTTGACACTCTAGGAGAAACCTTAACAAATCTAACCCCCCCAAAATGCCTTGGGTGTGGGGAGAAATGATTGTTTACCAGGGGAGATTAGTTGTGGTGGATATGGTTGCAGCATTCACTGTGTTCTCCTTGCCTGATTTGGAAAGTCAGGCATAGTGTCATACCAAGCCAGACATTTTCTGGCAAGGAGAAGTCATTGCAGGCATACCTGCTGTCTCACATGGACTACATCAGGTGACTTAAAAATGATTGTTTATCATACTCAGATGCAAATTAAACAATTTCTGTAGTGAGAGGATGCTGCTGCAGCCTCGAAAACATCTGATCTGGCATTTTGTTCCAAGCTGCAACTGAAATGAAGAACAGAGGCACTGTGCTCTGCCTTTCTCCCCTTGAGTCACTATTCTAGAGAACTTTACAAAAACAAGTTTCTGCTTGCTAGACCTCAGGGTCACTTTCTCACCTCTGTAGTGGTTCTGCACTGGATCTGCCTTTTTAGAAAACCTGCTAATTTGAAGGGTTTGAGTTTTTACACTATGGGATATATTCTTAATGCTTTTGCAATGTAAGTTGAGTGATGCTTAGTTTATTCTGCCTTTAAAGGAGAGCAGAAGGAAACTGTCATCTGTCTGAAAAGACAACTGAGAGGGGTTTTTTTCGTTCCTTTTTGATTCCCCAAAGAGCAGTACCCAAGAAACACCACTGACAACCTGAACTGAGTAGCAGCTCAGAGGTCCCTCCACATGTACACAGTGCACATGAGAGCTTTCAGGATATTTGGAAATGAGGAAAATGAAATAATAGACTGGTTTGGGTTTGGAGGGGCCTTAAAGTTTATCTCATTCCAACTGCCATGAGCAAGGACACCTTCCACTACAGCAGGTTGCTGCAAGTCCTTTCAAACCTGTCCTTGAACACTTCTAGGGATGGGGCAGCCACAGATTGTCTGGGCAACCTGGGCCGGTGTCTTACCATCCTCACAGTGAAGACATTCTTTCTAATATCTAATCTAAATCTCTCCTCTTTTAGTATGAAGCCATTCCCCTTTGCCATATCACTCCTTGCCCTTGTAAAAAGTCCCTCTTTGGCTCTCTTGTAGGAAGACTGCTTTAAGGTCTCCTTGGTTTCCTTCTCCAGGCTGAACAAGCCCACCTCTGTCAGCCTGTCTTCACAGCAGAGGTTCTCCATCCCTCTAGTCATTTTTATAGCCCTCCTCTGGACTCATTCCAACAGATCTTGGTTATGCTGAGAACCCCAGAGCTGGATGCAGCTCTGCAGGGGAGGTCTCACCAGAGTGGAGTAGAGGTGAAGAATCATCTCCCTTGACCTGCTGCCCACACTGCTTTGGATGCAGCCCAGGACAGGGTTGGCTTTCTGGGCCACAAGCACACATTGTTGGGTCATGCTGAGCTTCTCTTCAACCAGCACCCCCAAGTCTTTATCCTCAGGGCTGCTCTCCACTCAGCCTGTATATGTGCTTGGGATTGCTCTGACCCATGTGCAGGACCTTGGCCTTATTGAACTCCATGAGGCTGACACAAGCCCACCTCAAGCCTGTGCAGGTCCCTCTGGATGCCATCCCTTCCCTTCAGCATGTCAACTGCACCACACAGCTTGGTGTCATTGGCAAACTTCCTGAGGGTGCACTCACTCCCACTGTCCATGTCACCAACAAAGATGTTAAACAGCACCAGTCCCAATCCCAGCTCCTGAGGAATGCCCTTTGTCATTGGTGTGATGATAGAATCTGTTAAAAAAGCTGAGAGTGACCCTTTCCCTGTAACTTAAGAAGTGACCCCCTTCCCTGAGGTAGTCAAAGTCATGGGTCATAAATCTTGTGCTAGGGACTCCATCAGTTGGACAGCAGTCAGCATGTATGAGAGGTTACAGAGAGAAATGAAGGCTGCTGAGTACGCCTGTAGCTCATATATGTAACCCATTCCATTCTTTTGTAAGTTCAAATGGCAAGGAAAAGGTCCCAAGCAGAGTGATGTAAAGTAAAACTGCTTTTCACAATACGATAAAAATACTTGTCTGGCTGTTTGGAAAGTTCTGCTTTGGCCCTGGTAAGGCCTAAGTCTCATAATTTGCACATTTGGAAAGGAAATGTTTGTCTTATTTGCTGGTCTGCTCTGCTTGTTTTACTTCAGGTTTTATTGGGAAATGTATCCTTCCACGCATACCTCATTGACTGTGAAACATCACATGTGCAAGTAAAGACTGCACAGAACAGAGGCTGCAGTAAAAAGCCTTCTCCATTTCGTGTGATTACACTTTATTTCAAGCTCTCAACTCCAGTTATTTGGTGCAAAGTGGCTCTGTGATTCCCATCATCCTTCATGTTGAAATGCAAGTTGTATAACTTTGCAACAGCTCGCTAAGGGTGGGGAAGCCACTCCTCCAGGACACAGACTGTGTTACTTGGAGTGCTGCCTGAGACGTGGGGGTTAAGTCCAGCTTTAATTACCAACATTTCCCACTGTGTGCAACATTATAGTATGACCCTGCAAGCTCAAAAGACTAAGGTCAAGGTTTTTGTATGGCTAGAGTTTAGAAAACTAAAATATGAAAGCAGCTCTGCTTTTAAATCTCACATGTAGAACACGTTTCATCTGAGTTAATGTTCAAGCCAAAATACACAAGTTTATAGAAGGTGTGTAGGAAAAGTTGAAAGCTTGAGGCAGGCTGCATGAGCACCAACACAGTTTTGTTGTAATCATCCCCCATAATTCCATCTGAGAGGAGGGTTTTCTAGAGTGCTTTTACCTCCAAGGCAGGCAGTTGGTGGCACAAGTAGCTATAGAGGAAGCCCCCTTTTTTAATGAGGGAGGAACCTTCAGTTAATTAAACTTCTCAGCATTGACATTGCAGATTTGGGGTTTTTTTTTCCTGGAGCAGTGGTCTATGTGGTAAGCCTTGCCTGCAAACTACAACCTGCAGCTCATTTGTTGAAGCAAATAGGAAAAGCACTAATAGGATTTCTGATATAACCACATGAGGAATTAACCTCAATCAAGGCAACTGCATAGAGGAAGGCAGTTTCTCTTTAGGAGCTTAGTATGGGTTATTTTTAAAACTCCTCTGTGGGGTTTTTTGAAGTGTGCAATGAATAGTGAGTTAGAAGAATCAGTGCCTTTCTTTATATGTAATTCAGCAACACTTTTAAACCAGCAAATCATTTAAAAGTTGAACGTAGTGTCACTGTTCTTTGACTTTTAGCTGATGGAGCTTCCCAGTGGCACAGTTGTGACAAAAATGATCACAGGCAGGGTGTTTGTTCTTATCATCAACAAACCTATAGCCTTAAAGTCTTCAGAAAGGCCAAAAGGTTGATTTTGCACTTGAATCACAATTAACAATACACTTATTTGTAAGCCTGTTATGAGAATGGTGGCTTTTGGGGAGGCTTTGAGTATTGAAAAAGGGGAGTAAAGCCCTCTGAGACTGCATGACATGAATGGCCCAAGGAGTGTTGGTAGGATGAGTTCAGCTTTTTTCCCCTCTGACTAGTTAGATCAGCTAGGGTAATAATAGAAGGAGCTGTCTGCATCGTGTACTGACCCTTGAAAGAACTATGCAAATGTGATCCTGGCTGAAATGTAAAGATCAACTGTCTGCTCAGTAATCCCTGGGAAGATGTTCTCAGATGGTATCTGCGTGGATACACAGGCCAAAAATCACCTTCTGGAGTCACTGTTTTCACATGCTTCCAAGCACATAGGCAAGCCTAAAAATTTAGGGGAGAAGAGGGTTTTCCACATTGACTTTTATCAAACTCCTTGTGTACACTTGCTGTATTTTCCAATACAGGCACCTAGAGGCTGGAACTGAACTGCCCTCTTTGCTGCTTGCAATGCAAGGGTGCAAATGTCATGCTGACCATACTCTGCCTGGCTGCCTGTGTGACAGAAAGTACTCTTGGCTATCTTCAAGTCTGTTTGCCTTCCGTTTTCAAGTTCTGTTCCTGGATACACTGACCAGATGCCATGCTGGGCTAAGTATATGCCAGTCATTTGTCTGGCAACATGAACCAGATCCTTTATGATTTCCTAGGGCTTGGTGGGATAGGAGAGACATGTCAGGAGTAAACTTCTGCTGCAGTCATTGGAAGTTTAATATCTAAGTGCTGCCTTCCAGCCCACTGTTTGCTACCATGTTATTTTCAAAATCCTCACCTTAAAGGAGTCTCTTAAAATCTGAGATGTCCTAGCCATGCTCTTCATCCTACCTTGCTTATTTACCTTATTCTGCCTCCCTTTGAGGTCTGATAGAATCATAGAATGGTAGGGGTTGGAAGGGACCCTTAGAGATGGTCTAGTCCAAAATCCTCTCACTGCAGAGCAGCACAGGACCAGAGCACCCAAACTAGGGCTCAGGCTGCACCTACTACTGTCTTGGGATGCTGCAGGGCAGCAGCCTCCCAGCTATGAGCAGCACTGTTTTGAATAGCTCCTCCTTAAGCAAGTATGATTTTAATTCAAAGCTAACCAGATTTTTTTCAGAGGACAAGGGTCGGTTCAGTCTGGGTTAACAGAGTTAACAGTTCAGGTTTGGTTCTACTTGAAGGAAAGAATTGGTGTTAACAGCAGTTTTTGGTGAGGATTTGATTCAGCTGTGTAAGTAGATGGTCATATTTCAGGGTATTAATTTGTTAAGCATTGCAACAAAAGCTCCACTGTTGATGAAGAGAACAGGCTGGTGCTGAAAGATTTTCTGTTGTATATGTAAGAGTCTCTTGAGTTTGGGATACTTTTACAGTGCTTTTGAGCTGAAGTGCCTTTGTTTATAAATTTTGCCAATATTCTAGAAGCAGTGACGAAAAACCCTATTGAGCTTTGGATAAACTGGGATGCTGCATATCTTCAGGCAACACATGTCACTGGGACTGATGTCGAATCTTGCAGCGAGGCTGAAGTGCTGCAGCCTTACGTAACGGGCAGGGAGTGGAAGTGGGGCACCACATACAGCTGATGCATTTTAATTACATCCAGGCAAGGCAAGGCAAGGATTAGCATGGCAAAACAATTTATTGATTGCTGCCTTCACATACGTGGCTGCAGCCATTTAGACACTTCAGAGTGATGGGAAATGGATGCCAGCGTGTGACCTTCTGAGTCCTTGTGTATCTGCAGCTCGCTTAACTGGCCAGCAACAGGAGACAGCATTTACAGCATTTGCAGCCTGGAAATAAATGCACTGACTCTGTGAAGTTACTTTGGGTGGTTATACCGATCTTCATGAATAGCTGAACACAACCTGCATTTTTTTCTGGGGCCCTGAAGACAGATTTCAGCTTTTCATTTGATGTAAACACCTTTGTGGTATCCCTAAAACTGCCTTTGGTGGAGCCTAAAAAGACATTTTTTATTACTGCTGGTTCAGGTTTAATCTTGAACCAATTTCAGCTCTTTAAGCCCTGTGCTGCAAATTTCTTATTAGTGTCAAAGTGATCAATTTTATATATTGCTTAATAAGTGAGAGGGAGAAGAGCTAAAACCAACTTTCTCATAGGAAAGAGACACGGATAATCTAGAAAACTCCACTGAATTGGTTTCTGCAGTCGTTAGGAGCTCTTGGCAACATTGCAATTCCTTGCCCTCTCTGGAGCTTAATGACCTGCTGCAGCTAGGAGAAAGCTTGTTGGGCACTGTCAGTGTTTGATGATAAAAGGTTCAGCTTCTGGCTTAAGTAAACCTGGCACTTTTCACTGGTCTGAATGTACCTTGGCAAAAGAAACACCGTGGGTTTTGGTAAGGCTGGAATTCTGTTCAACCTATAGGAGTTGCGTAAAGCATTTTTACTATAGCAAGAAATCTACAGCAGCAGTTTGATTCTTTGGTCTTTCCTTGAGCAGGGCACATCAAATGCATTGCCTTTGATTCCTCTTCAGCAGCAGCAGGAGTAGCTGTTATTGGCACATATGTCTGTTAGCAGTTGCTCCATCTATTTATTGCATAAGGAAGTAGAAAACTGGATTCTTATAAAGTCAGCAAGCTTGTAACACTCTTCTACCTGCATTGCTGGAGGTTGCTGCTGTGGAAGTAGGTTAGTAGGTGGGTTAGAAAGTTTAAAATTAAAGCTTTATAATCTTTCCTTGACAGCGTTTGTGATCACGCTGAAAGGAAAACCGTATTTGCCTGCCTGCAGATCAGTGCATGTGTTTTCTCCAACACCTCAGACCTCAGCTGTTCACAGGCTTTTGCTTCCCCTCTCCTGCTTCCACATATACCTTTGGCTCACTCCTCTTAACATATGCTTCTCCTTCCTAACACAGCACCTTAAAACTGGGTTATAATCTAGAAAATTGTCAGAGAAGCCACATAAACCTTTCTGCAACTTTGACAGTATAGCAGCAGAGCTTAATGAAACACTGACAACTCCCACAGTTGCCAAATGTGAGTAGGGGAGGACAGTTGTAGGAGGTTGAGAAGCAATAATTGAGCCAAGACAGAAAATGAGAGAACTGGATGATGAAATCCTTTAAGAGGCCTGTCACTTATTTCCTTAATTCCATCTTTCAGAAGTGTTATTTAACCCAAGATGGTTGCTGCTGGCATGCTATCACAGGGCTAATTTCAAAAGCTATTGCTGTACTGAAAGGCAGAATAGCTCTACCAGAAGGGAATATTACACTTCTACAGCTTAAAAACACCTCCAGGACTTTGTACATGAAACACCACACTGATATTTCTGTGCTGAAGCTGCTGAAGAGCAAGAGCATTGCTTTATTACCAGTTTAGTAGCTGTTCTTTTAAAATGGGTGGCTCTTGTCTAGTTTTAGGCTTGGGATATGATAGTTGTCATAGTTTCCAGAGTTCTGGAATTTGCGCTGTAAAAGTGTGACTTACAAGTTTCAAGGAGACGTTTGACAGTTTTTCCACCATCCCTAACCTAATGTAATCCTTTAATATTCCTCTTAGTTGTTTGTTCATGTACCTGAAATCCCAGGTTTCGTCTGTAGCCTTGTCCTCAGGACAGGGGCTGACTAAGGCAGAGATGTAGGCACATTTGAAAGACAGGGATCTGCTGTAGATGTCATGGATGTCACAGTAATGCAGGTAGCACATCCCCAAGCTGGAAGAGGAAGACAGACACAGTGCTGCAGCCCTTTCCCCTGCAAAGTGTCTCGTTGGTCCTGAGGGTTTTTCCCAGTGCATTCAGGTGGGCTGCCACTGACTTCTGCTGGGAGCTTTGGAAGGAATTTTCTGCATTTTGCCTTTGGATGCCAGTCCTTCAAAGTGTCATGGTTTTAATGGCCTTGTAATATTCCTATTAATTATGTGTACTCTTGATTATCACTCCCCTAGGTGCTAATAACCTCATTAGCCTCCACTCTCCTGTCCCAAAACTGATTCCTCATTTGCCTCGAGAGCCCAGCACTCCCCACTGTTGCACAGACACCCCTGCAGCCACGAGCTAGACAGGAGGGGGAAGGAGAAAGATAGACTTCCTGCAAGTGGGTGATAGTTTGTGCTCCAGAAAAGGATGTTCAGATTGCAAGGTGCACGTACTCCTGCCTGTGAGATGTATATAACGTGCTGACAGCTTGTGAATGTTGCAGGCTAAGCAGAGGAGCTCTTACTTGACAGGCACAAGAAGAATTTCAGGATGTGAATTTTAGCAGGGGAAAGATTGAAGCCACGGGTTTGATACTGCTCCTGTTTTATGTGGTGTTTATTGCAGTAGGTCATTTCTGAGACACTGAGCGAATAAAGATGCCTGACAGCTTGATGGGCTCTTATTTTTATGTAGAAAGCTAGCAGCAGTTAAAAACCTCACAGAACTGATTTTGGTCTGAGTTTTTCCACCTGCACTCTGGTAACTGAACTGAGCCTTGTGATCACACGTATTGGTCGGTGTCATTTTTCCCCGGTGGTGTCATGCTGTTTGCTGCTCATTCAGAGTGGCTTCTCATGGCACATCTGGGCTGGGCAGGCATTATTTAATGAAGAGCAGAATTTTCACATGAAGCCCAGTGTAGGGCTTCATTCCTTCCCACTCCAGCAGCCATAAGATACTGTGGCATTAGGTGTGCAAATTAAAGGCTGTCTCTCGCCTCATACCAGATTCTGATTTCGAGTAGTACTTAAAATCATTCCCTTCTTAAAAGCTTGTACTTTCACATTTGGAAGCTGCTCAAATTGAGGCAATGGGCACCAGGAGAAATTACAGTGCTTGTTCATATCCCTTCCCTGTTGGTCAGAGCTCTTATTTCAATCCAGAAGTTAGAAGGTGATTTCTCCTGGGTGCAATGAACTCAATGTACAAGTGCTGACTGTACTGCAGTAGTACTCAGACCACCAGTTAAGCCTGTTCCAGTGCATTGGTTCAACATACATTGGCTCAGATATAGTTTTTTTGGCAGCTTGGAGTCCCACATGAGCTCTAAGCCATTGGAAGCTCTAAAACCTGAGGGGGAGACGGCAAGAAGCAAAAGGATTTGTGGTTGAAGTTTCAGGGTGATACAGTTGTCAAGATAGACATGCAGCTTGTTGGGAGTCTCTTTGGGGGCCCCACACATGTGGTGACTCTGTTTTTCTTTTCAGTCTAAGGGAGTGGATATCAGGCTGCATTTATGAAATGATTGCAGCTGCAATCAGAAATAAATCCACTCCTCAAGCTGAAATGCTTGACTTTAGTACTGGTTTCCATGATTCTGTTGTAACAAGATGAAGACCAGATACTGGGGTTCTAACTTTCTTTCACAGCTTTTTGACAAGCATCAGTTGTGCTCACTACACTCTTTAAAAGCATAGTCTAAACAGAGCAGCCTGGGTAAGCAATGTGTTTTTAAACAGATGGATGTGAAATATTTTTAGCAATCCCCAGTATTTTATACAGGGACGAAGCTGGGGAATACAAAGTATTTGCAGGGCACGACAGCTTCTTCTGTTAGCTCAGAAATTTGTATGGTGTTTACTTTAACTTGTATAAACAAGTCTCTAGGTGATGATTTCTGACAAATGAAAATAGGAGCTTAGCATCCTATTCCCATATCAGATCTTATTGTTAAGCTTATAAAGAACTATTTTTCCCCCAATAGAACTTATCAAAAAGAGGTTTTGAATAGAAACTGCTGCCTGTGACTTAATCTTTCTTCCATGTAACTCGTGACCTCACGCAGCCCTTAGACTGATGGTGACACAGTGAGCATTTCCTGTGAACTGTGAGCAGTGCTGGTCCCACTATTGTTGGGCACTTTTTTTGTCTGGGAAAAAACAAACCCTTATTTACTAGAAGCCAGTGTCCTGTTTGTTTGTAACTGGCTGGGAAATGCCATATTACAAGGGTCTCAGTGGCAGTCGTCGCTGCTAACAGAAGCTGTTGTTGTGTTTTGCTCTTTTTCTCACTGATTTGTATGAGACTTCGGAGTCTGCCTTGTGACCTGCTCCAAATTCAGTTCACAGCACAAATACTAACCTTGTTTATCCAATATGCTGCTTTTTTTCCCCCCCTCCTCGATGCTTCCTCAGATTAGCTGTCAGTAAAAGGCAAAATAACAATCCTCCAGTTATTATTCCTTCTCCAAGAGGCCACCAGGTTACTTTTCCAAGTCGGCGGATGGTGTTTCTCTGTTAGAGCTGCTACCTGGCAAGGCAAGCACAGTGCTGGGAAATTACAGACAAAATAAAGGCACAGCATTGAGCTGGTAATGAGACACAGCTGCTTTGCCCTTCAGTCTGCAAGTGAGTCTCAGCAGCCTTTGGTAAAGGCACACGCTGTGTGATCCTTCTTTTGGCCATACAAAATCAGTCCCAGCCTAGCTGCAGCCTGTTCCAGGTGGATATAGCAGCTCTCAGCGGTCAGGATGGTTTACATTTGGCTGTAAGAGGTTGTGGTGAAGCAGTCATCTGGATAACAAGCTTGCTGTGCTGTACTGCCTTGAAATCTAGTCAAAACAGCATCCCTACATCTGTTCTGCACATCAGAAGCTGGATGCTGCAAGGGCTGCTGGCCAGGCACACCACCATAGCCAAGCTTATTTAAAATACAGGCTGCATCTGAGCCCTTGCCACGAGATGGGGGTGTCAGAAGGAACTTCTTGGTGTCAAAATACTCCCTTTGTCTCGTCATTTTTGCTCATCTCCGTCTTGCTCTGGCTGGGATGCCTTCTGAGCTGTCTGACCATTTTAAAATGCTGTATAAAATGGTAAGTAGAGCAGCATATATATACAGAGAAGGAAACATTAGGATATGTCATTCCCTTCCTCACCTGCCTGGCTCCCTTTGCAGACATCATTTCTGTAAAGTTTCATTTGGAGCTCGTTCTTGTGAGGCAGCAAACCTCTGGAACACTTGGGGAGTTTTGCATTGTATATGTGTGCACACATATTTTCAGTCATTTCATTTGCTTCTACTGCCAGCCCTGTATGCCAACCTACATATGCATATATCATGGATGCAGACATTCCAGGTACAAAAACCAGAACAGCCTCTTCAAGGGAAAAGATTGTTTTGGGGTTGGAGATTATAAAATGCTTTAGGTTGGAAGGGATCTTAAAGATCAGCTCATTCCAACCCCTTGCCATGGACAGGGACACTTTCCACTAAACCAAGTTCCTCCAAGCCCAGTCCAACCTGGCCTTGAACACTTCGAGGGATGGGACAGCCACAGCTTCTCTGGGCAACTTGTGCCAGGGCCTCACCACTTTCATAGGGAAGAACTTCTTTCTAGTGTCTAATCTAAATCTCCCCTCTTTCAGTTTGAAGTCATTTCACCTTGTCCTATTGCTTGTAAAAAGTCCCTCTCCAGCCTTCTTGTTGGCCCCTTTAGGTACTGGAAAGCTGTTATAAGGTCTACCCACAGCTGTCCCTCTCCAGGCTGAACAATCCCATCTCTCTTATCCTGTCTTCACAGGAGAGGTGCTCCAGCCCTCTGATCACCTTTGTGGCTTCCTTTTGCACTTGGCCTTGTTGAACTCCATGAGGCTGACACAAGCCCACCTCAAGCCTGTGCAGGTCCCTCTGGATGCCATCCCTTCCCTTCAGCATGTCGACTGCACCACACAGCTTGGTGTCATTGGCAAACTTGCTGAGGGTGCACTCACTCCCACTGTCCATGTCACCAACAAAGCTCTTAATACCAAGCCCTGAGGAACACCACTCGTCACTGTTGTCCACTGGGACATTGAGCCGTTGACCACAACTCTTTTGAGTGTGCCAGTCCAACCAGTTCCTTATCCAACAAGTGGTCTGTGTGTCAAACCCTTGTCTCAATTTAGAGGCAAGGATGTAATTTGGGAAAGCATCAAATGCTTTGCAGTAGTGCAAGTAGATGACATCAGTCATCCTCCCCTTGTCCACCAGTGCTGTAACCCATTATAGAAAGCCACCAGATTTGTCAGGCACAGCTGGCTCTTTGTGAAACCATGTGGGCACTCACCAGTCACCTCCTAATTTTCCATGCCTTAGCATAGTGTCCAGGAGGATCTGTTCCATGATCTTGTTGGGCACAGGGGACACTGACTGGCCTGTAGTTCCTCAGGTCTTTTTTCCTTTTTCAAAGATAGGGTTGTTTTCCTTTTTCCAGTCAGTGGGAACTTCACCAGACCACCATGACTTCTCAAATATGATGGGTAGTTGCTTAAACACTTCATCCCCCAGTTCCCTCAGGACTCATGGATGCATCTCATCAGGTGCTATGGATTTGTGCACATTTGGATTCCTTAGATGATCTTGAACCCAGTCTTCTCCTTTGGTGGGTGGTTCTTCGTTCTGCCTTTACCTTCTGTGACTTGGGTAGTACGGCTGGAGCCCTTGCTGCTGAAGTCTGACGTAAAAAAGCCATTGAATAACTTAGTCTTCTCCATGTCCCAAGTAACCAGGTCTCCTCTTTCCTTCTGGAGAGGGCCCACAAATTCTTGGTCTAGCCCTTGATATAGTTCCTAACCTGGTCCTCAGCTGCTCAGACAATTCCTCTGTATTCCTCTCAGGCCACTTGACTTTGTTTCCACCCTCTGTAGGCTTCATTTTGGTGTTGGAGTTTGTCCAGGAGCTCTTTGTTCATCATGGAAGCTTCCTGGCTTCTTTGCCCAGTTTCCTCTTTGGTGGGATGCATTGCTCCTGAGCTTGAAGGAGATGATCCTTGAAAGTCAACTAGCTTTCTTGGGCCCTTTTTTCCTCGAGGCTTTTATCCCATGGTACTCTACCAAGCAGATCCCTGAGGAGGCCAAAGCCTGCTCTCTTGAAGTCCAGGGTAGTGAGCTTCCTGTGCACTTGTCTCACTGCCCCGAGGATCTTGAGCTCCATAAATTCATGGTCACTGCAGCCAAATCCGCCCTTGAGCTTCACATTCCCCTCCAGCCCCTCTTTGTTGGTGAGAACAAGGTCCAGCATAACACCTCTCCTTATTGGCTCCCCTGCCAGTCACATAGAGATGGAAGTTATGATCACCTGCCCCAGCCCTCCCTTTAGTCCTGACCCATTAGCTCTTGGTTGGCTCCTCGTCATTCCCAGGCAGGATTCTCCTTGTCTGTCTGAAACTTTGTGATTAAAACATCAAATACTAAAGCAAACCTGTTGTTGAAATGCTAAAGGTTGTGTAGACACTGCCAGCATGAAATGTGGCTTTTATGAAGAACATCTGCAAGGTACATTCTGAAGCCTCACTTCATGGGACAACGGAGGTTGCACTCACTGCTTCAAAAAGCTCTTTCCTGAAAGACTCATTGTCTTACATTCCTGTGAGCTTTACAAAAGTCTTGACTTTCCAGCAACAGTTGCTGAGTGCAGACATCAGAGATGACAAATCGAGAGAGGGTCCCTCTAAGCACCTGAACTGTTGTCTCTCAAAGTTTGGTGGACTGGGTAGACTACGGCTTACCAATGACACATCTCAAGTTTAAGATACAGAAAGCGAATGCCAAAGGAAGCTTTGGGTAACTGACATTGCTACCCATTGCTAAAATGATTGTTCTGTTTGTATGCCTGCATGTTGTTCAGGTGAGGGGTCTGCTATCCATCAGGCAGGTTCAGGAAGGAATTCTACCAGCAAACTGATTTTTCCTGTGTTTTTTTACTCGAACTTGCGCGTGCACCAGCTTCACGCCAGAAATCTTCTCTAACCCCACTCCAGTAGTTTTCCACTTGAGTATCCAACTAAATTCTGATGTGGCTGTATCACAGTTTACATACTTAGAGTAAAGAAAAGTCATACACATTCCCTTCATAAATGATAACTATTTGGAATTGGGCATAATTGTATATAAAAGGCATATGGTGATTTTATAAACTGATAGCTTACACTTGGAAGGCAATTCATGAGAGCCCTGCCTCTTAGGTTACAGAAGTGGTCCTACACCGTGACTTCTCCAGCAAGAGAACAAGCAGGTTGTGCTCATGATGATGGTTCCTACCATTATACAATCTGTGGGAACTGCTCGTGTTTCACTTGAAAGTTATCCCTTTCCTGTTTACTTGGAGGAGCACTGAAAGCTTTGTAGAAGTTCTTCCATTTTTCTTGGCTTGGGGTTATTAATTCCTGTTATCGATTTTTGTCATGGCCTCTTTTGCTGAAGATGGAGATTTTGGCTGCTAAAGAGTAGTTCAATAATAAAAAAACCCAAAGTTTTGTCTAAAAAAGGGATTTCCAAACATAATGTCCTTGGGTGTTTAAGTATCCTTGTTACTCTTCCATAAAAGCTACATCCTTAGCTCCCTCCTGAAGTCACCGAGATTGGTGTCTTTTGCAGACTAAGCCATTTTCAATGTAACTATTTGGATCCAAGCTTTTATTTATAATACTTAGTGCCCTTTTCAATCGGTGACAATAAAGCCTTCTCAAGAAAGCAGTTCAATCTTTCCCCTGTGACTCATCATCCATGGACAGATACGGCCTCCCGAATTGTAGGCGTGTAACAGAGGTTGGGCAAAGCCCCATGGTTTCTTAAATCAAACCAGAATGTGGGCTTTAATCTGATTTTGATTATTACATGCAAGCTGACCTTGAAAGTTCTGAAGCCCACGTAATGCTGGCAGTAAAAATCACTGGGTTTTTTAATAATCTTAGGACATCTTTCTGACAGTTGGTTCTCTGTGGCTGTAAAGCATTAAAAAATACCTACTTTTCCAATTTAGAAATGTGCAGTTCTTACAGTTGAAGGAAAAACACTTGTAAACAAGTTTTCATTCTCTGCAGAGTCATCATTTCAAATGCATTAGGTCTTTCCAGAACTTTTTTTTGTTGCAGTTTGGATACAGCTTTTGTAGACTGGAGGCAGATGAAGTGATAGCCACAAGGACACAGGGACACTGAGCTATGCAAGTCCCCAGTGTCCCTGTCCTGTTGCTTGGCCCTGCTGTACTAGTGTTGTTTCTGTTCATAGTCGCCATTAAAACGAGTTGGCTGTCTCGATGGATGTTGGGATATTAAAAGACAGTCTCTTAAAGGTATCTCTTTCCCTTACATCTGTTTATTTAAGGTTGTTTATTCGTGTAAGATAGGATGGTGTTTGTAATGCCAGTAACAGAGCTCTGGCTGGCCTTCATTCCCTCTGCTTATTTAAAGCAACTGTGTGATTTACTGCAAAACCCAACGTCTCTCAAGTGTTTACTGACGGATGAGCTCCATCGAGATGTCTCAGCTCATAATTCACAAGTCACAACATAATTCACAAAGGAAACTGTGGTTCTCAACATACAGCCCTCTTGCAGTGACACTACAGCAAATTACTGCACTTGTTGGCAATAGCAACCACAAAGAGCCATGATGTGGGTTGATCTACAGCTTCTAACTCAAACAGACTCACTGCAGTGACTTGGCATCACACAATAGCAACCTCTGAGGAGGCAAAATGGAATAAGCATTTACACATTGCCATTTCTTCTGTGTCCTGCAGGAAAATCATTCCCCGCTAAATGAATCGTTTACCATTTAGTTTTGCATCCCTTGAATTAAATCTTTCCTCTTTCCAAACCTTAGTTTTGTTAAGCATTAGCATCCTGGAGCAGGTGAGGTGCCAGTTGGACATGCAGTGCCTGAACCTGTTTGTGTGCTTGGGAAGGCTGTTGAAGTTTAAGAGAATGTTAAAAGCCCAGAGAGGTGGCGGCTTTCCCCACACTTTTGTTTGAATTACTTGGCTTGCTGACTTACTCCTGTGATTAGGATGATGCTCATCAAGAGAAGCTGGTGCTAACAGCTATGGCTTCTTGAACAAGAGGTTTTAAACTCGGTAAGGAGTTGTAAAATTGTTTCTTTGTGGTGATGCAGAGGAAGAGTACACAACAGTCCCAGGAAAATCTGGTTGATCACATGGAAGAAGTCAGCACCGTTAGTCAAGATTTGATGGTACTTCAAACAGCAGGAGATTAGACTTCCAAATTTGCAGCACGGGCTATTTTGAACAGGGATTGGTGTAATCCTGCTTGGTAAGGGATGCTTCAGCATGCTGAGCAAGGAGCACAAGGTGGATCTTGACAGCGAAAGCCCGACAGTGCTCCCACTCATCATAGAGGGGTTTGAATGATGAATGGGTTTCCTTCCTAGGGTAAAAACACGGAGTTTTTCAGTCTTGGCATCGGTTAGACTGCAAGAAATCGATTGTTTTGTTTTTAGTACTTGGCTAAGAAACACGTTAAAGCGGTTACCTGCCCTCTGCTGATAACCCGAGAGGGAGGCAGATGTCCCAGCACGGAGGGCCACTGCTCTGCTGGGCCAGCCTGCCACCTGCAGGCCATCGCTGCAGGCTGGGGAGCTGCAGAGCACAGAGCTTTTCTTCCCTTCTCCACAAACTGTTATTTATAACAAGTTCGGGTCGTTTGGGGTTTTTTTTCCCCCCCTAGGTTAATTGTACATAATAAATCCGATTTGTTTCCAGCTGATCCTGTGAACAGTCGCCTCAGTGCCGAAGGAAAAGCCAGGATGGTAGCGATTTCTCTAGGGGTTAATGAAGAAATGCTTTTCCTTTGATTATCCTCTCTTCAGTTTCATAACTCAGCATACTTGTGCTTCTCATCCAAAGAAACTCAGCACACTCAGCAAAACTGAGAAAGAAATGTGCTTTTTTTGGACACTGTTGACTAATCTAGGCTGGTGATTCCCCTGTTAGATCTTTTCATTTTAACTTGTCTTTCAATAGCTTAAATATTATCTATTGTTGCCATGTTACTGCTCAAGTACCAGCAAGATAAATTATCTGTGTGTTCCTCAGCTATTTTTTTAGACATTGATAATAAATCCTACCTGGGTCATTCATTTGGGAGAGAATTTACTGGGGGTAAATTACTGATCAATTTACAGCTTTCAAAGGTAATAACAAACTGTCATGTGTAAAGTTGAAATGTTTGGTGTGTACCACATAACCTGTAAATCATTTTTGTCTTTGTTTTAGGTCTTCCTGAACAATACTACAGCCTCACTTGGTTCCTCAGCCCTATCCTGGGCTTGATCTTCACTCCGCTTATAGGTTCGGCTAGTGACCGCTGCACACTGAGCTGGGGCCGCCGGCGGCCTTTTATTCTTGCTCTCTGCATTGGTGTCCTCTTTGGAGTTGCACTTTTCCTTAATGGTTCTGTTATAGGTAAATAATGAGGGAATCACCTGTGTATATATCTCCTGCTTTAAGGTTTTGATGTAGGAAGATACCAAGATGCTGTTGATTTAACTTGAGTGTTGAAACGGTTCGAAATGTCTGCAACGCCGCTTTCCCAGCTCTCCATCTTGCATGGGTTTCTTCTGATTCAGAAGTCAGGGAGCTGTGCTAAGCTGTGCAATCACAGTTGGTCATACAGAGTTACTAATACAATGGTTGCCAGCATAATGTTTGCAGTCACTGAGACCAATTTGGTCGATCCTTGACATGGGAAAACTGTAGCAACCTGTTCACAGGGAAATGTTTCCTGTTGTGATCCATTTTCCCTTTAATGCATATCTGGCAACACATCCTGTTTCCAGCCTTATTTCAAAAATTATCTTTTCACTTTTTCTTGTGCTTTTCTTAGACCTGGTATTGAAAAAGTCCAGAACACAGTTAATATTTGTTTATCAAAAACTATGTGGGAAAATAATTCTTCCCGAGCCCCCATCAAAGCTGGTAAAAATAGTTTCCCTTGAACACAGTTTCATACAGGACTTAATCTACAATCTCTTTGTAAATTTAGTGCAGGAGAGGTGACAGCAAGTACATTTGGGGAAATGTTTACATCATGGTACTGATGCAAATGAAAGGAACTTAGCACCTAACAATATCCTCTTGGTTCTATTTTTTTCTTTGTGGGTTAGGTGCAGCTCTATTGTGAAGAAGTTTTGCTAATTGAGGGAAGTGAGTGAAACGTTACCTTGGCTCAGCTTGTCTGCTTTTTAAAGCCACGTTGGGATGCCATACGATGGTTTTCACTTTCCTGCAGGCTGCAGTGGACAAACTGTTCAGATGAATGACATTTAGCATATGCTTCTTTAATTTACCTAAGTGATAGATATGAATTATTTGAATTGCTGCCAGATGGTATCAATTGTACTTTGTTCTTGTGTCGCCAAGACTTCTCCTCCTCCAGATGTGTGCAAGGTGTTAGACTGCAGCCCTCTTACAAGGTTTTAATTGGTAGGAAGCTCTTATATCCACACAGTAGTTTAGGTCAGTAGTCCCTGGTACCGGCAAGCAAACCTCATACATAGTTTATAAGCTTATTTTGAAGCAGCTCACCTTCTAATAAATCAGCACCAAACATCACCTCCAATCCTTCTCTAATTCTTTGTTGCACAGCATCACAGCCTGTTGCATTGCCTTCTAAAAAACCTGTGCTTTCCAGGTGCTGCAGTGGTACTTCCCTGCAATGAAACTTCTTGAAAACAGAGAGGTTGTTGTGATGCACCGTGAAAGTGAGCTGTGTGCTTTATGCATCCCTTCCGGGGCCATGGTTGTGGCTTTGCTTCTGCAAAGCGTTTTAAACAGCACTTCTGGGCCTCTCCTGGGGGACACTGAGGCAAACTGAAGTGAGAGCTGTTCCATGGTCTTCTCTAGACCTGCTCCCTGCTAGAAGATAAGAGATTTGCCACTAACATTCACTTCATATCAGCATAAGACAGCATCTTACTGTTTAGAGCAGGTGATAAAGCAATATTAGTCTGTCATTAACTGAAGTTTTTGAAATGGTGGCTTGTGTCAGTTTCCAGAGAGAAAAAGGCATCATTTACCAGTCCCTTGCAAAACAGGGTGTCTGGTGCCTTGCAGGAAAAGGTCTCATTTGTAACCAGGTGTTCTTCTAGATGGAGCCAGAATCAATCGTGGTTGGAAGAGACCTCAAAAGCTCATCCAGTCCAACCCCCCTGCCAGAGCAGGACCACCTAGAGTAGGTCACACAGGAACTCATCCAGATGAGTTTGGAATGTCCCCAGAGAAGGAAACTCCACAACCCATCTGATCAGCCCCTTCCAGCACTTCATTGTCTTTCTTCTTCCCATTTTATGTGTGCATCCTTGGCCTCTAGTGGCTTGCAATCTTCATTTCAATTTGATGCTGCAGAAACTGCAGTGGTCATTGTATCCTACCCTTTCTCATAACCTGGCCTCTGGCAGTAAAAGTTGTAGGGAGTGAAACAAAAAGCACAGGAACATGATAAGAAAAGGAGACTGCTAATCCTAATAGTAACACAACCACATCCCTGGAAGAAAAGCTGTGTATGGATCTTACTCAACTCTCATTCTCTCCCCTACATGCACTGTTCAGACTTCCACCACATCCAAAGCACTGCCACCACTGGTGTTTGCTTTCTGCTGTAAGGTTCAGCCGAGCGTGGAACACATATAAACTTCCTTAGTAGGGAGAGGGTTTGGTATAAATGAGGATTGTATATGCAGGAACTGTAGCACTTGAGCATTAGATGATTTTTGGTGGCTTAGCCCAGTTCATCTCTTTCCACAGTCGTTTTCATCAATGATCAGTTACGCTAATGGTTTTATCAGAGCCTTGCATGTGTAACTTCTACATCCCTCTGATCCGAGTAATTCACGCTTTTGTTCGTGTCTCATCTGATGACAAATTCTCCAGCTATCTGCTAAGGCTGCCTTTCTGCTCTGCAGACAAAAGCATTTCATCCCTTGCTATCAACAGAAGCTGCCTGATGCTTTTTGCAATGCAAAATAACCTCCGTGTCGCTTCATCCTTCCAAGTTTTGCTTAGAAAAGCGATGTAGGATACATAAACATTTAAGAAAAGCCAAGAGAGAGGTGAAGGGGTTACGTTTCACTCTCATCTGTCATCAGGCATGGCATTTTGCTTTTGGATGCTCTCCTCTCACCATGGCTGTCTTTTGTGAAAACAGCCTTCGGCGTTTGAAGGCAAAAAAACCCACATGTGAGAAGCAGGAAATAATCCCCAGTGCCCTCAGAGGTTTAAGGGATAGATGAAAAATAACGTTTTGAAAACCAAATGTCAGTCTTAAAAATGCAAAGAGACAATCTGTGCCCCGACCACACGCGAAAGCGTGCCAAGAGCTGAAATTGGCGTTTTGTTCTGTAAAGGAATTTTTCCACTAAGTGTGTCCACCAGCTTGCTCTTATCCTTGCTCTCAGTGGTTTTCCCTTGTTGTCTGAGCTGCTCAGGTCCCTCTCCCGTTGTCCCTCAGGTCTGGCTATCGGCGATGTCCCGGACAAGCAGCCCATTGGTATAGTTCTCACGGTGCTGGGTGTTGTGGTGCTGGACTTCTGCGCTGATGCAACCGAAGGGCCCATTCGGGCTTACTTGCTGGATGTGGTGGACAGTGAAGAGCAAGACATGGCCCTTAACATCCACGCCTTTTCAGCCGGTATGGAGTTATGCTGCCACGCTTTTGGCGGCTGTCACATCCTCCTGATGACCAAATTGTGACTGAATTGGTTTTAGCTGAACTCGCTTCTCATCCGTTTTTCTCTTCCACAGGTCTCGGAGGAGCGATCGGTTATATGTTAGGAGGGCTGGACTGGACACAGACCTTCTTGGGGGGTATTTTTAAGTCTCAAGAGCAAGTCCTTTTCTTCTTTGCAGCCATTATTTTTTCTGTCTCAGTTGCTCTCCACCTTTTTAGCATTGAAGAAGAGCAATACAACCCTCAGCAGGACAGGATCGGTGACGAAGGAGACACCCTTTCCAGCGTCAAATTCAGCAGCAGTGTCCCCCCTCTGAACCGACTGAATGTGATCAGCGAGGAGGAGCCGTATGGCGCCTCCATGTTCCACGACGAGGTTCAGTCAGAGCATGACCTCAACTTGGAGTTCCTCGAGGTGAACATCGTGAGAAGCAAGAGCGACTCAGTTCTGCACATGCCCGATGCGACGTTGGAGATGGAATCGGAGCTGCTTTTCCTGCACGACATCGAACCCTCCATCTTCCAGGACTCTTCGTATCCAAACACTCCCCACAACACCAGCCAGGAGATCATGAAATCCAAACTCAACCACCTGTCCGCTTTCCTCAGGGACAGCGAGAAAGAAGAGGAAATGTTGCTCGATAATCGCTTAAACAAAGACAAAGCCCCGAACGCCAACGGCTCCCTCCCAAAAGAGTTCCTCAACGGGCACGCCAGGATAGGCATGAAGCAATCCAGCACCTCCAACTCCATGCGGAGGCGGAGGCACATGTTCTACCGGCAGCCGTCTTACACCTTCTCCTACTACGGCAAAATCGGCTCCCACTGCTACCGCTTCCGGCGCGCCAACGCCATCGTGCTCATCAAATCCTCGCGCAGCATGAACGACATCTACGACATGCAGAAACGGCAGCGGCAGCGCTACAGGCACCGCAACCAGAGCGGCGCCACCAACTCCAGCGGCGACACCGAGAGCGAGGAGGGCGAAACCGAAACCACCGTCAGGCTCCTGTGGCTGTCCATGCTCAAGATGCCGAAGGAGCTGCTGAGACTGTGCGTCTGTCACCTCTTGACGTGGTTTTCCATCATTGCTGAAGCTGTGTTCTATACGGATTTCATGGGACAGGTCATCTTTCAGGGAGACCCAAAGGTGAGGGAAAGGTTACCCTGGGCAGAACTGCTTATCACAGAATGGGAGGGGTTGGAAGGGACCTCCAGAGGTCACCCAGCCCAAGTTCCCTGCTAAAGCAGGTTCCCCTCGATCAGCGGGTGTTTGAACGTGTCCAGGTGGGTTTGGAAACCTCCAGAGGAGCCTCCACACCCTCCCTGGGCAGCCTGGGCCAGGGCTCCTCACCTCAACAGGAAAGAAGTTGTTCCTTATGCTTTAAGTGGAACTTTTTGTGTTCCAGCTTAGGCCCATTACTCCTTGTCCTGTCACTGGAGACAACAGAAAAAAGTGTCTCCCCATCCTCTTGACAAACACCTGTTAAATACTTACAAGATTTAATCATAGAATCATTTCAGCTGGAAGAGACCTTTAAGCTCAGGGAGTGCAGCCTCTGTCTCAGCCATATGTTGTAGGTGTAGCAACCCATTGCTCTCAGTGCAACACCTACATAGCAACGACACCCCTCCAGGGAAGGTGACTCCAGCACCTCCCTGGGCAGCCCATTCCAATGCCTGACAACCCTGGCAGCAAAGAAATTCCTCCTCACATCCAGCCTGAACCTCCTCTGGCACAACTTGAGGCCATTTCCTCTTTGTTCTATTGCTTGTTACTGGGGACAACAGACCCACCCCCACCTGGCTACAGCTTCCTTTCAGGTAGTTGTAGAGAGTGAGAAGGTCTCCCCTGAACCTTCTCTTCTCCAGACTCAACAGCCCCAGATCCCTCAGCTGTTCCTCATCTAACATGTTCTCCAAATCCTTTCCTAGCTTGATAGCTGCCTCTGGATCCTCTCCAGCACCTCAGTGTCCTTCTTGTAGAGAGGGGCCCAAAACTGAGATCGTCCCGCAGTCTTACTCATTTCTGAGATGTGTTCATACAAGAAGCCAGCTTTGCCTTTGTGTTTGTTTCAGGCCCCTTCGAACTCAACCGAGTTACACGCCTACAACGCTGGGGTTCAGATGGGATGCTGGGGACTGGTAATTTATGCTGCTACTGCTGCTGTTTGTTCAGGTAAGAGATTCCCCACAATCCAACAGTAGAATGCACCTCGTATATGTATTTGAGAATTGGGCAGAGAGGAATCTCATGAGGTTCAACAAGGACAAGTGCAGAGTCCTGCACTTGGGAAGGAACAATCCCATGCACCAGCACAGGCTGGGGGTCAAACTGCTGGAGAGCAGCTCTGCGGAGAGAGACCTGGGAGTGCTGGTTGGTAATAAACTAACCATGAGCCAGCAACGTGCCCTCATGGCCAAGAAGGCCAATGGCATCCTGGGATTGGATCATCATTCTGTGATTTTGGATTTGCAAGTAGTTTTGGTTCAGTTCTTATGGCAGAATCACAGCATTGCTCTCCTTGTTTGGGGTGAGGAATGTTCTGGAAAAGCATTCCACATGGTCACAAGGGGAGAGCTTCTTTAAGAATCAATGTTAAAAAATTCCTCTGACTGTAGAGGTGGAAATAGGAACAGATTGGGTAAGAGGCATAAAGCACAAAATAATACCAAAGGAGATCAAATGGCATTTAGTTACTCATCAGGAAACTAAAAATATACTCACTGGAAGGGTCCAGCATATGTCAGAGGGTTTTTGCAAAGACTTTTTAAAAACATAAGAGATAAACCAACTACAGACAATTCAGGCTTGGGATACAGACTCTGAAACCAAGAGCTTTTGCAGCACATCTGCAGGGATCAGTGTCGTGGGGGCTGCCTCTCTGTTGAGACATGTCAAACTGATGTTCAGGTGGGCAGCTTGGTTCTGAACAGAGGCTGACATGTGGCTCTAAACATCAATTATCCAATCAGTTTGTTCAGCAACTGTGCTTGCCTTGGAAACAGAGTCTCCTCTGTGCTCAGAGTGCACCTGCATTGATAAAGTTAATAACTAGGCAACATCAATAAATAGACTGTGTGGACCACAATATGTTTGAGCTTCAAAGCATTTTGTTCTGTCTCAGACTTGGTAGCACAGTTTAGGCCAGTGTCTGAGCTCACTTGTTCCCTGGTTTCTGTAGCCCTTTTCCCAGTGAGGGCTGAGCTATGCTACAAAGACAAGCCAGATATGCAGTGAGCATCCACATCCTACACAGAGCATCTCAGGATCACAGAATCATTGAGGTTGGAAAAGACTTTTAAGGTGACTGAGTCCAACTGTTCCCCCAGCACTGCCACAGCCACCACCAGACCATGTCCCTCAGCCCCGCAGATACACGGCCTTGGAATCCCTCCAGGGATGGGGATTCCACCACTGCCCTGGGCAGACTGGGACAGGCCTATCAGAGAGGAAATTTTTCCTAATCTTAAGGAAAGACTTCTTTACTGTTCAGGTGAGGAGCCCTGGCCCAGCCTGCCCAGGGAGGGTGTGGAGGCTCCTTCTCTGGAGGTTTTCAAACCCACCTGGACACGTTCCTGTGTGACCTGATCTAGGGAAACCTACTTTTGCAGAGGGCTGGACTGCATGATTTCTAGAGGTCCCTTCCAACCCACACTATTCTGTAACTCTGTAATCTCAAGTCTAAGCCTTTCCTGGGGCAACTTGAGGCCTTTTCCTCTTGCCACAGAGTCACAGAATCTTAAGGGATGGAAGGGACCTGGAAAGCTCATCCAGTGCAACCCCACTGCCAGAGCAGCACCACCTAGAGTAGGGCACACAGGGACTCATCCAGCTGGGTTGGAATGTCTCCAGAGGAGACTCCACAGCCCATCAGGGCAGCCCCTGCCAGTGCTCCCTCACCTCAACAGGGAAGAAGTTTTTCCTTGTGTTTCTTTGGGACCTCCGATGTTCTAGCTCATCCTATCCCTAGTTACTTGGGAGAAGAGACCAACCCTCACCTTACCACTGGAGCTGCAGAGGGTGATCATGTCTCCCCTCAGCTTCCTCTTCGCCAGACTAATCACCCCCAGTTCCTTCAGCCACCCCTCACAACACCTGAACTCCAGCCCCTCGAGCTCTCTTGGCCACATCGATACCATCAAACTTCACCGAGTCAACCCATGCTTACGGTTTATTCTTCATCTCCACAGCCTTATTGCAGAAATACTTGGACAACTATGACCTTAGCATAAAAGTGATCTACATCCTGGGCACGCTGGGATTTTCTCTGGGCACTGCAGTGATGGCCATGTTCCCCAACGTGTACGTCACCATGATCATGATCAGCACGATGGGAATAGTCTCCATGAGTATCTCCTACTGCCCCTACGCGCTTCTGGGACAATACCATGACATTAAAGAGGTATGTGGAAAGCTTGGAGGATTGTAACCCAAGCAGAGCATTCCTGATTGTCTGAAGATCACAGTGGCAAAATGGATTTGTCAAATGCCATTATTTGAGATACCTGTGTGCCAAAGCACAGTCATCCTTGGTGGTAAATAGCAAGAACTGCTGCTTAAATCTCATGGTATTAGCATCAAGCTGGCTCAGTGAGGTCCTAATTACTTCACCCCATGCTTCAGTCCAAGAGGGTTTGGGTACATATTGTAGATGTACAGAGATGAAATAATTATTAGAGCAGACTGGGGATTGACCTTCTGGAGAGCAGCTCTGCAGAGACAGACCTGGGAGTGTTGGTTGATAATAAACTGACCATGAGCCAGCAATGTGCCCTTGTGGCCAAGAAGGGGATCCTGGGATGCATCAAGAAGAGTGTGGGCAGTAAGTCAAGGGAGGTTCTTCTCCCCCTCTACTCTGCCCTGGTGAGGCCTCATCTGGAGTCCTGTATCCAGTGCTGGGCTCCTCAGCTCAAGAGGGACAGGAAAGTGCTGGAGAGAGTCCAGCACAGGGCCACCAAGATGATCAGGGGACTGGAACATCTTTCATACGAGGAAAGGCTGCGGGAACTGGGGCTGTTTAGTCTGGAGAAGAGGAGACTGAGGGGAGATCTCATTAATATTTACAAGTATCTAAATGGTGGATTGGGACAGCACTTTTTTTCTGTCGTATCCACTGACAGGACAAGGGGGAATAGAGAGAAACTGGAACACAAAAAGTTCCATTGAAACATAAGGAAAAACTCTTTCACTGTGAGGGAGCCCTGGCCCAGGCTGCCCAGGGAGGGTGTGGAGGCTCCTTCTCTGGAGGTTTCCAAACCCACCTGGACACGTTCCTGTGTGACCTGGTCTACGTGGGACCTGCTTCTGCAGGGGGGGTTGCACTGGATGATCTCTAAAGGCCCCTTCCAACCCTGCCCTTCTGTGATTCTAATTGTAACTGTCTTTCTGATGTGTTACATTAGCCTTCCTCAGATTCTTCACAGTCTTAGATGTTGAAATGTCTGGAAGTGCAGCTGGAAGTTTGCAGAGGCAGGGGACAGACTGTGCTGGAAAGCACAGATAACTGTCCACTTCTTCAGCAGGGTTCCACCTGAGTTCCCAGCTGCCAGAGGATCATTTATTCTAACAGTTTTGCACTGGGGTTGGCAAGGGGACTCCTTTTTATAACCATCAGACTCCTCTTTACTCTCCTAACACGTTTCCTGCCTTGGGTTTGCAGTACATCCACCACAGCCCCGGGAACTCGAAGCGAGGCTTTGGCATCGACTGCGCCATCCTCTCGTGCCAGGTTTACATCTCGCAGATCCTGGTGGCCTCCGCGCTCGGCGGCGTGGTGGACGCCGTCGGCACCGTCCGAGTCATCCCCATGGTGGCATCTGTGGGATCCTTCCTGGGCTTTCTGACAGCTACTTTCTTGGTGATTTACCCCGAAGTCAACGAAGAGCCAAAGGAAGAGCAGAAAGGGCCTCCCGAGGCAGCCGAGGGCGCGGAGAAGCCGCCGGTGCTGAAGCTGACGCGCAAAGGAGCGGCGGCGGAGCCGGTCAGCGAGTCGGCCCTGTGAGACCAGCACCTCATCTTCACCCACATTCCAGGGAGCCCAGGTGCAGGAGCAAGAACTTTTGGGGTTATTTTTTTGTTCCTTTTCCCAGGAGAACAGATTAGGATCCTCGCTCCTCGTCGCTGAATCCACAGAAGAGAAAAGGCAGGTCCGGCGCAGGAGGCTGTCGCCCTTCCCGCTGGGTTGAGCAGGTAGCTCCCTCGCTAATTGCTTTCTCTGCAACGTAGAAACGTCACTGCTGAACGCTTCTTTTTATCCAGAATACATTTAGGTTTCGACTGAGTTCTATTAATCTGCATGAGACTCACAGTGTATACAATTAGCAGGTAGAAAAACATGACGTTTTCAGCTGTCTTTGAACTAAGTGGCAATGGAAGCTCTGCTGACTCACGGTCTCTCTCGCTGTTTGTTTTGTCTGACCTTTCAGATCTCGCTGCTGTAAGAGCTGAATCAAACACTTAAGACACGTCTCGATCCATTTCTCTCACGAGCATGTTGTTAGTGGTCTGACAGCTAGGGCTCCTTAACTGTTTGGTTTAGCTTTGGTGTTTCTGTTAGTGCAATTGCTACGGAAGGGTTTTTATTTGGGAGTGACTTGCAAGAAAAAAAACAACAGGTGGTTTCCAAGAAACCTCCCTGAATCCGTTGTAGTTGTTAAGCCCAACAACCCCCACTGTCTGCTGCCTGTTCAGGGTGGCTCTGGGTGCAGGATTAGGTGAAAGGAGAAGCAACTGGGAGAGGTGCCCAGCGCTGGCAGGTTCTTCTTGCACGTGCTGGGTTGTGTGGCTGGAATACGCTGGGACAGTTTGTAGCCAGGAGCTTTGCGTGCTGGGGAACTTGGGGAAGGGGGTTCTTGGCATGTCAACCTGATCATCTCTGGGTGAAGCTGCCATGGAGAAAGGGATGTGTCTGGGGTCAGCTTTGTTGGGGTTCTGTCTCATGGGGTAAGGAAGTCGCTGATTAATTGCACTTTTAATGATCTTTTAACCTCCTGGCCGGGAGCAGCAGCCAAGGGAAGGGCACAGTGTCAGTACAAGGTAAACCAGAGGCCTACCTCTGTCACCTTAGGGCATGGTCTGGGTGTATGAAAATCTGTCAGAAACAGGTTTTAGGCCTCACAATTCAATCCACTAGCACGTGGTGCTGTTCCAGTCCCTGGGCTGGGAGGAACTGCAGGCTGGAGCTCTTCCATGGAGCTGCTGTACCCGTGTCGTCAGCACAACCTCCACGCCCCTCCCTTGATTCAGGACATAGCTGCAGTGCAAAGACATTTTTCTGTGAAGAGTTGCAAAAGAGTCCTGCTAATCTGATTTCAAGTAGAGTTTGGATCCTGGCAGGGTGCCCCCAGCCCACGGGCAGCCAAAGCTCAGAGATCCAGCAGCCGTTGAAAGAAACTTTAGCAACCGAACTCGCGTTGGTCGTCTCAGAAGCGTTCGTGATGCTGTTCACTCACCCCCGCATGGACCTCAGGCTGCAGCCCATCCCAGACAAACCCCAGCCCTTGTAAGATTTCTGCTGCCTCAGACTTCTCATACTAAACTGCATGTGTCAATCATGCTTCAATATAGTCAGTCAGAGGAAGAGTGACCTATTTCGAGACGAAAAGCCGGTTTGAATAAATTACTTGAATCGTCCATGTATTTAAGCAATGGATGTTCTGGTGTGTTTGAAGTTATCCCACAGCCTTGGCTGGTGCTGCTGGCAAATCCCTGCTGGTACACGTGGCTGGCTGAGCTGAGGGCTCTCAGCTGTGCCCACATCCTCTGCTCTCCAGGCTGACAACGTTGGCTCCGGGCTGCCGAAATCGCCGAGCGCTCCAGTACCTGTAGTCACACAGGACTTAGGGGATGGGGAGGGGAGGGAGGGGTTTTTGTTTCAAGTGTCTTGAGAAAAACAGATTCCTTTCATATTTTTCTTTCTTTAAGGTGAATATTATTTCGAGCACATACTGTGAACTGTGTTCAGGCAGGGGAATAGTACTACTGAAGAATAAGAGGCGTTGTTGAAGAAACCAGTTGTGAGAAATGCTTTCACTCAACTTCTGCCGTGAATTTGATCATCTCAATTACATTTAATGTATTCTGGTGATGCTCGTTAGGTAACAGAGATGAGTTGTGTTTCACCCCATAACTGGCATTCATGTAAAATACACACCCACTTAGGTAGCTTGAAAGTGGCTTTAGGATTTTCCTTTTTTAAAGCTCCTTGAAGATTCTGCTTTTGCTTCAACAAACTCTGTCAAGTTCTCCTTATTTTAATCTCTGTTTCTAGAAAGGTTCTTCCACACCTTAAAATCCTGCATCTTCTGAGGGGTGCCAGCCATAATGACCCTTTTCCCCAGGAGCTTCAGGGGTGTTTCAGTCACACTTTTGTAAGCAGAGCTTTCCTTCATCGAGCTGACCAAGGCATAGCTGTGAAGAGGGAGGTGAAGTTGAAGCTTCCTCAGAGGGGATGTGAAAGCATTTCAAAGGATGAGCTCACGTGCATTTATTCAGCTTTCTCAGTCAGGGGGAGGGTGAGGAGGGAGGAAAGGCATTTCAGACCCAGAAGGTTTCTATCAGAGGCAGGGCAGGTCTGATTTTGTCCCATCCAGCTGTTGCTGTGGCCTCATTGCTGAGAATTCACCTTAAAATCCATGTTTGGGGTTGTGTCCAGCGCTGTTTGGTGCCCACGGTTAGCCCATAACCACACGTAGCAGGAAGCTCTGTGACACCCAGCTGTGATGCTGAAGGAAATGGTTCTCCATTGGGAATGGGGTGAAGGATTTGTGGTGTTGCCAGGAAGACCCAGCGAGGGGAGCAGCAGTAGTGTGGTGCAGAGTTCATTTCTTTCTTTATGTGTCCCCTACCTTCTGGTACCCAAATGACTTTGGTTGTAATTAAAAGTAGGAAGATTTTCTGTGTTTGTTGTAGGAAGAGAGGGCTGAAGGGGCTTTATTTTCTCCCTGGTGCCAGTCAGCAGAGTCTCCTGTTGCTCTGTGTTCATGTACGGTCAGATTCACCCCGTGTGCTCCATCTCTTTGGACCTTTCCCACCAGAGGCTTAAGGTGTAGCAATTTCCTTCTGTGTTGCTCTGTATCGTGTTCTGGTGGTGTGGAACACCTTGGACATGAGGCAGCATCAGTCATTCACATTCTCAAGCGTTGCACATCCCCTGTGAGAGCAGAGAAGCTCCAGCTCCCACTTCAGCTCGGGAGGGCGGAGCGTGGGCTTTGCAGCATCGGGTTCTTGCAAGAGGCCGGTGGGGTCTGTGCCCTTGGGGGATGGCAATTTCAGAGTCCAGAAGCAATAATTTCTTAGGAATGTTTCTCTTCCTGCTGGTTTGATGATTTTCATGGAGATTTATTACCTAAACAAGCTTTTAAGGACAGGAATGTGGTGGTTTGCTAGCGCTGGCAGTCAGCAGTTAGGGAAAGCTGCGAGTTGGTGATCGGCAGGGAGGAGGAAGGCGGTGAACCCCAGGGGGGTTCATGCTCCCTGATACACCCAGCATCCTTCAGTCCCTGCCACCCACTCTCCTTCAGCCCCTGAGACTTGGAGGGGGGGGTTCAGGTGTGTGTGTATATACATTTATATACACACTGCTCGGGCCAAAATCTCTTTGGTGGTTTGTGTGCTTGTTGTCACCGCACTCGATGTTTTCAACTGAGTTCTTCCAGGTTTCCCTCATCCCAGTGCCAGGCCAGACGAGCTCAGCTAGAAATGTGTATCCTATTGAAATGAATAAGTGAAACTCCTGCATGATGTTTCCAAGCACATGTAGCAGCTTTCGGCCTCTGTTGTGAAAGACAGGTCGGGTTTAGTTGCAGCTGTTTTCCTCCTCCTTTCCTTTTCAATAGGCCAAATAAATGTAAGAGACACCAAATGTTGCACAGAAATGTTACTGATGACTGTGTAGAAGAAATACCAAATGTTATTTTTTCCTTTGCAGAAACTTTTATGGTTACAGAGAGTCCTCTAAAGCTGTTATTTCTTCCTTAAACGACAAAGCTGAACGTTTGTAAAGTGCGTCAGAAATGGTCATTGTTGTTTCCAACAAGTGGAGCTACCCAAAGTTTTCTGTTTCTCATGTTGCATCCAGAAGGAGCCGTGAGCAGAGGCTCAGAGATCTGCTGCTGCTGCTCTGCTGCCCAGGCCCAGCAGCCCCAGACCCTGGGGAAAGGCTCCGTCGCCTTTTCAGTCCCGTGTTTCCAGGTTTTCATTGCCATGGAAATCATCTCCTGGCAAACCCCTCTTGATTGGGTTTGGTTCCTCACCCCTGTTACCCCCAACCTCCCCTCGCCCCGGGGAGCACGAGGGGCAAATCCCTTCCCCCTCCCCACAGAGCAATCTGCTGAAATGAAGGTGCTTCCACCTGCCCCGTGAGCTGCTCAGAGCCCAGGCCACGCTTCCATTTGACACACTCCCACACATTCCTCCTTCACTTCTGAAGCTGGTGGCAGAGCTCTGGGTGCATTTAGCCAAACTGGACATCCCTTTATTCAACCCCTGCCATCCTTAGCAATCACCACACTGCAGTAAACAGCCCCCAGAAAAACCCCACCAAGCCCAGACTTTTCTCTCAACAAATTGGCAGTCCCTAATATCACCAGGGGTGGGGTGTTTTTTTCTGATGTAACATGAACACTAAGCCCTTTTGGTAGCCAAATGACCAGCTTCTTTGAAATGCCTCGTTATGAATAGCAAGCTGCATGTAGGCACCTCATAGCAGAGACAAAAAATGACTTAAAAAACACGATTAAAAAAAAAACAAAGAGAAGAGAATATTTAGTTCCTTTGTGAACTGGCCATATGACAACTACTTTTTTATCAACTTATTAAGTTGGGGCACTATACTAGCTCTTGCTGAGTTTAGCAATGTTTATAAGCATGTGTTAAACACATAACAGTTGTTTTATGAGGAAAAAGGGATAAAGAAGAGTAATGTCCCAGACGAATGTTTGAGTGTGTAGAGGCGTAACGTGTGCGTGGGTTTTTATTTCTCCACTGTTGAGCTTATTTTCTGGTTGAAGGTTAAAGAGAAATAACCACAACAAAAAGAGATTTGTTGCATGAGAACTTTGGTTATTGTGTTCTGCACTTTCTGTTCTTTTTTTTGTATCATCTTGGTTATTGTTGTTATTGGGGTTCGGTTTCTTTTCCATTTCTGCCTAGAAAAGAAAAACAAAATCGATTTAGGAACATTCTACTCCACGAGCCATTGTGTGTTGGTCTGAAATTCCATCTTAATAAACATTTCAGTACGAGCTGGTGGCTGCTGTTCCCCTGGGGTTTGGGGGGAGGGAGAGGGTGTGGGGAGCAGAGGGGTCGTGGCCCTTCCACGAGGCACCCACGGGGCTGATGCTGGATGAGGCAAAGAATAGTCACAGCTGCTTCCCAGGGCTTCATCCCTCTTTCTGGAAGTGCTGCTATCAAATGGGAACTGATAAAACCCCCCAAGTGTTACAGTTCTCAGACACTCGATCAAGAGCTCAGCTGTCCTGCTTTGATTTCCAGCAGTTGACTTGACAGATTTGATCTGTGACTTCTCCCGAAGGCACTTCAGCATCAGCAGCTCAGAGAAGTCGATGCCCACGTGGTGTTGATTTCTTTTTTGCCTCAACACAGCTCAGCTGTGCCCTTTTCTTACTGCACCTGAGGCTGAGGAAGAGGGGAAAACAAACCCAGTAAATCTGAATTTTGGCTTGGGCTATCAAGCTGCTTTTTCCCCAGCACCAAGCGGGGAGCACGGATCGTGCCTCACTGGGGAAGGAAACCCTCCAGATCCCTGCAGAAGACCCACAGGAGGCCTGTGCTGGTTTGGGCTGGGATCATTTTCATCACAGCAGCTGGTACGGGGCTACTGGGAAGTCTAGGGGAGCAGATGAGGGGCTGACTGGGGTTAAACCACGAGAAGCCAAGAGCCTCCCCCTGCTGCACTCAGCACCCTGCGCCCTCATCCTCGCTGTGGAACCTCCGGTCACCTGGCAGAGCCCAAAATGAAGTGGGGACCGTGGCAGGGACTGTCCTACATCCCCGTCCTCTCCTGGCACAGTTACGAGTGAGGAGGCTCAAGGGATGGTGAAAGCAGCAAATGAGCCTCCCAGGGCTGGGTCCTGCAAGGCATGAGACTGAGCACCTCCAGCTGTGCATCAGCTCCCGAGGATCCATGAGTTCCAAGAGGAAACAGCCTCAAGTTGCCCCAGGGGAGGCTTAGATTGGATATCAGGAAAAATTTCTTCCCCAAAAGGGTTGTTTAACCCTGTCCCAGCTGCTCGGGGTAGGGGTGGAATCCCCATCCCTGGAGAGGTTTAAAGCCGTGTAGCTGTGGGGCTGAGGGACATGGGTTAGTGGGGCCAAGGCAGCGCTGGGGGAATGGTTGGACTTGAGCTTAAAAGGCTTTTCCTACCTCAACCGTCCTGTTATCAGCCCTACCCCCTGTGCCAAGACGGTGAGGACAGAGCAAGCTTCTGCATCCCCTCCCGTGCCGCGGCAGGACGCGGCCATGGGAGAGCGGCGGGGTGCAGAAACCCGCGGTGCTGCTGCTTTGCAGGGACATCCCCAGCCAGGAGGAGAGGTGAGAACGTGCGATGCCGGGCTCAGCTGTGACTCACGCCGGGACCCTGGGAGCGGGACGCTGCGACCCCCGGCCGGGGACACCGGCTCCGTGCTCCGGCCGAGGAAGGGGTGAGGACGGGGCAGCTGCGTCACTCCCTCAGCTGCTGTTCAAGTTCACCGCAGCCGTTACAGAGCAGCTCGCAGTGGCTGGGAATTGGCGGAGAGGAGCCTCCCCAGCGCCGCCCCCGCTTTGCCCTGTGGCCCCAGGCCGGCACAGCCAGCGCACCCCCGTGTCCGCCAACAGGGACGGGCCCCGCATCCCTCAGGCTCTGCGGCGGCCGGGCGGCAGCTCCCCTCTCAGGGGGTTCCGCAATGGCCTCCACGTCCGTCGCCGGCCTCCGGTGCCGCGAGGGGAGGTAACGGCGCTGCTGCCGGCGGGATCGTTCGGGATCCACCGAGGAAAACCAGCGGCTGCCGCCGGACAGCTCTGCGCAGCCCCCGGCCCGGCTGTGCCCCGCAGGATCGGGCCCCGCAGCCCCCGGCCCGGCCGTGCCCCGCAGGATCGGGCCCCGCAGCCCCCGGCCCGGCTGTGCCTCGCAGGATCGGGCCCCGCAGCCCCCGGCCCGGCTGCGCCCCCCCAGGATCGGGCCCCGCAGCCCCCGGCCCGGCCGTGCCCCGCAGGATCGGGCCCCGCAGCCCCCGGCCCGGCCGTGCCCCGCAGGATCGGGCCCCGCAGCCCCCGGCCCGGCCGTGCCCCGCAGGATCGGGCCCCGCAGCCCCCGGCCCGGCCGTGCCCCGCAGGATCGGGCCCCGCAGCCCCTGGCCCGGCTGTGCCCCGCAGGATCGGGCCCCGCAGCCCCTGGCCCGGCTGTGCCCCGCAGGATCTGGCCCCGCAGCCCCCCCCCGCTCCAGCGCTCAGGATGCGGCTGGGGGTGGCTCCATCTTCCGAGGGGGCCACGACGGACACCTCCCCTCGAGTTGGGGGCGCTGTGCGCTGGGCAGCCCCTTCACACCCCAAAACACGGGGCAGGGGCAGCAGCCGGCTGGGAACTGGCCCTGTGGGGGTGCCACGGTGGTGGAAGGGGATTTCTGGCTGAGGGGGGAGTGGTGGCTTTTCGCCTCCTTCGCTCCGGATGGCTGCCGGGGAAAGGCGGCATTCGGTCGGAGCTGATGGGGAAAGGGGCCGAGGGCCTGCGGCCGGACCCGCAGCCGCTCCGGAGGGTGGGCTGAGGGCGGCAGGGGAATCCCAGCCAGCATCAGCGCTCCCGGGCAGCTCCTGGCTCCGCAGTGGGGCATTTCCAGCAGCAAACTGCCATCCCTTGGCCTGAGGCACAGGGTAGCTGAAGGTGGAAGGGACCGTGAGGATTATGTGTCCAACTCCCAGCTCCTCACAGGACCACGCCACACTGACCCCAGGCCCAACCCCTCCTGCTGCTGGAGTAACAAGTGACAGCAGAAGAAGAAACGGCCTCAAGTTGCACCAGAGGTTTAGATTGGAGACTGGGGAAAGCTTCTTCACCAAAGGGGTTGTTGGACACTGTCCCACGTTGCCCAGGGCACTGGTGGAGTTGCCATCTCCAGAGGGATTCCAGAGACATGGTGCCGAGGGCCACGGTGTGGTGCTCAGGGCCACGGTGTGGTGCCGAGGGACGTGGTGTGGTGCCGAGGGCTATGGTGTGGTACTGAGAGACATAGTGTGGCGCCGTGGGACATGGTGTGGTGCTCAGGAACGTGGTGTGGTGCTGAGGGACATGGTGTGGTACCGAGTGACATGGTGTGGTACTGAATGACACAGTGTGGTACTGAATGACATGGTGTGGCCCTCAGGGCCATGGTGTGGTGCCAAGTGACGTGGTGTGGTGCTCAGGGCCACGGTGTGGTGGTGGCTGTGGCAGCCTGTGCTGGATACCGGTTGGGTTTGATGAGCTTAAAGGTGTTTCCAACCAAACTGGTTTTGTGTTGAAGGAGACACCTCGATAAATTCCATCCCCACTCAATCCATCACCAGTGTGGTACCGCTGTGACAACGAGCATAAAACCAGCCAGCAGCTGCTCCGGGCAGCAGCCCCTTCCCGGGCCGGGGGAGGCCGAAGCCCAGCCCCAGCGCGGCGTTGTGTGGGGCAGAGGCAGCGAGGGGCAGCGGGGGCGGCGCTGGGGCAGCACAAGGATGGGCCCAGCGCGCTGCTGGCTCTGCACCGAGAGGTGACTGCAGCTCCCTGCGGCGGCCTGGGGAGGAAATACGGGCTAGCAGGGAGACACTGGCGGCAGCTGGCTTTACGAAAGGAGAATCACGGGACGCAAAGGCCGGCATTTCGCTGCAAATCCCTAGAATCAGCATTGTGCTGCCTGTGGAGAGACGGGTAAAAGGTACAAAGAGAGACTGGAGTATCAATATAGTGTTTATTAGTCTTAACTGGGAAAAAAAGGCCCTAAAAAGGTAAAATTTTCAGGTGCCATCATATGATAAAACCTTTCATCTGCACCAGGAGAGAGTCAGAAATCACCAGGGAATATTTTTCCAACTCCTTGTTGATCTTTAGTCACCCCAGCAGCAGCCCAGGGCTTTTTTCCTTCTATTTCCACTGCTCTAACTGTTGCAATTGTGCTTTACTCAGCCCTGAAGCAGAGAACAGTGTTGTGCAGAGAGGGACGGAATTAGTCACTGAGGATTGTCAGCAGGGGAAACACCCACTGGCCAGCACCAGGAGCTGAGGGAGGATGGGGGGACTGGATGGCTCTGCAGAGCTTCCACATGCTGCAGGTTTTACCCGGAGCAAGAGCAGCTCCCCTGGGTGCAGGACTGAAGGGAGCAGTGGCAGGGGTTTGGTGGCACAGTAACTGAGAGGTTGCTTCCAAAAGCAAGTGTCACTGATCCAGGAATTCAATAAATTAAGTGCTTCAGATGAAAACAAGGACAATGAGTTTCACACACAAAGGCCCCAGTGCTGCATATGGGCTTTACAGGAAGTCAGAGGCCTGAAGAAGAGCCGAGTGTCTTGTTTCAGCAGCAGGAAGGGTTCAGTGCTATCAGGGAGAGCACATCTGCACCCACATTTTAAATACAGCACCATAACTAGATGTGCAGGGGTAAGGGACACTGCTCCCAGCTCAGTCCAGCTGCTGCTGGGGGAAGAGACTCCATCAATCCAACCCATGCACTTGGCTTTCTCCTTGGGGTGCCCACATCCAGCTGTTCCAGGCTGCACAGAGTATGGAATCCCCCTTCCCAGGCCATCTGTGCCCTCAGAACAGGCTCCTGGGGGATGATAGAGCTGCCTTTGGCCCCCTCAGGGCAACAGGCTCCTTCTCAGGAGAGTTCCAAACCCCCCCCGGACACATTCCTGTGCCCCCTGAGCCAGGGGAAGGGGGTTGGGCTGGATGAGTTCTGCAGGGCCCTTCCAGCCACCACCATCATGGGAGTGTGTGATTCAGTGCTGCTGCCCCGTGCAGGCTGGCCTGGAACCTTCACACTACCAGCCACTTCCAAGCCTCTTAGTCACATTTCACCTCAGGACAAGGTGTGAGGAGAGATTCCTTTCCAGTTCCATTTCCTACGGCAAGGCAGGGACTCGAATAACTTCACCAACACAAATAACACTGACAGGTGGCTCAAACAGATGCACAACGCTGCAGCAAGCAGGGCCTGAGGTGTTCCCTTCCCTCCAGCACAGGCCTTGCAGAGCTGAGCTACTCTGCTTTCCAGATGGCGATCTTGCCCTCGGCCCCGGCCGAGCCGCTGAGGACGTACCTGTCCTCGGCTGAGCACAGCGCCCGCACCGCCGCCCCGTGCCCCACCAGCTCCTTCTCCACAGCCTTCCTCTCGGCACTCACCACGTAGATCTTCCCTTGGCTTTTGCCTTGGGCTCTGCTGCTGCTGCTGCCAACCCACATCTGCAGGGAAAAACCAACAAACCCCAGTTGAAGAGTGATGAAAGCGCCGGAGAGAGGCCAGCGGGGGGGTTCCTGAGGCGCCTGGAGCGCCTCTCCTGAGGAAAGGCTGTGGGACCTGGGGCTGTTCAGCCTGGAGAAGGCTGAGGGGGGACCTCATCAATGCTGGTCAATCCCTAGAGGGTGAGTGTCCAGAGGATGGGGTCAGTCTTTTTCTTTGCAGTGCCCAGTGACAGGACAAGGGGTGATGGGCACAAGCCGGAACACAGAACGTTCCACTGGAACATGAGGAGAAAGTCCTTTGGTGCTGAGGTGAGGGAGCCCTGGCACAGGCTGCCCAGGGAGGGTGTGGAGGCTCCTTCTCTGGAGGTTTCCAAACCCACCTGGACATGCCCCTGTGCCCTCTGATCAAAGGGAATCAAAGCAGGGGTTGGGTTGGATGAGCTCTGGAGGTCTCTTCCAACCTCCACCATTCTGTGAGCCTGTGATTGTCACTGCAGTTCAGCCTGGCACACAGCTGAGGAGTTTTACATGCCACATTGATACAGGATCACAGAAGCTCAAGGGCTGGAAAAGGACCTGGAAAGCTCATCCAGTGCAACCCCCCTGCCAGAGCAGCACCACCTAGAGTAGGGCACACAGAAACTCATCCAACTGGGTTGGAATGTCTCCAGAGAAGGAGCCTCCACAGCCCATGAGAGCAGCCCCTGCCAGTGCTCCCTCACCTCAACAGGGGGAATTCTCTTTTGCTAGTCTGGAATAGGGAAACATTGCAAATTTTCTAGAGAGACAGACACTTGTTGCAGTTCATGGCTACACTGATGCTCTTTGGCCCTGTCACCTCCTCCTGGAGCTCTGTCCCCTGTGCCCAGGGCTGCTGCCTGGGGCTGGGTAAGAGCAGGGCCCACCCACAGCCAAAGCCGGGGCTGTTCCCACCACAGCTCTGTGTGTCTGTCATGGGGGGGACAGAGCTCAGAGAGGCTGTGGCCTTCTCCCAGGTGGATGCTGTTGCTCCCTGGCTGAGCTACAGCCCCTTCCTGCACACTAACTGCTGCTGCTCCACGGCCTGTTTGCCCTCCCTGGTCACTAACCTTCCCAGGGGTTTCTTTGCCAGGTGGCATGGCCTGGCTGCCCTTGCTACTGGCCCTGCTCTGCTCTCCTCAGCAGCTGTGGGCTCCTGGCAGGTCTCTCTGCTGCCCTGAGGCTGCCCCAGTTCAGGAACCTCATGGAGTCCAACCCTTTTCCCAGCACAGGCACAGCCAGCAGCAACCCAGGGCTGTGACCACAGCACATAGCAGTAGCCCTGCCCCAGGACCAGGGTCTGGGAGGCAGCTGAGGGGGAAGGGGCTGCAGCCACAGCCCAGGGTCACACAGCAGCAGAAACCAGCCATGGTCTCCTTGTGCAGAGCTCCAGCCATGGTCTCCTTGTGCAGAGCTTTCTGCAGGGTAAGCACTGACTGTCAGCCTGAGCAGTGCCTGCCAGCCACCAAGCATCCTGTTTCACATGGACACACCGTGCAGCTGGCTTTGTCTCAGGTTTCTCAAGGACAAACAATGGCTTGTTTTTAGTTAAAGCACTTAGAAGCAAGGCTGTAGCAGACAGCCCTACCAATGGTGGCCTTTACCAGTTCAGGCTTCCAGTTGTTCCTTTGGGATAAATCCATCTCTACTTTAGGGAAGGGTCTCTCAAAAGGTTGTTCCATTTGAGCCCACGCATCTAACCAAGGCTGAATACACTGAAAGCTTCCCTAGTTGATGTGGCACTTCATGAAACAAGTCAGGTTTGAGGAAGAAAGGCAGGAAGGAGGGGAAAATCTGGGAAAAAGACTCTAAGAGTTGCTTTTCCAACAGATAGATATTAGCTACTTATTGGCAAATGAACCCTGAAGCTGACCCTGTGGGCACAGCACGGCAGAGAGAGCAGGAACACAGCCCGAGGCCAGCACTGACAGGGACACAAGATACCAAGGCAGGAAGCCACAGGCTCCTTTGGTCTCTCTTGAGTTAGGAATGTGGTAACTAAACAAGAAAAAGGTCATGTACAAAAATAGGGCAGCTAATTGGCATTGATTGGTTGTCTGTTCACCTTTGCTGAGGCTTAGGAGCCCTGAGACTAAATATCAAGGGACCTAAACTTTCAGTTCCTGCAGTTGCCTGAAAATGTCAATGGCCAATTAAAGTCAGGACACAGTGAATCCCTGATGAGGCTTTTGGCTTGACACACGTTTTCAAGTGTACCTGTAGCTGTAACAGCCTGTTAGCTGACCATGAGCTCCTCTGATTTCAGAGGGATCAAGGTTTCAAACCAGCACACACCAGTTTGCAAAGAGCCCAAAAGGCACCAGTGACAGCCCATGAGAAATGAAAACCAACAAAACTTCACAATCCCACAGCAGGTAAAAACAGTCTCACCTGATTTTTAACCCTTATCATACAAGTAATCTCAGAGCAGTCTTGGAGGTGAATCTTTTGAGGTGCACTTGAGGAGTCTTTGGTGTTCCAGACATAGAGGTCAGTGCTGCCCGAGTAAGACGCCCACACTTCATCTCTCTGAAGCACAGAAAGGTGTTTAAGGTGAGCACTGCTGACAGGAACCACTGCAGGGACTAACTAGGGCTTGTAATGCCACATAGTCCTGCTCCCTTTGAACTCTGCTAACAGTTGGAGTGTGATACCTCAGGGAAGAGCTGGAAGCAGAGAAAACAGCGACATGGGTCCTTCAGGTGATGCTCAATTTTCATCTGGGGTTGAAATTCCCGAGCTGACACGACAAGGATGCAGCTTCCAGTACCTTGAACATCAAAGATAAAGGGTAACTGAGGTGTGTCTGCTTCCTCCATCTCTCTAAACCACAGAGGAAAATACTGGATGCATCTTGTTTGTCAACATGCATCTTTGAGGTGCTTCTCCTGGCTTTCCCAGTATCTATTGTTTTAGGTGGGTTCTTTCTCCAGATGCTGACTGCTGTGGTGCAGGGCACACATCTGCTAGTTTAGAGGTCAAAAATGATGAGGGGAGAAGAAAAACTCCTGAATCCTCAGCCCTACCACAGCAAGAGCAACATTGCCACTGCCCACGGCAAGACCAGCAGCTCCTTGCTGTAAGATTTGTTTGGATCCAGGCTCTTGGGTACTGAGAATCAGTGCAAAATCCCTGAACTGGGCACCAATTAAGAAACAACTTCAAGATGATCCTTTACTGTAGCACAAAGCTTTCCTTTATTCTTCTAAACTCCTACAGAGGGGATGACAAATCTGTAGATGTGGACAAAATGCAGGGCTGGGGATTGGCAAGTAGAACAATAGCCCAAAAGGTCCAGCTGAAACACGATTTGCAATCGTTATTTGCCCCTCTGGACTGGGAAAGGACTTTCTCACAGTCTCCCATTCCAGTTTAGAGGCATTGCCAGGGGAGGTCACACAAACACAGTGCAGCCAGAAGTGCAGCAGGGGCAATACCTCCCGGAGTGTCCAGGCCACCCATCTGGGTGAGTGGTTTGGAGGCCTTTGCCTACAGAAGGCTGCTTAAACAGGGGAAGAACAAGATGTAAAACAGAAGTGGGAGTCTGAGATCAATGTATTGCTCTGTCTAATAAACCAGGGTGAAGGTTTATTATATATCAAGGTGTAATTGCTTTTTTTTCCCCTCATTGTTTGAGGAATGTACTTACAGCACCAGAGCTGGTTGTTGTGGAGCTTGATAGAAGTGAGATTTTGGCAGGGCAGCTGGAAGACACGGTTAACCTTGAGAGTGCTGATGTTCCAGGCAATCACTGTTCCATCTAAACTGCTGGAATATGCTTCACTGTTGGCACAGAGCAAAAAACCAACACCAATAACAGAGTGGACATTCACTGTCACAACAGAGTGCACACACAGAAGAGACTTACTTACAGAACAACCAATTTTACAGTGAGCCAAATTAATGTTCTTCATTTCAGAGACTGGAAGAGTCTAAACTCTTCCACCACACACCAGGTAGCAGCTCAGAGGGTATTTAAACAACCAACAGCTTTGGGTTGCACCCAGACATCCAACTTTCAAGCTGCTTATGCCTCCTGTGGGAACCAAAGTATCCTCATACAGGTTTCTTTCTCTTTAACCTTACAAGCTGTGTCCCACTGGAAACACTGCAGGCTAATTCAGAGCTCATCCTGCATGAGGAGTTAAACACCACAAAACCTTTCCCTATCATTCTCCTTAACGTTGTTGCTTGTTGGATTCCCTTTTTCTCTCAAAGTAAGGCAAAAATACCTCAAAATTGTTTTTCTTTGCTACTGCACCCAAGACAACAAATGATGCCACCTCTCTTTTATTTCACCTTTATTATCTTCAGATGTAAAAACCATTTTCAACAACAATTGCCCCTGAAACCCAGCTCTGCCTGCTGCACCACTGGCAGAGCTGTGGCTATGGGAAGGCAGCAGGTTAAGGCCTCCAGCCAATGCTCTCCCCAGAGCTCCCAAAACATCCAAAGCATTTTGCCTGAACAAAATCATAAATGTATTATTTCTTTGACAAACAGGCAGGAAGATCCAGAAGCATGCTGGAAACATCTAGTACATTGTGTGCTCAAAGCAAAAATGAAGTGGTCTTTGAACCACATGTGTCTTGATTCACCACTGGGTGCTGCCAGTTCCTGGTTGCTCTCATCCTTGGCCAAAAAAAGCATTCCTTTATCCTCTTTGTTCCAAAGGATAGAATGCTCTTAGTTTAGCCCTAGTTTACCATATACAATATGGGAGCTACTAAATCAGGCTAAATAGAGGCTTATGATAGCAGGATAAGCCCTCCCCACCCCATTTAAAGCCATGCATTCTTGCTAACATGGAGGAAAATCACTCACTGGTTTCCCATCAGGGCTCTTTTCCTTGAGCACATTAATTTTCACCTTTGTTTCACTCAAATGATTAAAGCCCAATAATACCATTTCATTTGGCTCTTTAACCAGTCCTCTGCTCCTTCTCCAGGCTGGCGAATACTGTTCTAGCTACACAAAATGACTTTCTGTTGAACCCCAGGAAGATTCTCCTCATGCCCACGACTCTTCTGGTGGGACAGACATCCCTCCCATTTGCTTGGGTGTGTGTTTGGAATGAAATATACCTGGCTATTCCATTCTTCTTCTCCACAATGATGTCTGTAACATCAGAACGATGATCATTCAGTTGCTTGTTACAAGACATGCTGTGAGTGTTGATGATGTAAATAATGGAGTCTTGGGAACCAATCCACACCTGACTCTGCTCTACCATGATCATACAGGTCTGGGGAGAAAAAGTAGGATTAAATAAAATGCAGAAGAAAAAAATCCCACTCTTTAATGTAATACAGGAAAAAAGGGGCTGTATTAAGATGCTTTCTGGTGGTTACAGTAAGGGATCAAGACTCAGCACTGCAGTATTCCATCCTTTGCTCTGCTCTGTAAGTAATGAGCCAGCACAGCTCTCTCTGCTGAGTCTATCCTTCAGTAAACAGGATGGATAATGTATCTTGGTAATGGACTCAAAGCTGTGTTTCTTGGCCCAAACAAAGTAAAAAGGCATCAGGGGAAACTCAGAAGTTGGTATATTTCTGTCTTCTGGATTGAAAGCCTTTTCCTATTTCACTCAGATGTTGTGTCCAAGTAAACAGCAGCTTCTCCTCTGCTGTCTCTGGAATGTCCTCCCTCATTCTGAACTATTTCATTTCTCTCCCTCCTCAGTCCCAAACTTTCCTCCTCTTTCCTTTCCCTTCTTCAGAATAGGTCAGTATCTGACTCCTCCTTGATTTCCATCTTTCCTCCACTGAGCTCTTCAGCAGCAACAAACCCAGCAAGCCAAAGCAGGAACTTGTGGTACCTGTGTCAGCCTTACCAGTTTAGAACGGCCCATTTTGAAGCAGTGTTGCTGAATAGACCAGGTGGATGCATCAAAGACCACCACTTTGCCCTCATTTAAAGCACACCATAGCTTGGGATGAGCATTGTCAGGTCTTTCTGAAGGGTCAAGATGTCCTAGAAATGAAGCAGAGAAGAGAAAATCAACCACTCCTCATCCATTTGTTGAGCTCAAGGGATGATTTCATCTTATACTTCAAAGTTATTGATAAAAATCACAGAATGATCTGGGTTGGAAGAGACCTTTGAGACCATCTCATTCCAACCCCCTGCAATGTGCAGGGACACCTTTCACCAGATCAGGTTGTTCCAAGTCCCATCCAACCTTCACCTCGAACACTTCCAGGGATGGGACATCCACAGTCTCTTTGGGCAGCCTGTACCACCTTCATAGGGAAGAACTTCTTCCTAATACCTCATCTAAATCTCCCATCTTTCTGTTTGAAGCCTTCTCCCCTTGTCCTATCACTCCATTCCCTTGCAAAAAGCCCCTGAGGTGAGACTGACTTGTAGGCCTTTCTTCCTTTTCTAGAGATAGGGGTTATGTTTCCCCCTTTGCAGGCAGTGGGAACTTCACCAGACTACTGCAGCTTCTCAGACAGGATGGAGAGTGGCTCAGACACTTCATCCAACAGTTCCCACAAATGCATGTCCCATGGACCTGTGCACCTTCAGGTGTCTTAAGTGGTTTCAGACCTGATCTTCTACAGTGGGTGGTTCTTCCTTCTCCATTCAGGGCAGAAATACTTTTGCTCCTTGATGCCCAAGTACTTAGCTAACTGGGATTGCAGGAAGCCTTGGGAGCCCTCTCAAATCCCACTAATAAATCCCTTCATTGTATCTGCTCCATTACAGCTCCAACTAGAACCCTCATAGTGTAAAGAAAGAAAAGCATCACTGAACCCACCCCAGAGTTGCTCCTGTACACCTTCCCAACTTTGCAATTTCACTTACTTTCCCCTTTTGTCTGAAATGATCCAAACACTGGGAAGTTCATAGGGAAACATAAGGAAAAACTACTGTTGAGGTGAGGGAGCCCTGGCACAGGCTGCCCAGGGAGGGTGTGGAGTCTCCTTATCTGGAGATTTCCAAACCTGCCTGGATAAGCTCCTGTGTGATCTGAACTAAGATTTCTGCTACCTAAAGTCATGCCCATTGCACAAAGTCTTTAAGTTTTTTCTTTTCTCCAGTGATTTTTGAATGGCTCAGATATAAATGTGCTGAATATCACAGAAAAGCTCACAAGGAAATTGATAATGCTTTCTCAGGGATGGGCTTAAATGACATCAGATGATATAATCTATGATGAGAGTCTGGCTGGGATATCAAGAGGTGGCACACAATCCCTTGCAACCAAACAACCTCACATGGCTCTACTGAAAAATAAGAATGCAACAATGAATATTGATCAATGGCAGAGCAAATTCATCTGCTCAAGAGAGGAGGCAGAAGCCTTAATGGGAAACAGGCACATTAGCACATAATTGAAGTCTATTATGAGGCACATCCACACAGGGAGACAAATGAAGACTGTGAAAGTATCTTAATATGCAATATTACTGTTCTTTGTTAATCATTTTCTGGCTTAGTACTTGACACACAGCCAAAGCATGTCAGAATGTGAGCAGTCACAATGCCAGGTGTCAGGAGATATCATGCTTTATGGGCTAATTAAAGCTGGGCTGACACAAAGCAAGCACTGTGTCACCTTACCTGGTGTGTAAAGCAAGACATCAACTGCCTGTGGAAAGGTCTCACCAGCTGAGGGGTTGATCTTGTGTTTTAATGTCTCTGAAGTTGTTTTGGGAACCATCATAGGCACTAAAAGAGATTTTTAAAAGGTCATGAAGTGCACACTTCAGCCTGAAATAGATCCATAGTTGTTATGAAACAAGAATTCTGCACCATTTATTCACATTCCTCACTTTTCTTTCCCTCTAGCCTTAGCTGCCTAGGAGAGCCCAAACACCATTTGTGTGAATTCTGGTAGCAGAAGCATGCACACAACACAAGCAGCTTAAAGATCCAAAATCACAGCACCCAACACGAAGACAGACATAAAAACCTATTTCACTGTTGAGGTGAGGGAGCCCTGGCACAGGCTGCCCAGGGAGGGTGTGGAGGCTCCTTCCTTGTGGTCTTCAAGACCCACCTGGACATGTTCCTGTGTGACCTGATTTAGGTGACCCTGCTTCTGCAGGGGGGGTGGACTGGATGATCTCTAGAAGTCCCTTCCAACCCTATCATTTTGTGATTCTGTGATTCTATGATACCAACTAAAGTTCTGATCCACAGAAGCAAAGAAAAAAACCCACCCCAATCCTTCAGGTTTCTATCAACATGTGTGTGACTGCACTCAGATGAACATGTTCTTCTGTTTCTACAGACTGGAATAGAAACAGAAAGATCCAAGAGAGGTGATGCAACAGGAGCAGCTTTGTGGCACTGCTATGTGACTGACCTTCATTTTTCATCCTGTCAAAATAGGACAGTTTGGAGGCTGCATATATGGCTTTGGAGGACTGCAGGGCACCAACAACAGCATCCATCAGCAGGACGTTTGTTAGGGCTTGCTGAATGTACTGAGGATCCTAAAGACAAAAATCAGACTGCAGTTCATCTGTTGCCCAATATTCTTACAAACAAAACCCATGGCAAATAAAAGCATGGGCATGGAAAACGTACAAGGGAGATAGGATGGATTGGCATTGTCAGGCTGGATCTTTCTTCATGGGAGAGATGTGTGCATTATGCTTCATCTTGGCTAAAATGATTCCAATGCTTCCTACCAAGCTACATTTTCACTCTTACATTCAGCAGTCCTGAGGAATGCTGTGGTTTGAATGGAAACCCTGTTTGTGTGATTCTTTTTCTCGAGGTGTCTGTGCCAGAAGAACCCATTTTGCTCTATCTGTTGAAAGAATCTTTAGTCACGAGCTTCCAGCACGGGGAAAGTCTTTCCATGCATTGCATTTTGAAGCAAGGTGGGGATAATTTTCTGTTAGTTGTTAGTTAGGATCCCTATTCTTGAGAATGTTGTGAAGCTCAGAAACTATTTCGCAGAACAAGTGACTGAAGTTCCATGGAATGGGTGAGAAAAAAAATATCCTCTATTTTTAAATGTATAGTCTCTCTTTTTTTGTTGGTATTACTCCAGAAGTATTCCCTTTAACAGCAAAAAGCTGACACCTGGGGCTGTTCAGCCTGGAGATGAGAAGACTGAGGAGGGAGCTCACTAACAGAAGTACTTAAAAGGTGGATGTCAAGAGGATGGGGCAGCACTTTTTTCTGTAGTGTCCAGTGACAGGACAAGGGGTAATGGAGAGAAGCTGGAACACAAAAAGTTCCACTTATACACAAGGAAAAGCTTCTTTATTGTAAAGGTGAGTGAGCCCTGGCCCAGGCTGCCCAGGGAGGGTGTGGAGGCTCCTTCTCTAGTGGTTTCCAAACCCACCTGGACACATTCCTGTGCCCCCTGATTGAGGGGAACCTGCTTCAGCAGGGGGCTGGACTAGATGATCTTTAGAGGTCCCTTCCAACCCCCACCATTCAGGGATTCTGTGATTTAGAAGAGACAGAAAACACACACTTGATACTTAATTAGTTAGAAATTCCCATACTTATACCTTGTGATCATCTGCCATTTTCTTCCCAGCCCACATTTCTTTCACTATCAGGTACCAGAGATCACACTCAGTTTTAAGGTTAGCTTCAAAGACTTCTTTTTTAGATAATGTTTTAATCCTCAGAGTAGGTATTCTCAGAAGCAGGAAAGCTACAGTCGTGCTCTTAACATCCTGAAAAGGGATGAAAAAAAAACATAAGAAGGAAGATGTACCATGCAGCCACAGATCAGGTGCAGCACTCAGGCTAGAGGGCAACTCTACCTACAGGTAGTTTTGACAATTGTCTGGTTAAGCAGAGCTGGGAGGGTGTGGAGGCTCCTTCTCTGGAGGTCTTCTAAACCTTCCTGGACACATTCCTGTGTGACCTGACCTAGGTGGACCTGTTTTGGCAGGGGGGTTGGACTGGATGATCTCCAAAGGTCCCTTCCACCCCCCACCACTCTGTGATTCTATGGTTCTAAGTTCCAGACAACACAGCAGAGACTTCTCTCTGCAGTGGATCCAAACTGACTCACTGACACCACAGTCAGACAAGCACATTGAAGGCTCAATGGGATTAGACTTCTCTAGCTCTGCACCCCCTGTGCCTCTCTTTGCACTTTCTGTACAGCCAGAGGTGATGATCTCTGGATTTTTACTCTATGGCATCTCAGCACTTAGCAAACCCTACTCCAGCAGCTCTAACATTTTTGGTCCAAAGGCTCAGAAAATTAATCATAAGTTACTGACTTCAGAGGAGTTTCCTACTCTCTTTTACTGAAACTTTCAACTTGAGACAGATCATTTTGCAGGATGGGACATGGCCTATAACCACAGAACACAAAATCAACTTGCTGCTCACCTCTAGATCCCTGAAAGCAGCAATCTGCACATAGCCAGGACGTCCTCCTTCAGTCAGAAGGAACAAGCGCTTTTGGGTCAGAGCTATTTTTCCTACACCATAATTAGTTTTAACTGAGCAGGATAACTTGTAGACACACTCATTTTTATCTAGGTGCTCTATTACTGTCGGTGGCAGATTCACCTCTTGAGCTTCTGCTTCAGTTTCTTTCCAGTAGTTGTAGAAATCTCTGAACGTTTCAGGATCGATTTGTTTCTGATGGCCTGCAGAAAGGGTTTAAAACCTGTTTAGTGTGAGGAACTATTCCACAGATTGGCAGGGAAAGACAGCTTGAAAAAGATACCAACTTTCCAATTGTGCCTCTAGCAGCAGTTTGGGTAAGCAAGGTGTAAAAACTACCCTAAAGCAGGCCTGAAGAACAGTAAAGAGACAATGTTCTTCTCAACATAGAAAGATTCCTCTGCAGTTAGGCCTAGGCAGTAGGTCCCAGATGGAGAGAGGAAGCAAACACTGTGTCATTCTTGCTTCTTTAAATTCATACCAAAAATCCAGTCAGCCAATGGGAAAGGATTTGTACTTCCCCAGTGAACTGAATGCTTTTCATGATGAGTTTCCAGTTCTTTGTTCTGTTGAATGCTTCTGCATCACCTACATCCCCAACCTGGGCTAAAAGCTGAAGTTGTAACGGTTAAAGACTTCAGCAGCAGGCATTCTGAGTCATTCATTATTCTAATTCAAGTGTTTGGAGAGCAGAATCTCAACCACACACAAATTCTCATCAAACAGAGCTACTGTTTCAGAAAGTTTTGCTATAGTCTTGCTGTTTTGACCAGCCTTTAATTATTTGTGGCCACAAGACATAACAGGTACCAGAGTACCTGAGCAACCAAGCACAGAAAAAGCACTGAATTGTATTTTATCAAAACACTCTTAAATGTGTCTTTAGAAAGCAATCACAAGGTTCAGCTCTCATGCAGGAGAGAAGAAATTCTCTCCAATAGAAATGTAATCTCTCCTACTGCTATGATGACCACCCAAGGGGAATGTAACTGTAGCTAATGCTGGATGTTGCTAGTTTCTTTTTAACAGACCTGACCCCTGGCTTTGTGACACAGAGATACTTTTCCTTTAGCAATTAGGACAGTCTTGTATTCATTTTATTCATAACCTAAGCCAATCAGATCACACCATCAGATCACAAAACACCATCACATCACAAAAGTACCTCCCCTACACAACATGAAAACCTGTGTTTTATGCCTAATTACAAGCAAATTCCTTGTCTTTATGGTGGATGCAAGTACAGATGTTCTTATGGACATTAAGTCTATTCTCCATGAGTGATGTCCTATGATAGGACAAGGGGCAACGGGGACAAGCTGGAACACAAGAGGTTCCAAAGAAACACAAGGAGAAACTTCCCTGTTGAGGTGAGAGAGCACTGGAAGGGGCTGCCCAGATGGGCTATGGAGTCTCCTTCTCTGGAGACATTCCAACCCAGCTGGATGAGTTCCTGTGTAACCTACTCTAGGTGGTCCTGCTCTGGCAGGGGGGTTGCACTGGATGAGCTTCCCAGGTCCCTTCCAGCCCTTCAGATTGTGTAATAATTACCCTCCTGCAATCCATTTGCCCAGAAAGCTCAGGTACTGTGAGTTTTTAGAGGTCTAGAAAAATGTTTAACAGCAATTAAAACCAACCAGACACCAAAAACTGGGGTTTGGTTCATAAACTAAAGAGTTTGCAACGGCCTCTGTACCCACGCAGGTGGTCACTAGAAACACATCTCCCACTCACCTACTGTCAGGGCATCAAACAAGCGATGTATAGTGTCTATATCTTTGACAATCCCAGACTCCTGGATCCTCCTGACAAAATCATCCAGTTGCATGTGTGTTTTTGGCAGCTCAAACTTCTTGACGTGGTCGTCTGCTTTCGGAAGCTCTCGCTGCTTGTCCATCACTCGGCTCAGCAGCTTCTTGAGCTCGGCTCTGCGTTCTGCCTGCAGACGCTCACTGGGGGACATGGTTTCCACTATTTTTCTTACCAGATCAGTAGGGAAGATCCTTAAGTCTGTTTTATCTAGGTTCTGAAAGTCTGAAAGGGCATTTAGCAGTTTTCCTTGCATCAGGCTAATAAGGCCCCTGAGGTAGAAGTACCTTGCCAGCAAGGCTGAGTTATCCGGGGGTAAGGTGTTGATAGCTCTGCTGAGGTGGTTGAAGAAGTCTGTGTAGTAGGAGTGAACACACTGGGACATCAGAGGGAAGTGGATCTCTGGGATTTTGAAGGTACTGATTGTTTTGGGGGGCATTTTCACAGCTAGAAACAAAGTAGTACATTGATTAGTATAAGCAGTGAGTAAAAAGTAACCCCACAACCAGTGACTGGCCACTCAACAAAAGGATCCCCAGCACAGCCACGAGCGGTTCCATGGCACGGGATTCAGGCACCGTGACCATCGTGCTGGGGCCACAGGGAGATTTCTGTGCCCATCACTGTTAGTGGGGGAGTGTTTTCTGATCTGATCATATCAGTGCTGGGAAAGGAAAATAAAAGGAGGGGTAAAAAGAGGGGGGAGAAAAATAAGGGGGAGAAAGGGGGGGAAGAAAGGGGGGGAAGAAAGGGGGGGAAGAGGGAGAAGGGGGAAAGGGGGAGAAGGGGGAAAGGGGGAGAAGGGGGAAAGGGGGAGAAGGGGGAAGGGGGGAGAAGGGGGAAGGGGGGGAAAAGGGGGGGAAAATGGGGGGAAAAGGGGGGAAAAGGGGGGAAAAAGGGGGGAAAAAGGGGGGGAAAAAGGGGGGGAAAAAGGGGGGGAAAAAGGGGGGGAAAAAGGGGGGGAAAAAGGGGGGGACTCCAAAGGACTTGCTGTGTTAAACAGTGATAGGCCTGTGTTTAAATGTAGTGCAGAACTGAATGTCAGGTGGGTGAGGACAGCCCGTGGTTACTGCCCCTGGAAGCAATTCTCCAGTCTCAATCCTGTTGTGGCCAATCATTTTGTTTGTGGTTCAGCAAAACTTAGAGCAGGCTACAGCCTGATTTAACATGCAAGGAGAAGCAGAGATGAGCCCCAGCTCAATATGTCTCCAGCATTTGACCTTGTTGGTGTGAAAATGATTCAGTGATGTAACCCATTAACACAACAGGAAAGACAATGTGGTTGTCCAACACGTTCTGCCCTTACCAACACCTGTTTCTATCCTTCGAAGGGAGGAATTTCTAGTAGGGCCCTCTGGCAGCTTGATGTCTTGCAGATTGGGCATGCTGATAACCATCCTCCTGTTGATCTTGTACTCTGGGTTCAACCTTTTAGAAGCCATTTTCTCCATGGTCAGTCTTCTCGGGGTATGGAACATCAGGTTTAACCTGAGAAAAAGAATACAGAACTAGTTTTAACATTCACCATACATATACATTACATTTGTACTTGATTTTATCTTGTCAGCAAGCCTTTTGACACTGTCTCCCATCACATCCTCATCAGAAAGCTCAGGCAGTGTGGCTTGGATGAGTGGACAGTGAGGTGGATGGAGAGCTGCTGAATGACAGAGCCCAGAGGGTGGTGACCAATGGCACAGACTCGAGTTAGAGGCCTGTGGCCAGTGGAGTTCCACAGGGATGGGTTCTGGGGCCAGTCTTGTTCAACATCTTCATCAATGACCTGCATTGGCTACACTGTACTCCCAGCAAGTTCCCTGATGACACCAAACTGGGAGCACTGGCTGATTGCCCAGAGGCTGTGCTGCCATTCAGCGGGATCTTGACCAGCTGGAGAGTTGGGCAGAGAGGAACCTCCTGAGGTTCAACAAGGATAAGGGCAGAGTCCTGCAGCTGGGAAGGAACAACCCCATGCACCAGGACAGGCTGTGAGTTGACTTGCTGAAGAGCAGCTCTGTAGAGAGAGACCTGGGAGTGCTGGTTGATAATAAACTGACCATGAGCCAGCAATGTGCCCTCATGGCCAACAAGGCCAATGGCATCCTGGGATGCATCAAGAAGAGTGTGGCCAGCAGGGCCAGGGAGGTTCTGCTCCCCCTCTCCTCTGCCCTGGTGAGGCCTCATCTGGAGTCCTGTGTCCAGTTCTGGGCTCCTCAGCTCAAGAGGGACAGGGAAGTGCTGGAGAGAGGCCAGTGCAGGGCCACCAAGATGATCAGGGGACTGGAACATCTTTCATACGAGGAAAGGCTGCGGGACCTGGGGCTGTTTAGTCTGGAGAAGAGGAGACTGGGGGGGAGCTCATTAATAGTGACAAATATCTCAATGGTGGGTGTCAGGAGGTTGGGGCAGCACTTTTTTTTGCTGTTGTATCTAGTGAGGTTTCCAAACCTGCACAGACACATTCCTGTGTGACCTGATCTAGGTGAACCTGCTTGAGCAAGGGAGCTGGACTAGATGATCTCTAAAGGTCCCATCTAACCCCTACCATTCTGTGATTCCGTGATCTGTCTTTATAACAGCTCTAAATTACAACTATAGTACCACTTTACAATTTCAACAGCCAATTCTTCTCACCCTCTTCACAGTAATCCCAATCAAATTGCCTGTCAGTGAGTCATGCTCTTACTCACAGATGACCTGATCTCATACCAACAGAGTCCAAAGGAGTTTCAGCATTGATTTCACCAGAAGATTCAAAAGGAGAATAAGGCATGAGGAAACTTTACCTGTCCTCTTCAGACTGGGTACTCAACTCCAGCCGAGCGAAAGCATCCATCTTTCTGTTCAGACGAGCTTTAAGAAAAGAGTGAAACATGTAGGTCTCTAAAACCTGTGAGACACAAAGGGGTCATTTACAAATTCCATTTTTATTAGCATGTTTTGCTCTTCTTTATTACCTTCACACACACAAAACTGAGACCTTCCAAATTAGCAGTCACAAACCCCAACATATTTGAAAGCTTCAGCAATGCAAAACTAATTCCTGACGTGCTCAGCAATCTCAGACCATCCCCCAAGAGAAGAAACCAAGCAAAAATGAGAAATGCTGGGCAAAAGAGAGAGTTTTAGCTACAAGTTTATTTTCTGTCTCTAACCAAGTCCTGAAAATATTGTCTATGGATTGGAATAAGAAGTTGGTCACACTGTAAATTAAGTTTATGCCATCAAGCTGAAAATCCAAGTGAGACATCTTTCCTACTGGTACCCCTCAAAATTGTTCCCTGCACAAGTAATTATCATGGTTTCATCCAGAAATCATCTCTAAAAGGTCAATTGGCTACTTTTAGGATAGAGGGCATGATAAACAATACCAAGTTGGAATTAACAAGAGTGGATATCTACCATCTCCCAGCATTGCAAGTGAAAACAAGATGAAAGCTAGAACCTGAGGAAACACAACCTGTGTACTATAGAAATGGTAGTTCTAGTACAAGGCCTAATTGTGCTAATTGAGAAAACTAATCCACTCAGCAAATCAAATGCAAACCTCAGGAGGCAGTATTATCACCAGGGATCCTGGCTTTATGGCCTTTACAAAGTTACTAACAGATAAATAGTTGTATCTTTTAATCTAACTATGAAAAATTACTGTGACTGATGGTATCTCCCAGAGGATTGCCTCAAGTTCCCTTGTTAGTCTTGTGGTTTGTCATAGGACAAGAAAACCACAACAAGCCCCAAAAACCCCACTGATCAAACATCAGAACCCCAACAAGCCCCAAAACCCCACTGATCAAACATCAGAACCCCAGTAAGCCCCCAAAACCCCACTGATCAAACATCAGAACCCCAACAAGCCCCAAAACCCCACTGATCAAACATCAGAACCCCAGTAAGCCCCCAAAACCCCACTGATCAAACATCAGCGTCTTTCTATGATGATTTTAAAAAGCAAATAAGAAAGATTCATAAGTAATCCAGGTACTTTCACCAACAAATAGGTAATTCTTCTTCAAGATGCTTATCAACCCAAGTGCAATGTGTCCTGTGAAATGGCAGCTACAAAAGCAGTCAGCTTGCTGCTCTTAAGCATTTCTCCAGTAGATGGCCCATTTTGCTGGCAATTGTACGGACAGGAGCTGCCGAGCTAAAGAATCCTTTCAAATGGGTTTGAGACTTCTCTCAACACAATTCTAGACACCACTAGTGACTACTCCATATTGTGTTTTTGTTTTACACGAAAGCCAACTTGCCACTATCTTATTTAGCATTTCGGTGAGTGAACTGCTCAAAGCACATCTGAATGTTTAATGACTTTTCCATTTCAATTCATACAAATTGCCACCATTTCCTTTAAAGCATTAGAAACTGCTACTGAGAATGTTTTCTTTCCATTCATTTGAAATCCTGGTCAGAATATCTCTGATTAATGTCTCTCCTGATGACACATTAATGGCTTCTTCTATTTTTTTCCTTTCTGTTTGTTTTTAAGAATGCTTGTGAGTGTTGGAAGCTTTATGCTAGAGACACAAACCCTTAGAACATGTAAATTCTCTATCCCACACACACGACAGTTTATTGAATCCTTTGGAGACACATATTAATTTAATCATGCAAAACAGTTTAATGTAAAATAAAAGTTTCAACTGCAAGGATGAAACTTTCAACCTTTCTGGGCAAAGTAACCAAACACTGTAAGATACCCTCAGAGGAAGTTTCATACTCTTAAGTTTCTCTTTCTCTGCCTGCTCCTTTCCTTCTGTTCCCTCTTCCTTGCTCCTTCCTTCTCACCCAAAGGACCTCCAACCTTTGATGGTCAGTGACAGTCCTACAACAAAGGCATGGAGAACTGCTCTAAATGCTACAGCCTGGTGACCAAGACACTCTCCTTTTAAAAAGAAATTGAATGTACCCCATTTCCTTAGGATATACAAAGCCATTGCATAAAAGGAAGGCTCATTGTAGCAGTTTTGTGTGGCCAGGGTTTGGTAGTGAGGGGCTACAGGGGTGGCCTCTTAAATAAAAAAGCTGCTGGAAGCTTCCCCTGTATCTGACAGGGCTCATGCCAGTCAGCTCCGAGATGGACCCACTGCTGACCCAGGCCTGGCCAATTAGTGACTGAGGTAATGCCTCTGTGATTAACACATTGGAGAAGGGGAAGAAATTGCTGCACAGATGCTGAACTGCAGCAACAGCAGAAGGGAGTGAGAATGTGAGAACATACAATCACAGAATGGTAGGGGTTGGAAGGGACCTTTAGAGATCATCTAGTCCAAACCCCCTGCAGAAGCAGAGTCACCTAGATCAGGTCGCACAGGAACATGTCCAGGCGGGTCTTGAACACCTCCAAGGAAGGAGACTCCACAACCCCTCTGGGCAGCCTGTGCCAGGGCTCCCTCACCTCACAGTGAAAGAGTTTTTTCTTATGTTTAAATGTAACTTTTTGTGTTCCAGCTTCATCCCATTACCCCTAGTCCTGTTGCTAGATACTACAGAAAAAAGGGATGTCCCAACCTCCTGACACCCACCCTTTAGATATTTATAAATGTTAATAAGATCTCCCCTCAAGTCTCCTCTTCTCCAGACTAAACAGCCCCAGTTCCTGCAGCCTTTCCTCATAAGGCAGATGCTCCAGTCCCCTGATCATCTTGGTGGCCCTGCACTGGACTCACTCCAGCACTTCCCTGTCCCTCTTGAGCTGGGGAGCCCATAACTGGACACAGGACTCCAGATGAGGCCTCACCAGGGCAGAGTAGAGGGGGAGAAGAACCTCCCTTGACCTGCTGCCCACATTCTTTTTGATGCATTCCAGGATGCCATTGGCCTTCTTGGCTGTAAGGGTACCTTACTGCCTTATATTTAGCTTATTATCAATCAGGACTCCCAGGTGTCTCTCTACAGAGCTGCTCTTCAGCAGTTTGACCCCCAGCCTGTCCTGGTGCATGGAGTTGTTCCTCTACAGACACCAAGGTCAGTGGAGAAGAAGATAGAGGAGGTGCCCAGCCACTAGAAGAAAGACTCCCCTGTGCCATGTGGTGCAGCCCATGGTAAGGCAGCTGTGCCCCTGCAGCCCATGGAGGCCACAGGGGAGCAGAGACACACTCACAGCCCGTGGAGGAGCCCACGCTGGAGCGGGTGGATGCCTGAAGGAGTCTATGACTCATTGGGAAGCTCACCCTGGAGCAAGGTCCTGGCAGGATCGTGGGGAGAGAGGTGCCCAGGCCAGAGCAGGTTTGCTGTCAGGACTTGTGACCCTGTGAGGGACTCAGGCTGGAGCAGTCGGTACCTGAAGGACTGTTCTCCCCATGGTAACCCACGCTGGGGCAGGGTGTGAGGAGCTGCCCTGTGGCAGCCCCATGCTGGAGCAGTTCATGAGGAGCTGTAGCCCATGGGAAGGACCCAGGCTGGAGAAGTTCATGAGGGACTGTGTCCTGTGGGAGGGAACCCACAGTGTAGCAGTGGGAAGTGTGAGGAGGCCTCCCCCTGAGAAACAGCAGCAGCAAAATCCTCCTGTAATGAACTGACCACAACCCCCATCCCCTGTGCTGCTGGTGGGGAAGGAAGGAGAGTCCTGGGCAGAGGGAGGGGTGGGGGGAGGTGTTATAAGACTCAGGTTTATTTCTCATTTTCCCTGTTCTATTCTGATTGTTCATTAATAAATCAAACTGTTTCTTACCAAGTTGAGTCTGTTTTGCCTGTGACACAAATTGTGGAGTGATCTCCCTGTCCTTAACTCACAAACATCTCTGTTATATTTCTCTCTCTCCTGTTCAGTTTAGAAGGCGGAATGACAGAACAATTTGGTGGGCCCCTGGCACCCAGCCAGGGGTAAACCACCACACTCATGCACCAGTACCGTGGTCCAGAACAAAACAGACATTCATGAAAACCTGGTTCTTAAAAACTGAGTGAAAATTGAGCCACTTTGAAGGTTCAGCAGATCAAGGTGATGCTAATGGAAGGATCAAGCCCATCAGGGCTGATGCAAAAGGGATTTAGAGCCTGTATGAAAAAACTCCACCCTCACAGGGTGTCGAATCCAGACAAGTATCTAACAAGCTGAGTTAAAAGGAAGGTTGTGAAAAAAATAAGTGATATTTTCAAGTTGTCCTTTAGCCTCCAGCACCCTTGGGCTATGCTCCATTCAAGTATTGCTTTCTGAGCTTCACCAGCTCAAAAAGTAAGCTACAGCTATACCTGGTAAAGTACCTGGAAGTTAAACCAACCTATGTCCTGCACACCCTGTCATGCTGCAGGCCCTAAGGACATCAGTGCCACTCATGCCCAGAGCTAGCAGCATGTTTTGCTGTGACACACTGTGGGACACAGGTACCAGCAACACCACACTCTGCTGCTCTGGCTGCAGAGAGAGCAGGTTATTCCATTTGTATCATCTGAGCTGCCTTCTGCTGGGCTCCCAGGCGCGCTGAAAACACGTATCTATGGATGGGCTTCAGTCCAAACACATTGGACAAGTGCCTGTGCTTAAAACACAGTTTCGATGTAGCTTTACTGACCATCTGCCATAGGTTAATCTCACTCCCAAGGAATTACATTTCAGTTGCTCTGGAATTAAATAGCATCTCACTCTCCAAAATGCTGTCTACTATTCTATCTGTTTATAGTAAACAAATTTGCTAAAGCATCCTGTGAAAGCTGGTGGTTCACCAAAACCACAGAGATCCAACTGTGACCATTCATTAATATTTGGCATTAACCCAAAAATATGATCTACTACTAATTACTAAACCTATTACTATTAAAAGGACTAACAACAGATAACCACAACACATTTAACAATGAATTTACCTTTCTGTAAAACGGCTGGTCTCCAACTGCCCTTGTTTTCAGAAATTCTTCACTGTTAAACACTCTGTGTTCATAATTTAGATGGTCTTTTACCTCCCTGGAGACAAAAATGAATAAAATAGGTAAATATGCTTGGAGATTTGTAAGCAAGTTGCACTTTTGCAGTAAGAGCAGGCAACTGGTATTGCTAGAAATACGCTGCAGCATCAGAAGGCAAAATAGCAACGTGCTGCAGTATCAGAAGGTAAAAGAGAAACATGCTGCAGTATCAGAAGGCAAAAGAGAAATATGCTGCAGTGTCAGAAGGTAAACTCAGCTTTAATAAATAACTCTGAGTTACTGAATCAGAGAAAAAGAATGCAACATCTTATAAAGAGTAAGACAGGCAATCTGTTGACATTGCCATTTCAAATCAGCCCATTCACTTAAAAGTCTGTGGGATTGATTTGAGTAAGCCATGAAGGAGAACCTATGTGTTTAAGTCATGACTTAGGCTCCAATCCTGGAATCAAATTTACATGCACAACTCTTGAATCACATACAACCCATTTGGAGCACTGAAGAGCCGAGTGTGGCTATCTGCATACGCAGGTTGAAAGATGTGACCTGATCTCACACTGTCCCATTACATTGCATCTGTAACATGCACATGAAATATTATACATTACTCTTCTTTTTTTGCTGCACTTGTTCAAATTCTGCTCATCAAGCCAGTGGTAACTGGCAATTGTGTTAAACTAGAGGCACATGTATTGAAATAAAGAGGAAGAAAGAAGTGATGTCTATTTTAGTATGTGCATGGTCACAACAGGCAGCAAAGGCTTTGCACCATCCCTGGGAAACCAGACATCAACAGTAGCTTCTGTGCCTTAAAGGTGAGACAGAAAAAGTTGTTTCAGGAGAAAAGTTGTTTTCAGAAAAGAAAAGGTGTTCTCTGAACTAAAGCCTATGAGAAAGAAATGATGAGTTATTTAAGCTAGATATGTGCAAGTGGTTAAAATCAGGGCTCTTTTATTACTACATCTTATCTACTCATGTTGGGTATTGAGGAATAAGAAACCCTCATGAAAGCATATGAATGAAAAAAATAAGCAGGTGAGCTAAAACTGAGTGTAAGCACAAAAGGGGAATCCTGTACCCATGCAGAGAACTGACAGGTCTATACATCAACTTGTCTTTCATAGATCAGTGATAAAAGCTCACTAACAGTTTATCAAGGTGTATGGGTTCAGTAAAAATGATGGTTAGTCAAAGTACATAGTTCTATATAATTCTACATCATTCAGCACTGTTTGCTTTAAACATGGAACTTTCACACACAATAAAAGACTCCAGTGTTTCACTGAAGACAGTAACAAGTGGCAGTAGAGTTACATCAGGGGTTTACTTTCCTTCACTCCTGGATGCTGGTAGATACAGTATTAGAAGACAGAAGAGACAAGGCTGAAAAAAAAAGAACAAAGAAGAAAGTTTGAAGGTAAGGAGAAAGAAAGCAAGAGAAGAATCAACCCCTTTGTAAAATATTAGCTCTTAGAGAGTAAAGCATATGTTCATTTTTAGTGCATTAAAGAGTTTAAGCTGTTGGCAGCAAAATGCAGTTCTCCTCACTTTTATCTGGAACATATTGTTGCCAAACACTGAAATGCACCAGATCCCACCATGGCAGCATATCAGGTTGTAACTGTACTTCAGTTTCTATATCCAGCTATCTGTAAAGTCTGTTTTATCCTCCACACCCAGCAGCTATTGTCCTCTTGGAGGGCCCAGCCACTTGTATGAACACTCCCTAAGCTGACCCAACAAAAGGGATCAGGGTTAACAGAGACCTGGTATTTGGAGTGTAGAAATTAACCCAGCAGCTGCTGACTGAGAGTGCTGGGGAGCATTCCTGTGAGTGACCTGGGAGCTGATCCAAAGGGGAGCCCCACCTCCAGTAAGAGACCGCAAGAAATAGCTGGGCATGGTTACCTGCACAGCTTTATGGACAGAGGTCTGCAAACAATATTCATCAGAAATGCCAGATAGGCAGTTTTGCTTGCATAGTTAAGTACATTAGTATCTATATAAAAAGAGATGAAACATATGCCAACCATTTGCTGAACATTTGTTTTTACAAATCACCTACTACACTTCCATTCCCTCCCCCAAATACAAGCAAATTAATAGCAGGATTTATCCAGATTGGTAAGATAAAGCAACTGTGGGTATCAACACATTACATTACATTACATTAAGAACAAGGAAAATTCTCTCATCCATGCTCAGCACTTGTTCAGTTAGCCAAAATACATCCAGGTGTTCTGAAGTCCCAATCCTGCTTTCAGCTCTTCTACCCTGTCCTGGTTTGTATTCATTTTCCTCTAACAAGAGCAACAAAGACTGTGTCCAGCCACAAACCAATAGCCTGGTTGGTCCTTAAGCTTTTCTTAATTATGAAATGTAAGGGACTGCACTTCTCTTCCTGGAATCTTCATCCAAAAGATGCACAAGCTCAAAACAGTTTTATCTGAGATGCCCAAGCAATGAATTTGTGCCCAAATACATTAATTATGGATACTCCTGGGGAT